>NC_139166.1:93118020-93601537 GCF_965202585.1 Thalia democratica | reverse complement strand
AAATAGTTTGGTTTGATAAGGTAACAAAATTAATTTTACTTATTAAATATTGTAGTTACAGTAAATAGAAGTTTTTAAGTTTTTACAACCGCATACTAACTACATACTTCAAGTACGTACAGCAAATGGAAACATTCGTTTCTTATATTTACCAACTCGACAGCATCTTCAACTTATTAGACATTTTGCAAAAATCACAGAAAATTGTTGTTTTCTTCCGATTAGCTCATATTTGCAACTAGTTCCAACAAAAACAAACCATCTATAAAAACGGAGACTCATCAGTATACTAGAAGAAGAAAATATTAGAATGTATTTAACTATATTACTATATAGTAGACTATATAGTAGACCACTGCAACACATTTAACACCTACCTATTTACGGGAGCTTTTAACTTTAACTTGAAGTGGATGTGATAAAAAAAAGTCAGTATTAAATGTTTTATCAGAACTAATTTTGTAGTTGAGCAATTTTAGTAAATTAATATAATTAACTGAAATGATTCGACCTGCAAAAAAAAAAATTCAACATCTGGCCCGCGGACTCAAAACGTTACACACCTCTATCTTAAAGTTTTTATTATATGTTATGCTACGAAGCATACTTGCCAAAAAAATATAATTTTAGTTGGTTATGGCAGAAATTCCAGAAATCAAAAGTTCTAAAAACAACTGAATAGATAATATACGTTCCTTTTACATAATTATATGGATTTTATACATATATTAAATGGAATAATAATGGTAATACTGGCGAATATTTTTCCAAGCTCTATTCTATGGTACAGCGGTTATAAAACAATATTATTCAGTATAACTGTTTTTAATTTTCTACATATTTGTCCTTAATGCTTCAAGACTATTAAAGATCTATGGTTAGGATACTTTACTGTTTGCATCAGCCGTTACGCCATACACAGATTTTAACAGTACATGATAGTTTAAATTTTTATTGGTAGATTTTTGTGGATCATACCTGATCTCTAAAAAAAAAATAGTTTGAAAAATCTCTAAATATATTTTTCAACGTCCACAAAAATGCGAGTAAAAATTATAAAACTGAACTTCAAATAGTTTTCAGATAGAAAACATCTGAAATATAGTTTTCCGACGAACAATTAATAAACATACTACATAAACATTGTACACTAATGTAACGTTTCTTCTGTATTAAACAAAGTTACTGTAGACTTTTCTACTTTTTTTTCATTTGTAGCTCATTATAATTTCGATTATATTGGGTATGCAACTTGATGATCGAGAGGTCTTTTTGCGTATCCAGGTCCTTGAACCAAAAAAGTTTTGAGCAATTTTTGGTTTTGTTTAATAAACCACTTAACTAATGTTAAATTAAATATGTTATTGGAAAAAAAACTAAGGATGAAAATTGTTTTAATATAGATCATTGTTTATTGAATTTAACAAAAAATTAATCTATCTAAATATTTTTGTAAACAAAAATATATTGAAAGCAGTTTTTATTTAGATACTCAGAACAACTTGCATTTAAACGAAAAACTATTGTAGTTATACCAATGTTTACATTTTGTGTGAAATTTTTTTCAAGCAATACATAAAACGTTTTACATAACACAGCCTTTTTGATACGAAGAACTAAAAAAAAATTGCATGATGTTTTTCATTTGTGTTATTAGTCAAAATAGTCAAAAAAAAATCAATATTTTAAGGCTCCTTGCTGTTTGTTAGGTATGAAGCCACCAGATCATCAAGTGTAAGTAGGAAAACGTACCAACAAGGCTTAGTTCAAAGTTTCTAGTAAAAGTCTTAAAAATCGTTTAAAGGTTCGGATTGTGTAAAGAAAGTATACAAATAAACCTAATATCCCTGAAAATTATTAGCTACTTACTTACTGTAGTTGTGTTTTTATCGAGCATTAAAGTTGTGCTTTTATTAAACAAAAAAGGTTTTAATAATTATAGTTTTAGGCCATTACATTTATAAAAAATTATAGTACTTGTTATAAGGCAATTCGTAAAATATGATATATTTATTGGAATCCGTCGTTTTTTTCCTACACTAAAGCATATTCTCTAGATTAATATTTTCATTTTTCTCTGATACCTTTTTTTATGATTTTGAAACAATGTTGATAAGAATAAAATTGAAATGACATCAGTCATTTAAATATTTTTTTGTTTCATTGTTAATAAAATTTTTTGAAAAACAAAAAAGCTAAAAAGGAAGAAGAAAACTAAAAAGAAAAAAAAAGAATTAAAAGCACTTGGAAAAAGTTTACTAAGTATATTTTTCTAGTCATACGCAATTTTACTTAAATCATCAAAAAAATAACTTAATTATAAGTATAACTTATGCTTAGCAATTTTTAAATTTTAAACAAAAAAATGACTTCAAAGAATTTTTTTTTTATTCAAGAATTTTTCAGCTATAATTTTAGAACAAGTTTTCATAGGCAAATTAAAATTACAATATTGTATACTATTTATACAACATTAGACTAGCTAGAATTTTACCATTTTACTTAACATTGATATTTAAAATTTAAGTATAATGGATAATAGAAAAATGTTTTTCGGTGGTTTTCTTTTTATGTTTTTAATTAAATAGCAAATACTTACAATAACTTACAGTTATTTCAACGTCACAGGAGTTTAAAGCTTGAAATTTATTTTACCCGCCGTTCATGAAATAAGTATGTAACAAATTTTAAAAATAACAAACAGTAAAAGAAAGTATTTTTATATGTTTTCAATTAGGTAGCATAAAAATAAAACATAAGTTCTTTTTTTTGTAAGTCGTTATTAAAAAACTTTTCAAGTCTAATTAAAGTGCATTTAATATTCAGTTTTTTGATTTGTTTATTATAATTTTACAACAATCGTTTTTCGACAAGTATATTGCAGCAAAAAAAATCTTTCACCACGACTGAGTGGTAAGAAATAGTTTGCATTCGCTTCGTGATACTATAAATATAAACTGTCTAAAATATAACCTATAAAAGCAGATAATAAATCATTTACTAAACCCCTATAAGTACAGAAAATACTGTGTTATATTATATATAAAATATTTTATCGGTATCTAAATGTTATTTGTTTTCTATATGTATGTTTTAGCTAAATTAAAAATTGTGTGTTGTATACTTTTGCTTGACGAGCCGAGTTGTGCTTATAAGGTAAAGTTTTCAATTAAATCTTCTAAGCTACTATTTGATTTTCATAAACGGTCACAGGATATATTTTTCTAAAACTTGAATTTAGAATTGCGTGGGTAACTCACTGCGTAAAAAATGAATTTTTATAATATGAATTTTTGTTTATGTGTTGTCCACTGGGTTTCAGTCAACTCAAAATATTTTAAATACCGTGATTAAGATACTTACAATATCAGCACCGAGCCGTTTTTAAATATAAATCCATTATAACATTAGATACCGTATCATAAAGAAACTTTTAATATTTATTTTGATGAAATGGTATGTTAAAATGTTATTTATCCCTTTGAATCTAATAAATCTGTTGTAATAATACTTTTTAGGCACAAAAATATTTAATGAAATATTTTTATTTAAAATCGACCGGATTAACGTTACAATGATTATGTAGGATACAATAGATAAATAAAAAAAGATTTTTTTAAAGACTTCATCATTTTTAACGAAAAGAAAAAAACTGTTTTAAAACGACTTAAACCTAAATTAATTATTAATCAGATTTTTTTTTAACATTGCTTCTTAAGCTATAATAACATAAAGAATGCATCAGGGCTGCTGGATTTCGATGAGTATTTAGTCACATAAAACAAGAGCTTGATATTTTAGTAAAAACGAAAAACTTTTTTTTTTAATATTTAGTGTTCAGCTGGCATATCAACATTGGTATTCTAACAATTCTGCTTCACATATAAAATGTCATATTTTATGCAAGGATTACTTTACCTTATACTAATATGAGAAATAAAGCTATATAAATTTAACAACTTATATAAATTTAATTTTGTCAAAAGTCTATATGTTATTAAATAACTTATCTATTTGATTAGTGTTTATAGAAAATTATAAAGCTTTATAAACAAGTTTTAAATTTTGTTGATTATTTACTTGGTTTTTAGTAAACGCATAATAAAGTTAGTAAACTTATTTAAATTTTTTAAATGCAAAGCAAAATTATAAAAATCTTCTTTGCTGAAAAAATAGAAAAAGTTAAGTATTAGTTATTATTTATCTTTTACAAATGCTTTAAAATATAATAGTTGATTAATTAAAAGCAAATCTAAATTAATTAAATTATAAAAAAATATTTTATTCAATAATAAAATGAACTTAATATCTTAAAATTCAGAGACTGAGTAACATCAGACTATTTAAGACTTTTATAATTAAGTTTGGACTTACGTTAAACAATCTAATCGAAGCTAATATTCTAGGGAAATATTTCAATTTTATATAATCAGCCAGTAACTTACATTTGAAAACTTTGAAAAGTTAAGTAATTATTTTAAAAAGAAACTTTGTTACGAAAAGCGATTAAAACAAACATTAAACGACAAAAACGATTTAAATTATTTTAAATATTTTTCAAAAGAAACTGCAACAAATACCTTCTCTTAGATATTTGGAAGGTGTTTTTACAGTTGATTGCCATTTATTTTCAGTGACATCATAAACTGGGACAGCTAAATCACCGTCAAGACGCCAGGAACCAAAAACATAGATTCTGTTACCATCTGTGTGTAAGTAAGGTCTATGAAGTGTATCTTTAATGCGAAATGGGGCAATTAAAGTGAACTTTTTTGTCATACAATCGTAAACTTCATGTTTATCACATGCACCGCTAATAACAAACAGTTTGTTACCACGTGCGAGTAAACCTGGGTATTTTCGACCGATGTTTAAGTTCGGTAAAAGTGACCACTTGTCAAGGTAGTCATCATAACTTTCAACTAATTTTAAGTAGTTTTGGCGATTTTCGGTAAACGTAATACCCCCTATAATAACACATTGTCCATTAAAAACTGTGCATGATGATTTATATTTTACTGAATTGATTTTACTCGAAATTTTCTTCCAATTGTTTTTATCTGGGTCGTATACAAAGTTGTTATCGTAATGATGTAAACCACCGAAAACATATATTTTACCGACAAATGCACAAGTACAAAAAACATTTATATGCCTTTTTTAGGGAGAATTTCCAAACGGTTCCATTGATCCGTCCTTCGGCAATAAACCTGAAAAGACCCATCTTTTTCACCTTGATCACCAATAAAACAATATATTTTTGTGCCTATTAAAGTACAAACAAACTTTTCAGGCATTTGCTTTAGCATGTTGTTTGTTGATTTAATTTCATCTATTGTGTTTCTATCAGTTATGTGAGAGAGAACTAATGGTTCAAAAGTATCGTTTTTGAAACTTAATTCACTACCAAAAAATAAAATTTCATTTTTGTCAAAATTTATCTGACTATTACAACGGTTCTCAAACCAAAACTTTTTTACGTTTTGAAACTTATTTCTTTTTGCTTTCAAAGCTTTATTAATTATATTTTTACACAGCGCACTATTACTACACAGAGGATGTTCTTTTACGACATTTTTAAGTATTTCTTCTGTCGACAAAGGTAACCGAACTAAACTTAAAAGTTTGTCAGTGTAACATTTACGTTCAAATTTTTTGTAGCCCACCCAACTTACTATTACGTTAAATATTTCCAACTCTGAGTCAATTTTTAAGTTAGAGGAAGAAACTAAAGTGGATATGTCCGTAAAACTCAACTCCAATAAAACATCAGGCTGATAGTTTGTTAGAAAACAATTTAAGCACAAGCTTAGCAAGAATTCTTCCAGGTCTTTTAAATAGAAAACTTTAGAAAGATGTAAATAAAAACACCAGTTTTTAATAGTCACCTCTTCAACTATAAAATTACAAAGGTACATTTTTAAACTAGAGTTTTTAAGTAGTCTTTCAGCTTCAAGTATAGAGATTAAATTCTTTTTATTTACTTCGGTTTGACCTGAAAAATTTAAATATATTTCATAAGCTGAAATTACTGATAAAATTTGAAACTAATAACAGGCTGACTTATTTAATTATTTTATTTGTTTATATTTTTTCAAGAAAAACTTATTTACAATTTAAAGTATTTTTGTGGTTGTTAACATTATTATTTCTGTTTGGTTTAACTCAATTACTTAATTATTTATTCAAAGTTATAACAACTAAGATTTTTTATAAAGTCTATAGTTAGTTTATATTTTTTACTTAGTTTAAGCACATTATTGGATATAATATATATTGCAGCTTTTTTTTGTGTGTTTAAAAACATTTATAGTTTAACTTTATCACTACTTAATTTTTAATAAGTAAAAATTAGTTGATAGTACAGTCTAAATTCATAAACATTCTTTTAAAAACTTAAAATATATATAATTTATAATTAGTTTTTTTTAATCCTTATAAGGTTAAATCACTTGCTATAAATACTGATAAATTTAAAAATTGAAAACATTTCAGATTAAAATTTTAACTTTTAACGTAAAGTTGAAAATATATATACTGTTAGGTACTATTATATAAATAATCCTTTAATTTTTTTGTATGTTTTTGTTAGAAAAGAAAGAATTCTTAAATTTAATATCCTAATTCTTTGTAGAGTTTTCGTTTAGGAGTTTAAACTTTAAATGTAATTTTTTTTGCCCCGAGTTAATTATGAACAAGTTAATTGTGCAACTTGATGACCGAGAGGTCATTTTGTGTACCCAGGTCTTTAAACCACAACATTTTCGAGAAATTTTTCGTTTTGTTATATAACCTCTCATTAATAAAAAAACTTAAAAAATGCTTACCTTTTTCTACAAACTCCAAAACACTCAGCGTAGTAGACTCGGATATTTTTGGAAATTTAAAAATCAACGGTTTGTCATCATTCTTGAAAAAGTTTTTATAATTAAAGTAGCCGAAATTGTTAATTAAAACATCAAAAGAAACACCAATCTTATTTTCTTCTTTGCCCACAATCGACACTGCATTAGTATTCCGTGCATGTGTTAGATGCTCTTCAGTCGCACCAAACATTTTTGTAACAAAATTTCCCATAACTTTTATTTACTTTTGTTTCTGTTAGTTTTCAAAAATGTTTTTAGGAAAATTCTAATGAATAGAATTAACATTAACAATGAATAATTAAGTAGGAACATTAATTTTGCACAACGATTAAGTAGTATCTTATCTAATCAATAATTATACTTCAGTACAACTAATTAGTATTTGAAACCAACTTATAAATGTTTGTATATATTTTTTGAACTATTTTGATATTTTTTACTAGCTCAAATGTAATGTACAATTAAACAGTTGATTTCATAGTTCTTACTTGTTATTTAAAACTATATGCCATGCTACCGATAATGAGCTTTAAAGTTTTACTTTTGTAACAATGATTTAAATTGGTTTTTTGAAAAATTGCGAGTAGTATGATTGAACTTAAGTTCATTTTGCTAATATCACAGTAACACAACAAACTTTTTAAAATAAAATCCTGAAATATTTAAACTATAAGCGTTTTTATTAAAAATTTATGCAATGACACAATGTTTATCAGTGAGTATCTGAAAATATTACTACAATTCATTAAAATGATGTTAACAAATTTACAACTGAAAACTAACATCTTGTTATTTAATATACAAAGCTAGACTTAGTAAAAAGCCTTGTGTAAAGTGTTAAAATCCGGCAGTAGTAAGATTTAAAATAAATATTATAATTTATAAGACCTTACGCCGGGGAATTTTAAACAAAGGCTTTTTTTTACAAAGTATACCTGAGGTGTAAACTACAGCTCTCTTTATAAACCTGATTTTGTTAAATATCTACTGTTGAGTTATGTAAAGCTAGCTTGTTAGTTTTAATTAATGTATAATTAAAAAAAAAAACTAAATAATATTTCGTAGTGTTATAATGTTTCTTATAATATAAGATCAATTCTGCAATTTTCTATAACAAAATTTGAACAGCCTTATTTTTTGTAATAATGAGTTTTAACTAAGCTTAAACACTAAAGAAAAAATAATTAACAAAGTAACTACTAAAAAGACATGAGATTTAGAAAAAAAAAACAAACAAAGATATGCTTAATAATTTCGAAAAAGCAATTTAAAATGGCATTTAAAAATAATTGTTAAGTGTTGGTGTGTTAAGTTTAAATTTTTTCAAACGTATCTAGATTGTTTTGTTCGAATTAAAAATTAAGTTTGTTGAAAAACTTTAGTACACCATTGCTGTAGAAACACATTCAATACAAGCAATTTTCAATTTTTCTAATAGTTACTGTTATTTTATAATAGTAATAGACGCACTATGTACTTTGCGTACAATAGCAAACATACTCTGAAGATTAACAGGTTAAGATTAGTAAGACAAGAGAAAATAACACATAATAAATATTTTCAGTATAAACGACAGTAAAACGATTTACAGTTATGCAACAAATTATAAGCTGATCTACTTAACAATAAAAGAAAAAGATAAGTAAGTGACTTTTTATTCTTCTGCTTCAGTCTCTTTATTCGTGGATAGTAGATTAACATGTAGCTGCAACTCACCAGTGCTGATGTTCAATATTGTTACGTCATACGACTATAATACGTAGTCTTGGAAGTTCGTGGTTGCGAAGTCGCTGTACAACAAACTATCTTGGGTTTACTTTAGAACATGACAGCGAAACCTGCGTTGATTGAGTGTAAAGTCGGTCAAAACTAATACGTTTCAATACTTTCTCGTTAGTGGTCTTTTTTTTTTTTTTGCTATTCTAACAATACGACGAAGGCACTGTACGCGGAAGATGTTGAGATTCTCTTATTGTGCACTAGAAAACGTCCACGTTTAGCTACCGTGCAGAAGAGTACTGTATACACAGAAACAATATAGGTAAAAATATCAATTAGTAAACTTGTTAAAGTATGAGAGATTTACAAAATCTAAACACTTTTAATCTTATATAGTTTAAAAATTTAATGTCATTGTAGTTTGTAAATAGTTACTAAAAAAAATAATAATTTATGCTAACAATATTTATTTCACTAAAAAGTGTACAAAATTTACACATATTTAACTTAAATAACTTCTTTATTAAACGTAATTTAATTATTCTCTTTTACATTTTGGGTATAAAAACCCATAAATTTAGTCATTCTGTCAGACTGATTAAATCAGTTAGCACTGTTACAGAGTGTATAATTAAAAGCTACAATACAATAATCTTTACTTAACATGCAAAATAAATTGTTTGGATTTTGATATTTTATGAAAAGACAAAATAAAACAGATTAAAAAGAGGACAACTTACAAGCAATGAATTTAAAAAATACATTAAAATTAACAACAAAATTTTCTAGAACTTATAATTTAGACTTAAAAAATAAAATAAATAAAATAATCAGAATTTCAATAGATTTATCATACAAATATACTACATAAAGTATACTCAAAAGTGCCAACATACGAAAAATTAATGTTAATTAATGTTAAAAATTAATGCTTTCGGACAGCATGAAACCGGCCCAAGATGGTGAACCGGAGCCGCAGTGAGGACGCAGATATCGACATGTCTATTTGCCTGTTGAACAATAAAAACAACAAAGCACAAGTGATAACATGTCAAAATTTTGTTTTCAATAAAAAAATGCATCACTTATAATAAACTGGTTTGGTTATGTTTTCTTAATTGAAATAGTCAGTTTGCAACTTATTGTAAGCAATTATTAATAAGAAAACTTGTAGTTTCAAATTATGAAATTTAAGATATTTAATTTGAAAATGCTAACAAGCTTTAGTATTTATTATTTGAATTTTTTCATAGTGAAAATAACAATTTCAAAAATAATCAAATTTTCAAAAATTTTAATAAAACTAGTTAAAAAAATCAATATAGATACTAATAATCTCATACATAATAAAATATTGATAAAACTAAAATTTATATTAGAGACTTGTTAGTAGTATAAAAGCACATGTTGTTATAAAGTTTGTTATAGGAAGGAATATGTATATGTAATAAAAATTTATATTCAGTGTTGTTTTCAAATAAAACTTGTTGTTTGTATAGCTTTGTTATATTTAAAACAGCTAGCAATGCAAATGAACCATATTTGTTACATCTTAAACTTCACAGCTGTTTAACTGAAAATAAAACTGTGTTTGCTGTAAAGTATATATAATATATAGTTACTTAAATAAAAAACCCAACATCTAAGTTTGAAAAAAGTAAAAACTTTTACATTTATACTTTATAAATAAACTCATTGTTATTGTAAGTGCGTACTTTACGCAAATGCGTACCTCTTAGTGTCCTTATCGATGTGTATAGTGCATGTGGTAAACATGATGATATAAAGAGTATTACATACAAGTTAAGCAATATTGCAAACAAGTGATTTTATAAAAGAGAGAAAAAGTTTGACTCTCTTGAGGTAGCCTAATTTTTAGACACGAACATTTGAGCATCATACGCGTATGCTTAATGTTACACTATTAAGGAAGGCACTTGTAGTGTGCCAGAAAGCGAGCTGACGACTTAGTCAGCTTAGGGATTTTACAATGTAAAGTTGTAATGAATAAATCCCTAGAGGTCTAAGCGGGTAGACGTCGTCAAGGCGAGTTAACTATTAGTGTTTTGCAGGCATATAGCTTGAGTTGACGTGGCCGTCGACTCAAGCTGGAGTTGAAAGACCGCAGCTGGGCGGTTAGAAGTCGTATAGCAGACCTCATTGAATAAGTAGCTAGGGAAGGTAAAGCGAGAGGAATGGCAGGTACCGTCCGAAGAAAGCCATGTAAAAGCCGGGCTCTCGCAAGAAGTAAAGGTAAAGCGAGAGGAATGGCAGAAACCGTCCGAAGAAAGCCATGTAAAAGCCGCGCTCTCGCAAGAAGTAGCAGTGAGTAAACGAGCTCTGATATGATTCAGCCCAAGTAAAAGAACGTGTGCGAAATGAAGTGATTAAAGCATTTCTAGAGGTAAAGGTTTGGCCGGGGCGACTGAAGCAGAGAAGGCGAGGTACTAGAAATGGCGAATGGTAAAGCACACAAAATGTAACAAGTAAAAAAGCGACTGAATCACACGGTCGCTTTACTGATCAGAGCTCATGTACAGCGAAGAGTTTTGCGAACGAAGCAGAAGCTTTGAGAAAAAAATTTCAGCAAAAGGGGAGGGCTGTTTTTTTCGAAAATTAGTTGAAAATGAATTTTATAAGTGTGAGAGAGTTTGATAGAAAAGATTGAAAAAAAATGGGAAAATTTTGGAGCAAAAAAAGGCCCCGAAGCCGCCGCGGCGGCTTCGGGGCCTTTTTTTGCTCCAAAATTTTCCCATTTTTTTTCAATTTATTTTTTCCAATGGCGTTCGTCGAAAGACGTTCGCCTTTTTTTTTACCAATTTTTTTCAGGCTTTAACATTATATTTCAAGGGCGTTTGTCGAAAGACAAACGTCCTTTTTTTTTGCCAATTTTTTTTTGGCTTGCCCAAGAGAGTCTCCCTTATTAAATGACTGTTTTTTATTTAAGTTATATCCTAGATTTTGAGCGGTTGCGCCGAAAGTTGAGCATAGTTTTTTTGCCCAAATTTTGTTTGACAAAATTATCAATAGCCTTATTAGTATAATGTTGTTTATTTTTGATACTTATGATAAATCAGATTTTTATTCGTATAAGATACAATCAAAAGAAAGATGGTAGTGAGGTTGGATTACTTTGATACATATAAAATGAAAATTTTACATGTTTCAAAACCTACTTTCATCTTTGGTTTTTTGATTTATTAACCTGATATGTTAAGTTACAATACTAGACTTATTTTAATATGTTGAATGGGTTTATTATGTGGAATTTTTTTTTTTTTTAATTTTTTTCTTAAGCTTAAAGATTAAGTAATAGTTATTTTTGTAAGAAAAATTTATAGTTTTATTAATTTCACCTATATGTGAGTTTTTGTTACAAAACGCTTAATTTAATCAAAACAGATAATTGTAATAGAAAATTTTTAAGCTTAGGCAAGCATTATGGTTTTTAAAAAGTGAACAAAACTGGACACCAAGTAAAACAAAAATCAAACTTTCAACCAAAGACTATTTTATTAATGACATGGACCAAAGGTATCTTTTTATTTAGTATATTTTACATAATACAATCTATTATCTGAACAGTTTTTAATAGTGACTAGTCATTAAACGCAATTAAGTTATGTTATAGGCAGTTAAAATATTTTCTTATTCTTTTACAAAACGTGTAAAATAATTGTTTGCTTTTACAACATAAGTATGTGGTTACTTAGAAAATTAATAATGTATTAAATTTACAACTAGCTTGTAATAAGTTTAAATATTTAAATGCTAAAACGTTTTTAATGTATATTGGAAGAATACTTAAATATTATTAAAGCTTTTAAACATTTTAATTTATAATCATCATTTTAGTCCCTAATTTAAGTTTTATATGAGTATATGCAGTACTCTGCTAAAAAACATGTTAAACCTTACTTTTCCAGTTTAACATATACTTTTTTGAATAGCAAGTAATTCAAGTTGTACTAAGAGCTAAAAAAATTAACCAACTTCTTATACATTATCTTTCTTTTATTTTGTTATTACAAACCGATAGTAGGCTAGATCATTGTATTTTTATCAATACTAAAACAAATTTAAACGCTTCTATTTTATCATTATGGTTTTAATTTAAAGTCTTTTAATGTTTTAGTTGAAATACTTTACTTATTTTTAATAAATAGAGTTTTTTCAGTATAAACTTTTACGAGTTATAGTTAGTTGTTAAAGTTAGTGGACATGATTTTAAGAAACATCCTTAATTTAAATTTAAGTCCACTGTTTAAAAACTTCTGGCACAGTTGTTACTACAAAACAAAATTTTTCATTAAAATAGAATCTTATAGCAGAAAGTTGGTAAGCTTAGGCAAGCATTAAAATTTTAACTAGAAAGAAGAAGGTAAACACTTTGTACACATATTTAACTTCAAACCAAAAGCAGTAAATTTTAATTGAAAAGCGTGAACAAAATATTTATTGTGTTTACATAAGGTCGTTGAATTTCTCAATAGTTTTAATAATGTTAAGAAGAGTGACCAGTAATTTTATTTTATTTATTATGTAAAAGTAAAATTACCTTCATGTTGTGTATTATAACATATACATTGATTGTTTGCTGTAGCAGAAGCGTTTAACATACTATTTGGTTGTTTAGAATACAAAATTATTGTTAACAATTTAGAATACAGTTAAAGAAAAAACTAAGTTACAGAAGTGAAAAAAAACTGATAATGTTATAAAATCCACAACAAGAGTAGTTACACGTTTATAAAATTTAATATAGAAGAATCCTACCCAAGTAACTCGAAAAAGCTGTTACTAAAAAATCTATCGAATTTGAAAAGAAATATATGAAAATAACAAACTCAGACATAGATACTATACTACACTCATGCAAGGCAGTTCTCAGACATGTCAACAAAGTTTGGACAAAAAGAATGCAAAAGAAGACCTATTTGACGTTCCGATGGGAAGCTACCATGGCGCTGAAGTTTGCAACTTAATCGTTTCGTTCCTGTTGAATAACTCAAACCAATTTTTATCTAAAGATAACTTCGAGTTGTACCGCGATGATGGACTTTTGATAATTAAAAAGCGATAAAAAGAATCATAAAAAAAAAGATATTAGAGCGGGTTACTCTGAACAAAATTTGAAAAATATGATCGAATTGGACAGCAGTAAGATAGACTTCCTGGATGTATTACTTGATCTAGAGAATGATATATCATCCCCACAGAAAACCCAACGCTAAAGAAAAAAACATAAATAAAAACTCTAACCATCCACCAAGCGTCAAAAGAAAACTACATAATATGATACAAAATATATTTTCTGCTTCATCAAAAAACAACACTATGTCCATTAATTACAAGGAATCATACGAGAAGGCGTTAAAAACAGTGGCTTTAATAAAATCTTAGAATACTCATATCAAAATTACGATACGGCCGGTAGAAAAAGAAGAAAAAAGCAAATGTTATACTACAACCCCCCTTTTAGCGCAACATTAAAGACCAAAATATGAAAATCTTCTTAAGTTAGTAGATAAGTTTTTACCTAAAAACAGATAAATAAAATTCTCAACAGAAAGACAACCAAAATAAGTTATTCACGTATGCCAATTAACAATCCGAAATCACCGAATCAAATCTCAAAATCATAGAGGATAGTAAAAAAAGCAGAAGAAAAATGAAACAACTTACAGTTGTAGAATTATAACCTCATGCCCAGTGGAAGGTAAATGCCTTTCCAGACGTGTCATATACAAAGCTACTGTCTCATATAATAACAAAGAACAGCGTTATATTGGATCCACTGCAAGAAACTTTAAAACAAGATACAATGAAAATATGCTGCAGAAATTAAATTCTGAAAGAATCCACAAAATTCAGCTCATTTATTCAGGCCGCTAACTTCAAAGATGATATGATTAAGAACAATGTTAAATGGAAGATAATGCATAAAATTGATCAACGCAAACCGAGCAGAACATGCTTTCTGTGTAATATTGAAATATTTGAAATAGCATCCGCTGACAAAAAAACCTTTTCTCAACTCCAGGACCGAGCAAACTGGTAGATGTAGAAACTTCGCTAAATTTTATTCAATATCATAACATTTCATAACATTTTCATGTCCGTAATTGCATATTTTACCGTTTACTAAGTTTGTTGCATTTGTGCTTGTATTTATATCGTATTTGTACTTCATATTTTTATTTCATTGTATGCTATATCCAATAAGTTTTTTGTATTATAATTTAGTTTAACCCTCATAATAACTCGAATGAAAGCTCTATAATAATTGTTCAATTCGTCATTAGGCACTTTTGAATTTTTGTTAAGTTAACAGACTTTTTTAATTAAATCAGTTTTAACGAGAATCTAAATAGTACTAATTTTTAGCACTTAATAATAGTATATATAGCTTTGTCAGTCTTACTTAAAGAGGTTTTAGTTCGTGATCATTGCATTACACATTAAACATTGTGTAGAACAAAAACTTAAAATTTTAAATTGTTTAATTAATGTTGTTTAGAATATAAATATTGTGCAACTTTTAAATAAAAGTTAAGATAAACTATCATCTTTTAAAGATCAAGTTAAATGTTAATAATATAATTTTAATAACAAATAGCTTTTAGCATTTTCTATTTCCGTTTAAAACAATTACTGCAGTTTATAAGTTTACTTCAACACTATTTTTGTTCTTAACTTTAACATTTTATTTTTTAAAAGGCAAGTACTTTAAGTTTCACTAGTAACTATACTATTTTGATAACTTTCTAAATATAATATATCTTTTACTCATTGAGATGTTACAAACTCGATAGTAAGCTTGATATTGTAATTTGTTTTAATTTCAAAGTAAATAGTAAAACAAACTCACTACAAAATACTATTTTTAACAACATCATCAAAACTAAAAGTTACCATAAGCTTTGTGTTTTAAAAAATTAGTTACTTGAAATTTGTGCTACAATAAAGAAGCTTAACACTGTAAAGCTAATTTTAATATTAATGTTACTGTGTTTTTAAACAATTGATGACATAATTAAATATATTTAAGCTGAGTATTTTTGATTTATAAAAGTACAAAACACCGATGAAATAAAAAGCCAGTACAGAGTTTAACAACTAAAAAGGTAGTATTCGAAATTAAATAAATATTCAGTTGTGTATATGTATGTAAACAGTAATTTAAACTTTTAATTTTTTCTACTAGAACGAAACGACATGTAATAAAAACTCCACAAGTTTATTTTTTGAACTGTAAGGACCTTTTAAAGCTACTGTTAATTCATAATTTTGCCTTAGAATAATATGACTGCAGTTTTTAATTTTTATTGAGTATTAAGCAATCAAGTTAAAGAAGTATCATCAGATTTGCACCTGACGCCACTTGAAGCTAATTAATAGATAGCTCACTTATTTTTAATGTATAAATAAGTATTTAATCAAACTTCGTTTGCAGAGCGACAGTTCCAATATCGGATAAAATTAAGCACTACTTTAAAATAAAAGAAATTAAATGCTAATAATAAATCAATTTATAAGTGCTTTATCATAGTATATTTTATCACATTTTTATTTTTATAATGTTTTATTTAAGTGTGGACCGCGACAACGTTTTTTTTTAAGTGCACTGCGACTTCTGGTTTAGGCTACCATTGTGGTCCGGTCCTGCTTCATTCCAAATAATTTAATGACGTAATAATGGTAAAAAACTTAAATTTAAAATGTGTACCTTTTGACTTGTATTTTACTGAATTATGTTGAAATGTATTCTGAAATATTAAATACAACTTATTTTATCAACTAACTTATAAACTAAAACAAACAACGTTCACCTATTAAGTAAGAAACACTAGGAACAAATTTGCAGTATCTCTTGTTTACTTCGCTTCTGGTTCTTAAGTCTTATTGCGTCTACTTGGTCCTTCTTCATAGTAACCTATGAAATAACACGTTTTAAATATTAATAAAATTATTTTTAACTTCATAAAACTGTTTCTATGTTAATTGTATGCACACCTCTTATAACCGTTGAAAAGAACGTAACTCTTGGTAAAAAAGTAGTTTGATTTATAACATATATATTTACAAAAACTTCACTTATTGTTATTTTTTATAACTTGAAAATATTTATTTATTTGTTGTACTATTATTAGCTCATTTGCGTATCTTTAAAACTTATAAAATATTTTTTGTTTTCGCGGTACAACGATAACTCTAAAACAAAACTTAAACTAAATCTTGCGAAAGTATTAAGAAATTAAGTTTTTCAATGTAATTGGTTAAGTGCTTTCAAATGTACATAGTTTTGTAGCTTTTAGTTAAACATGTTCAAGCTTCTTTTTGACCTATAAAGTATTCTGTTAAAAGCATCAACAAAACAGAACTTTTATATTAACCCAGGTGTATTTAAGCTTTTTAGTGTAACTGACACATTATAAAACAATGGAATCAAGATATTTGGCATCTTAAACACAAAAGTGGTATACGACTCAAACACCATCTCAAGAATATGTCTGTTAAACAAACTTTAACTTACAAGAAACATTTGTTCGACTTTAGTCATTTTGAAAATATCTAGTTATAATTATCTAGTACCTTTTTTAATGAGCACCTAAACGCAGTGTTATGTGTTAAAAGTTATTTTTACTAGGCACAAAAAATTGCACACCGGTTCGGTATATATATTTATAATAAAATAATTCAACTTATCAATACCATAATATTCAATTCAGTTAATAACTTAATTTCAACAGAGATCAGTGTTAATTAAAAGTTTTTTTTGTTAGAATAGCAAGTACAGTCACCTCTCGCGAATCTACGCACGTTGTGTCCACAGCGAAAGTGCGTAACCAAACGATAGATAGCGAAAATACCTAATAAATTGGCTGTTTTCCTATAATGAATTTGATTAAATACATTTCAAGGACTTTCCCTTTTTTTTGTTTACAATAACTTTTTTTGTTAGAGTTGTACATATATGCGATTAGTTTTTTATTAGAAATTGTTTATACGTATAAAAAGTTTTTTTTTACTTTGTTCTTCGGCCACCTTAGTTTAAATTTGTCCTACATAGTATTTATAAAAAATATTACTTTGTTCAATTCATCATTAGAATTTAGCAAAAAATTAGAAAAATATTGTGTTAAAATGCGACTTTATGTCATAAATATTCTGAGAAATTGAACAGTTGTTGAAATTTGATTTAAAGGTAACCATGGGGACTAAGACACTTAAAATAGTAAGAAAGCCACATAATTCAATAGGTTCCTTAAATAGACACATTTTTTAAAAGCAATCAGTTTTATTAAAAGTTTACTAAATATAAAATAATAAAGATTTAAGTTAGCTTTAAATTTTAAAAGATTATATGTATATTGTAAACTGAATACATACAATAAATTTACAAGATTAGATATATACTAAGTTATATTTTTTTGTATTTTTGAAAGCAGTCAAGTTTCTAGGGACTGAAATAAGTTTAAAAAAGACAAATATAAGACATTAGTTTATAGTTTTGCCTTGTTTAGTAGCCCCGATCCTGTAGCCTACCTAAATCTAAATTTTAGGTACAAACAATTTAACTAATTGGATAGAACCTCATTGAATTGGTTAATATCAAGCCTAGATAAAGACCTCTACCAACTTAAAACATGGGAAGAGCGCATAGCTAGATAAATATGATACAAAAAGGACGTGACCTGATTTACTTAGCAGATTGTGCAGAGTATCAATGAGGTGGAGTTAGGCGCCTCGAAGTAATTGAGTGAGACCACAAAAATTTCACCAAGATTATAACAGCCTGTAACGAAGTTATAGATCCAACCTTAAAATTGAGTTGTTAAGAGCAGAGATTAGCAAAATACAAAGTAGGCGCGATGTATTCGAGAAAACACAGTACGAGAAAAGAGTATGGTTTGATTATCAAGGGCTTAGCAATAGAAAGTACCAAAACGTTTTAAAAGAAAAACTTTTAGAGGGCTAAAAACTACAAAACGAGCCTTGAAATTTCTCCCTTCATTGGGTCTTATCCGAACAATTTCGAACATTGAAACCGTGTTTAACAAGGCTCGAAAACTCTGTAGGTTTAAATATACCGACGAACTTACCCATAGAGAAAGTAACAAATTCGTCTTATTTTCTAGTATACTACCTTTAATTTATAGCTTAAAAAGTGTTTATTTATAGCAATTCTTAATAAAAAATTCAATACTCTGACATTTAATCTGACTAAAAGAAATGTCTTGAATGAAAGCTTAGTGAACTTATATTAATTCTAATGGTAAAAAAATATCCATACAGTATACTCATTCATAGTTTAAAAACAAATAATAATTTCAATTCATATAAAAAAACATTTACAAATTATCATAACTTTTCTAATGTACACGAAAACCAATAGTTAATTTCAAAAAAAAAAGCAACCTCTCGGAATTTGCGGGCCGGCTGGTGACCGGCTATGGTGAGTTTTGTGATGCGGAGCAAGTATTGTGAAGGGAGTGCACATGTCAGCATGAAGTTCTGCATATCAGCCACGCGGTGGCGAACTGGCACATTGTATTTTCTCGATGTTCCCCTGCCCTGCCTATGAAAAATTAAATGAATATTTGTTATGATGAATTGTGTTTAATTGTGAATCTAAACTGCAAAATTTGAAACTGAATGTCAAATAGCTTTATGACCAGCATAAACTTATGTTTGGATCTTAATATAGTCTTTTGGAAATTTAAACGCACTTGCAGTCCAAGGACCCAAGTATAGTAGTTCAATAATAAAAAATTAAAAAACGTAAACATGCTTTATAACTTATTGAAGTAGCAGTGTTATATCTACTGATTTGTATTTTATAGGCTCTAAATAAAATTATATCAAAATTAAATATTGTTAAGTTTAATTAACATTCTTAAAATCCCTAAATCATAGAATCTATATTTTTTTGATAGCAAGCGCAATAATAAGTGATATAATAACAATAATAAGTACAATAATACAGTAAGTAAAAAATAAAACGTAAATGATAACCAAACGATAAAAAAATATCTATAAGTTTCTCTTTAGTATTGTAATGTGACAAACTTGAGCTATACATTAAAAATAGCATTTAAAAACAGATTATTAAATCAAGCATTAACACAACGGTTTATGAGGAAATATTTGGGCCTTAATAAAGAGAAGCACTTGAATAATGTATGAGCTCAACAAATAACTTTCAACATAAGGAGCTGATTTGGATAACTTTATAGTAAGTTTCACATTCAAAGATTAAAAAAAGTTTAGAAAATTTAATATTTCACTTATTTCAAACAAACTTATTTTTAACTCAAAAGTAAAACAAACCGTAGTGGGGCTCGAAAAGCTCGCTGTTGGTCGAGTGGAAGTCGTACAAATTAAAGTCGTTTTTCCCGCGCAAACCCGAATCCCTTCCACCCTCTCCGCCACACAATTCGCTGAAACCTGCCAGCCCGGCGCAGACGTCGGCCAAGTACAAAAGTTCCGACGACGTGATTCCCTGCAAAACGGCGAAAGTTTTTAATTAAATGAATGCTTGTTATGATAAATTGTGCTTAATGGTGAATCTCAACTGTAAAATTTGAAACTGAATGTCAAATAGCTTTATGACCATCATAAACTTATGTTTGGATTTTAATATAGTCTTTTGGAAATTTAAATGCACTTGCAGTCCAAGGACCCAAGTATAGTAGTTAAAAAGTAATGTTAATTTTCAAAGGCAGTAGAAAGTTATATGTGACATAATAATGAAACACTTAAAATTTAACTATTCTGATTCATCACGATTTCATTTATTAGGATTTCTTGTTTACTAATACATCTTAGAGATAACTTTAATATACTTTATTTTAAGAAAGTATATTCAAAAATTTGTGGCTAACAACATTTTTGAAACTACTTAAACGATTAAGAAATGATATATTTATGTTATTTTTATGTATAGAGTTATTATAGAAATGATTTTTTATAATTTTATTAGAGGTGATTTGATTTTTTAGTTTTTATTTAAACTAACTAATAATGAAAAGGTGACAGTTGAAACTTCCAGCTACAGCAAAATAAAATTTCGCGACTTGTAGAATCACATTTGCAAGCTGTAAAAGAAAACAATTAGTTTACAATAAAAAAAATATATTTATAGATTGTAAATTAATATATTAAGTTTTTAAGTTTTGCATTGGATCTAAAATGTAAGAGAAAACAATTAAAATCTAAATCATATAATTTATAGTGGATATATGCTTCTTTTTTAGAATATAACTTAAATTTCATTCTATTTATTTAAACTTTAGTTTAGGTAATGTTTGAAAAAGTAAATAAAAAAATGTTCTAACTTTTTTACCAATTTGTAAAATATAATAAGTAAGCGAGTCAAAGAGGGGTAGATGTCAAATTTGCACTAGGGGACAAAATTGCACAACAATACTTTTGCACGAGAGTCACTTTTGCACGAGCAGACAATTATGCACAGAGACATTTGCATGGATGAGTTTTTTTTTTACTTACACTGTTAACCCTAACCCTTAACTTCGGTGAACAGCTTTTTTTAGTTTTTTTTTTTTAATAATTTATTTTAGCTATTTTTTTTATTTTTACTATCACTGTAACCCCTAACCCTTACCCTCGGTAAGTAACTTTTTTTTTCCTTTTTGTTTTTTTCTTAATTTATCTTTTAGTTTTTTTTTCTCTTTTTCTGTTTATTTTCATTTTTTTTGTTTTTTTTTACTCTCGTGAAAAATTTTCTTCGTGCAATTTTGTTTCCTTGTTCATTTTTTGTTCTCGTGCAATTTAGTAGCCTTGAGCAATTTTAACCCGTTCTTTCAAAGAAGATGATAAAACATTATGTAGATATTATTTCAAATTTAAATTAGTTATAAAATGTTTAAACGACATTATTTTAATATCATTCTTTATGGGTGCACGACTATTCAAATTCGGACAATTCAAATTCTTAAAAAAATTGAAAGGGCTACAACTAAATAAATAATGTATATTTGTCAAATATAAAAAATATATATATGGTGGTCCTAATAATATCTACAAGCTATTTTTTTCTTTTTGCAAAACATTAAATATTTTTTGAGATATGGCTTAAATAAAGTAAAAACATAGTTATTTAGAGTAGTTATAAAATATCTTTTAAATTTTTGAGATTTTGTGAAAAATAATAAGTTACTTGTAGATATTAATAAGATCAACAAATGCATTTTATATTTTTTTAAACTTGTATAACTTTTTTGGATAAAGTCTTTTAACTATTTTTTTAAGAGTTTGAATTGTTGGAATTTAAGTTGTCCAAATTTGAATTGTCATGTACCATACTTTCTATTGTAGAATATTTTATAATTTACCAAAAAGTTGTAAGTAACACAAAATTCTTTAATTTGAAAAAAATAAGCTCTTTTATTAATGGTAAAATTCATAATTAGTTTACAAAAATCATTGGTAATTACCAAGCATGATTGTACCAATATCAAACTGAAAATATATTTTATTCTTGGTCTATAATAACTCTAATCTTAAGCTAAAAATGACATTGTAATACATAAATAATAAATAAGCTTAATTATCATAAACTAATAAAACTATAATTCGCTTTATTTTACAGTATTGTTCTCAATTTAAATATTGTATTGATATTACCGACTTATATTGTAAAATTAAAGTGATTAATTATTCAAAACTACTAGTTAATATCAAATAAATGTTATTTTATTTATGTATTTATAAAGCTTGTTTAAAACAAAATATAACTTAGACTAAACTTATGGTTATAATAGAAACAGACCAAGAACAAAATATAATTTCAGTTTGATATTTGTGCAACATCATGAAAGGTAGTGGTTATTTAAACATAACTAATATATTTAATAATTGACTGACTTATTTGGTGAATAAAAAATTTTTATATAAAACTAAAATTACATTAGTTAAGAAATAAAATAAAAATTAACAACTATGACTATTACTAATGCAGTATAAACATATTAATTATAATCAAAACTAGTAAAAATAATTTTTTTAATAAATTTGTTTTGAGTTATTCATGACTAAAAGAAATTAAAATTAACTTAAACCATTCTTTTAGCTTTTACCTTTAACTTAACATCATTATACAGTAATTATTATGAGCTAGCAAAGAATTATAGAGAAATTGTTTACATTATCTACATCTAAAATACATTAGCTTTGTTATTTTTTTTACATTTTATACCATTAAAGCTGATAAATATAGCAAAAAAAAGGAAAAGCAAAAGTACTTTATGTTCATATATTTTTTTTAAGTTTTATTCAAATGTTTTAATTTTATTTTAAAGCCATTTTCATAAGTGAAACTTAGAATGCTATTAAACTTTTTTTTAAACTTACTACTATTCTCACTAATATTTTTTAAACTGGAAAATTGATTTGTTTTGCTGTAAAAAATACTTAAATGAATAAATTTTATTAAAAACAATTGGGTTTATATTTAAAGATTGGCCCATCATTATGCAAAAATGAATCCCAGTATTTTGTTATTTAATCCTTTTTCTAGTTAAACCATTTTGCAGAAAGTTTATACAATTTTGACAATTTGTAGAAAATTTATACAATTTTTTGAATATTTGGAGAATAATTTACTCTTTGTTAGTCAGAAAATTTATTGGTAATAACCTAAGATGATGTTGCGCCAATATCAAACTGAAATTATATCATATTTGATGTCTTTTTTATTATAAACTAATAAAAATTAAACACTTAATTGCTTTTATTTTACAATATAAATCAACTATATCAATATTTTATATTTATTGCAATATTGAAAAAAAAACTGATTAATTAGGTTTATAACAAATAACTTTAATTCTTACTGTGTATTTATATAGGTTGTTTAAAAAAAATATCTGATTAGATTAAACATGTCAGGCTTAAAAAATTGATGTTAACCCTAAAACTATGGTTTCATAAGACATCTAATACAATATAATTTCAGTTTGATATTGGTGCAACATTTTCCTTGGTAATTACCAAATTGTTTTAAGTTTATGTTTGCAAAATAATTATGAAAACTTTTTAAACTATTTACTTCCCACTTAAGGGCATTTTAATTAAACACTTGAAATAATTACAGGGTGGCCACTAGTTTTTCAGAAATTTTTTCCAAGTTATTGGGTCTATTTTTAGTTTATAATTAAGCTTCAAGTAAAAACTGTATTAAATAGTATGAAAATATTGAAAAAATACTGTAAAGATACTTTGCATGTGTTTTTAATTAAGTCTTTTTTGATTATGACAAAAAGTTTTGGTCCATATCATAATTTTTTTGTGTCAAATCTTAACTTAACATGTAGAAAATGTTAAAAACTCAAGGTTTTTCCATTTTTTTTTTTAATTTGCCATATTTCTCTATGATTTTGGGTTTGGTGGCCACTCTGTAATTATGCTTAATCTATAAAAATTTCAATTTTTTGTGAAGAAATACATAAAACAAATTTTAGATTCTATATATCACATCAAAACATTTAAGGAAGATATTGACATTTATATTTGTATTTATTTACAGGATTGCCACTCCTTTTTAACATTTTTTTCCAGGTTTTTCAAATTTCTTCCAGGTTTTTAAAAGTACACTTTTTTGGGTCTATTTTTAGTTTAATGATAATTTTTATATAAGAAACTGTATTAAATAGTATGAAAACTTTGAAAAAATACTGTAAAGTTACTCTAAATATGTTTTTTAATAAAAAAATTTGGATGATGACAAAAAAATCTTATTTATAAAATAGATTTTTTTGTCAAATTGAAATTTTACTACTGAAAATGTTAAAATAGTGAAAAATTTCAGGTTTTTTGATCAAAATTCCAGGTTTTTTTCAAAATTTATAAATTTCAGGTTTTTCTAGGTTATTTTTGCTTAAATTGTCCAATTCCAGGTTTCCAGGTAAAGTGGCAACCCTGTATTTAGTTATATTTTAGGATAATAATCACATTACTTTCAAATGTAGTACAAAAACTTACCTTTTCCACATCTTAAACTTGTTTTTAGTTCAAGTAAGTTTACCTGAATATTTTACAAAATACCCGGGGAATCCCAAATAATCTCATAGCAGTTATAACAAACCAGGTACTTCAGCGACACTAAGGAAATCTTTTTATTTTTAAATAAAACATTAAGTACAGATAATATTTTATTTAATAAAAACATCAGTCTTTTTTACACGTTTATTTCAAAGACTTATTTTATTTAATATTACAAATGCAATAGTAATTGCTCAATGTTTACGTTACTAAACAGAGTTGAGAAACAAAACTTTCAGCCTTATAACAATTTCATAAAAATTAACAGTTTTACTTAAGTTTTATTGTTTTTTAATAAATTATTTTTAAACACATTTAGAGTTTTGTTTTAACTATGTTCTC
The DNA here is from genome assembly GCF_965202585.1 of Thalia democratica. NCBI lineage: Eukaryota > Metazoa > Chordata > Thaliacea > Salpida > Salpidae > Thalia > Thalia democratica. The sequence continues at coordinate 93,576,545 of NC_139166.1, read as the reverse complement.
AAAACAACGTGTTTAAATTGTGTGTGTCTTTTTGTTATACTTTATAAAACTTTTTTAGTATCTTATAATATAAATTTAACTTAAAGTAGAAAAATTATTCGATTCTTTAAAAAATGTTTTATTGAATTAAATAATAGTAAACTTTTAATAGTTAAAATAGTTACATTTTATAAAAAAAACATTATACTTTAGCTGTATTCTTAAGTATAAGGTTGTACTTTTCTAAAAGTAATAAAAATTTTCACAAAAAAATCAAATTCATAAATCTTATTTTAACTTTAGCTCATATGAGATACTATATAGAATAAAAATACACGATTTAAAATTTTTTTTAGAAATGAAACAGATAATAACTTCATGTAAACCCTTAACAGCTTTGTTTTAAGCTTTAACAACGCTTCTAAACTTTTTTAAATGATAATCATTATTCCATTAAAAGTAGTAAACATTTTATTTTTGCTTTTTGGGTCTTAATAAAAACATTGAAAACAATACATCTAACCGTTGCTTTATGTTTTAGTTTGTTTAGTAATATTTGCAATTATGTAGCTAATTTTAACTAGAAAATAGTTGTTTGAGTATTTATACTTCAGTGTATTCGTTAAAAATTAAACAGTATTTTGTTCGGTGCTTTGGATCGAAGGTCTTATGTCTAAAACAATTACTAATGTCTATTTACACAGAAAAAGTTTAGTTTGTAAAATATATTGTATTTATAGTCTGAAGGTTTCTTTATTTACCTGCATTCTTTAAAAGTTATCAGTTTATAAACATTTTGTATATAAAGCAGTTGTATTTTAAATATTAGTTAAATTCACTTTAAACTTAGAGTATTTAAGTTTTATTATTTTAATTACTTTTAAAGTTTTGTTAAAAAATATATGGCTTCTACTTATTTAAGTTAGATTAAACTTCTAGCATTTAAAAATGCATATTTCATTATGTAACATTTCCTTATTTAATTAATGAGAAAGAAAATTATACAAATAAGTTTAAGCTTAATAACATTATTACGAAAAAGTAAAAAAAAGTTATAGAAAGTATTTGAAATACTTACTATTAGTATTGTATTTACTAAAACATCTTGTTTAATAAAAAAATATTTTTATGGCAGATAAAATCATACAAACTTGTATTGATAAAATTATGACTTGTACTTTAAGAACAAAATTAAATTGCTAGTATTTATATGTTATAATTAAGTTACAAGCTTTGTTTCATAATCACTATTAAAACATCTATTTTAAAAAAATTGAAAATTAATTTCTACATTAATTTTTTATGCATTTTTTTTTTATGTAACTTACTTAAGTAATCATTAATAAATGATATTTATTTGTAGTTTAAAAAAAAGTTATTGCTACTTAGTATGTTTTGTTTTGAAATACTTAGCTTTTACAACTGTTCTTTTTTTTTGAGGAACTGAAAACAATTACGACTTACAAATAATTAACTAGAATAAATATGATATAAACAAAAGTAAGGTACAATGTTTTTTGTCAACTTGTTAAACATATTAATTTGAAAACTTGCAAAATATTGTATCTGTTATTTACTATGTTATCTGTTTGTTCCACACGATTTTTAGAAAATTATGCTTTATATACATTTTATAAGTAACTATATCATGAGTTTTAGTGGACGAGTGGTAAGGGTCAGGAAAAGGAAGCGAGCGACCCGAGTTCAAATCCCAGCATAAGTCCTTTTATTTTTGACTTCACGGTATATGTTATCTTTAATTTTGTTGTTTAACTAATTTTTAACTCTTACTACTGATTTAACAAAAAATGGCTGCTGATTAAAAGTACTTTTTAGTGCAACAATAGTCAGTCATCGAAATTCGAGCAGTATTCATCAACTATAAATTTTTTGTTTTTAAATTACAGACATCACACAGTTACTTAAAATTGTTTAAAGTTTATCAATTAATACATTACTATTTGAACTTTCAAGTAGTTTTTCAAACTATCAATAAAAGCTTTGTTGGATTAGAGGCTTTTTAATAAATAGTTTGGTTTGATAAGGTAACAAAATTAATTTTACTTATTAAATATTGTAGTTACAGTAAATAGAAGTTTTTAAGTTTTTACAACCGCATACTAACTACATACTTCAAGTATGTACAGCAAATGGAAACATTCGTTTCTTATATTTACCAACTCGACAGCATCTTCAACTTATTAGACATTTTGCAAAAATCACAGAAAATTGTTGTTTTCTTCCGATTAGCTCATATTTGCAACTAGTTCCAACAAAAACAAACCATCTAAAAAAACGGAGACTCATCAGTATACTAGAAGAAGAAAATATTAGAATGTATTTAACTATATTACTATATAGTAGACTATATAGTAGACCACTGCAACACATTTAACACCTACCTATTTACGGGAGCTTTTAACTTTAACTTGAAGTGGATGTGGTAAAAAAAAGTCAGTATTAAATGTTTTATCAGAACTAATTTTGTAGTTGAGCAATTTTAGTAAATTAATATAATTAACTGAAATGATTCGACCCGCAAAAAAAAAAAATTCAACATCTGGCCCGCGGACTCAAAACGTTACAGACCTCTATCTTAAAGTTTTTATTATATGTTATGCTACGAAGCATACTTGCCAAAAAAATATAATTTTAGTTTGTTATGGCAGAAACTCCAGAAATCAAAAGTTCTAAAAACAACTGAATAGATAATATACGTTTCTTATACATAATTATATGGATATTATACATATATTAAATGGAATAATAATGGTAATACTGGCGAATATTTTTCCAAGCTCTATTCTATGGTACAGCGGTTATAAAACAATATTATTCAGTATAACTGTTTTTAATTTTCTACATATTTGTCCTTAATGCTTCAAGACTATTAAAGATCTATGGTTAGGATACTTTAGTGTTTGCATCAGCCGTTACGCCATACACAGATTTTAACAGTACATGATAGTTTAAATTTTTATTGGTAGATTTTTGTGGATCATACCTGATCTCTAAAAAAAAAATTAGTTTGAAAAATCTCTAAATATATTTTTCAACGTCCACAAAAATGCGAGTAAAAATTATAAAACTGAATTTCAAATAGTTTTCAGATAGAAAACATCTGAAATATAGTTTTCCGACGAACAATTAATAAACATACTACATAAACATTGTACACTAATGTAACGTTTCTTCTATATTAAACAAAGTTACTGTAGACTTTTCTACTTTTTTTTCATTTGTAGCTCATTATAATTTCGATTATATTGGGTATGCAACTTGATGATCGAGAGGTCTTTTTGCGTATCCAGGTCCTTGAACCAAAAAAGTTTTGAGCAATTTTTGGTTTTGTTTAATAAACCACTTAACTAATGTTAAAATAAATATGTTATTGGAAAAAAAACTAAGGATGAAAATTGTTTTAATATAGATCATTGTTTATTGAATTTAAAAAAAATTAATCTATCTAAATATTTTTGTAAACAAAAATATATTGAAAGCAGTTTTTATTTAGATACTCAGAACAACTTGCATTTAAACGAAAAACTATTGTAGTTATACCAATGTTTACATTTTGTATGAAATTTTTTTCAAGCAATACGTTTTACATAACACAGCTTTTGTGATACGAAGAACTAAAAAAAAATTGCATGATGTTTTTCATTTGTGTTATTAGTCAAAATAGTCAAAAAAAAAATTCAATATTTTAAGGCTCCTTGCTGTTTGTTAGGTATGAAGCCACCAGATCATCAAGTGTAAGTAGGAAAACGTACCAACAAGGCTTAGTTCAAAGTTTCTAGTAAAAGTCTTAAAAATCGTTTAAAGGTTCGGATTGTGTAAAGAAAGTATACAAATAAACCTAATATCCCTGAAAATTATTAGCTACTTACTTACTGTAGTTGTGTTTTTATTGAGCATTAAAGTTGTGCTTTTATTATACAAAAAAGGTTTTATTAATTATAGTTTTAGGCCATTACATTTATAAAAAATTATAGTACTTGTTATAAGGCAATTTGTAAAATATGATATATTTATTGGAATCCGTCGTTTTTTTCCTACACTAAAGCATATTCTCTAGATTAATATTTTCATTTTTCTCTGATACCTTTTTTTATGATTTTGAAACAATGTTGATAAGAATAAAATTGAAATGACATCAGTCATTTAAATATTTTTTTGTTTCATTGTTAATAAACTTTTTTGAAAAACAAAAAAGCTAAAAAGGAAGAAGAAAACTAAAAAGAAAAAAAAAGAATTAAAAGCACTTGGAAAAAGTTTACTAAGTATATTTTTCTAGTCATACGCAATTTTACTTAAATCATCAAAAAAAATAACTTAATTATAAGTATAACTTATGCTTAGCAATTTTTAAATTTTAAACAAAAAAATGACTTCAAAGAATTTTTTTTTTTATTCAAGAATTTTTCAACTATAATTTTAGAACAAGTTTTCATAGGCAAATTAAAATTACAATATTGTATACTATTTATACAACATTAGACTAGCTAGAATTTTACCATTTTACTTAACATTGATATTTAAAATTTAAGTATAATGGATAATAGAAAAATGTTTTTCGGTGGTTTTCTTTTTATGTTTTTAATTAAATAGCAAATACTTACAATAACTTACAGTTATTTCAACGTCACAGGAGTTTAAAGCTTGAAATTTATTTTACCCGCCGTTCTTGAAATAAGTATGTAACAAATTTTAAAAATAACAAACAGTAAAAGAAAGTATTTTTATATGTTTTCAATTAGGTAGCATAAAAATAAAACATAAGTTCTATTTTTTGTAAGTCGTTATTAAAAAACTTTTCAAGTCTAATTAAAGTGCATTTAATATTCAGTTTTTTGATTTGTTTATTATAATTTTACAACAATCGTTTTTCGACAAGTATATTGCAGCAAAAAAAATCTTTCACCACGACTGAGTGGTAAGAAATAGTTTGCATTCGCTTCGTGATACTATAAATATAAACTGTCTAAAATATAACCTATAAAAGCAGATAATAAATCATTTACTAAACCCCTATAAGTACAGAAAATACTGTGTTATATTATATATAAAATATTTTATCGGCATCTAAATGTTATTTGTTTTCTATATGTATGTTTTAGCTAAATTAAAAATTGTGTGTTGTATACTTTTGCTTGACGAGCCGAGTTGTGCTTATAAGGTAAAGTTTTCAATTAAATCTTCTAAGCTACTATTTGATTTTCATAAACGGTCACAGGATATATTTTTCTAAAACTTGAATTTAGAATTGCGTGGGTAACTCACTGCGTAAAAAATGCATTTTTATAATATGGATTTTTGTTTATGTGTTGTCCACTTGGTTTCAGTCAACTCAAAATATTTTAGATACCGTGATTAAGATACTTACATTATCAGCACCGAGCCGTTTTTAAATATAAATCCATTATAACATTAGATACCGTATCATAAAGAAACTTTTAATATTTATTTTGATGAAATGGTATGTTAAAATGTTATTTATCCCTTTGAATCTAATAAATCTGTTTTAATAATACTTTTTAGGCACAAAAATATTTAATGAAATAACTTTATTTAAAATCGACCGGATTAACGTTACAATGATTATGTAGGATACAATAGATAAATAAAAAAAAGATTTTTTTAAAGACTTCATCATTTTTAACGAAAAGAAAAAAACTGTTTTAAAACGACTTAAACCTAAATTAATTATTAATCAGATTTTTTTTAACATTGCTTCTTAAGCTATAATAACATAAAGAATGCATCAGGGTTGCTGGATTTCGATGAGTATTTAGTCACATAAAACAAGAGCTTGATATTTTAGTAAAAACGAAAAACTTTTTTTTTTAATATTTAGTGTTCAGCTGGCATATCAACATTGGTATTCTAACAATTCTGCTTCACATATAAAATGTCATATTTTATGCAAGGATTACTTTACCTTATACTAATATGAGAAATAAAGCTATATAAATTTAACAACTTATATAAATTTAATTTTGTCAAAAGTCTATATGTTATTAAATAACTTATCTATTTGATTAGTGTTTATAGAAAATTATAAAGCTTTATAAACAAGTTTTAAATTTTGTTGATTATTTACTTGGTTTTTAGTAAACGCATAATAAAGTTAGTAAACTTATTTAAATTTTTTAAATGCAAAGCAAAATTATAAAAATCTTCTTTGCTGAAAAAATAGAAAAAGTTAAGTATTAGTTATTATTTATCTTTTACAAATGCTTTAAAATATAATAGTTGATTAATTAAAAGCAAATCTAAATTAATTAAATTATAAAAAAATATTTTATTCAATAATAAAATGAACTTAATATCTTAAAATTCAGAGACTGAGTAACATCAGACTATTTAAGACTTTTATAATTAAGTTTGGACTTACGTTAAACAATCTAATCGAAGCTAATATTCTAGGGAAATATTTCAATTTTATATAATCAGCCAGTAACTTACATTTGAAAACTTTGAAAAGTAAAGTAATTATTTTAAAAAGAAACTTTGTTACGAAAAGCGATTAAAACAAACATTAAACGACAAAAACGATTTAAATTATTTTAAATATTTTTCAAAAGAAACTGCAACATGACCTTCTCTTAGATATTTGGAAGGTGTTTTTACAGTTGATTGCCATTTATTTTCAGTGACATCATAAACTGGGACAGCTAAATCACCGTCAAGACGCCAGGAACCAAAAACATAGATTCTGTTACCATCTGTGTGTAAGTAAGGTCTATGAAGTGTATCTTTAATGCGAAATGGGGCAATTAAAGTGAACTTTTTTGTCATACAATCGTAAACTTCATGTTTATCACATGCACCGCTAATAACAAACAGTTTGTTACCACGTGCGAGTAAACCTGGGTATTTTCGACCGATGTTTAAGTTCGGTAAAAGTGACCACTTGTCAAGGTAGTCATCTTAACTTTCAACTAATTTCAAGTAGTTTTGGCGATTTTCGGTAAACGTAATACCCCCTATAATAACACATTGTCCATTAAAAACTGTGCATGATGACTTATATTTTACTGAATTGATTTTACTCGAAATTTTCTTCCAATTGTTTTTATCTGGGTCGTATACAAAGTTGTTATCCCAATGATGTAAACCACCGAAAACATATATTTTTCCGACAAATGCACAAGTACAAAAAACATTTATATACCTTTTTTTAGGGAGAATTTCCAAACGGTTCCATTGATCCGTCCTTCGGCAATAAACCTGAAAAGACCCATCTTTTTCACCTTGATCACCAATAAAACAATATATTTTTGTGCCTATTAAAGTACAAACAAACTTTTCAGGCATTTGCTTTAGCATGTTGTTTGTTGATTTAATTTCATCTATTGTGTTTCTATCAGTTATGTGAGAGAGAACTAATGGTTCAAAAGTATCGTTTTTGAAACTTAATTGACTACCAAAAAATAAAATTTCATTTTTGTCAAAATTTATCTGACTATTACAACGGTTCTCAAACCAAAACTTTTTTACGTTTTGAAACTTATTTCTTTTTGCTTTCAAAGCTTTATTAATTATATTTTTACACAGCGTACTATTACTACACAGAGGATGTTCTTTTACGACATTTTTAAGTATTTCTTCTGTCAGCAAAGGTAACCGAACTAAACTTAAAAGTTTGTCAGTGTAACATTTACGTTCAAATTTTTTGTAGCCCACCCAACTTACTATTACGTTAAATATTTCCAACTCTGAGTCAATTTTTAAGTTAGAGGAAGAAACTAAAGTGGATATGTCCGTAAAACTCAACTCCAATAAAACATCAGGCTGATAGTTTGTTAGAAAACAATTTAAGCACAAGCTTAGCAAGAATTCTTCCAGGTCTTTTAAATAGAAAACTTTAGAAAGATGTAAATAAAAACACCAGTTTTTAATAGTCACCTCTTCAACTATAAAATTACAAAGGTACATTTTTAAACTAGAGTTTTTAAGTAGTCTTTCAGCTTCAAGTATAGAGATTAAATTCTTTTTATTTACTTCGGTTTGACCTGAAAAATTTAAATATATTTCATAAGCTGAAATTACTGATAAAATTTGAAACTAATAACAGGCTGACTTATTTAATTATTTTATTTGTTTATATTTTTTCAAGAAAAACTTATTTACAATTTAAAGTATTTTTGTGGTTGTTAACATTATTATTTCTGTTTGGTTTAACTCAATTACTTAATTATTTATTCAAAGTTATAACAACTAAGATTTTTTATAAAGTCTATAGTTAGTTTATATTTTTTACTTAGTTTAAGCACATTATTGGATATAATATATATTGCAGCTTTTTTTTGTGTGTTTAAAAACATTTATAGTTTAACTTTATCACTACTTAATTTTTAATAAGTAAAAATTAGTTGATAGTACAGTCTAAATTCATAAACATTCTTTTAAAAACTTAAAATATATATAATTTATAATTAGTTTTTTTTAATCCTTATAAGGTTAAATCACTTGCTATAAATACTGATAAATTTAAAAATTGAAAACATTTCAGATTAAAATTTTAACTTTTAACGTAAAGTTGAAAATATATATACTGTTAGATACTATTATATAAATAATCCTTTAATTTTTTTGTATGTTTTTGTTAGAAAAGAAAGAATTCTTAAATTTAATATCCTAATTCTTTGTAGAGTTTTCGTTTAGGAGTTTAAACTTTAAATGTAATTTTTTTTGCCCCGAGTTAATTATGAACAAGTTAATTGTGCAACTTGATGACCGAGAGGTCTTTTTGTGTACCCAGGTCTTTAAACCACAACATTTTCGAGAAATTTTTCGTTTTGTTATATAACCTCTCATTAATAAAAAAACTTAAAAAATGCTTACCTTTTTCTACAAACTCCAAAACACTCAGCGTAGTAGACTCGGATATTTTTGGAAATTTAAAAATCAACGGTTTGTCATCATTCTTGAAAAAATTTTTATAATTAAAGTAGCCGAAATTGTTAATTAAAACATCAAAAGAAACACCAATCTTATTTTCTTCTTTGCCCACAATCGACACTGCATTAGTATTCCGTGCATGTGTTAGATGCTCTTCAGTCGCACCAAACATTTTTGTAACAAAATTTCCCATTACTTTTATTTACTTTTGTTTCTGTTAATTTTCAAAAATGTTTTTAGGAAAATTCTAATGAATAGAATTAACATTAACAATGAATAATTAAGTAGGAACATTAATTTTGCACAACGATTAAGTAGTATCTTATCTAATCAATAATTATACTTCAGTACAACTAATTAGTATTTGAAACCAACTTATAAATGTTTGTATATATTTTTTGAACTATTTTGATATTTTTTACTAGCTCAAATGTAATGTACAATTAAACAGTTGATTTCATAGTTCTTACTTGTTATTTAAAACTATATGCCATGCTACCGATAATGAGCTTTAAAGTTTTACTTTTGTAACAATGATTTAAATTGGTTTTTCGAAAAATTGCGAGTAGTATGATTGAACTTAAGTTCATTTTGCTAATATCACAATAACACAACAAACTTTTTAAAATAAAATCCTGAAATATTTAAACTATAAGCGTTTTTATTAAAAATTTATGCAATGACACAATGTTTATCAGTGAGTATCTGAAAATATTACTACAATTCATTAAAATGATGTTAACAAATTTACAACTGAAAACTAACATCTTGTTATTTAATATACAAAGCTAGACTTGGTAAAAAGCCTTGTGTAAAGTGTTAAAATCCGGCAGTAGTAAGATTTAAAATAAATATTATAATTTATAAGACCTTACGCCGGGGAATTTTAAACAAAGGCTTTTTTTTACAAAGTATACCTGAGGTGTAAACTACAGCTCTCTTTATAAACCTGATTTTGTTAAATATCTACTGTTGAGTTATGTAAAGCTAGCTTGTTAGTTTTAATTAATGTATAATTAAAAAAAAAAACTAAATAATATTTCGTAGTGTTATAATGTTTCTTATAATATAAGATCAATTCTGCAATTTTCTATAACAAAATTTGAACAGCCTTATTTTTTGTAATAATGAGTTTTAACTAAGCTTGAACACTAAAGAAAAAATAATTAACAAAGTAACTACTAAAAAGACATGAGATTTAGAAAAAAAAACAAACAAAGATATGCTTAATAATTTCGAAAAAGCAATTTAAAATGGCATTTAAAAATAATTGTTAAGTGTTGGTGTGTTAAGTTTAAATTTTTTCAAACGTATCTAGATTGTTTTGTTCGAATTAAAAATTAATTATGTTGAAAAACTTTAGTACACCATTGCTGTAGAAACACATTCAATACAAGCAATTTTCAATTTTTCTAATAGTTACTGTTATTTTATAATAGTAATAGACGCACTATGTACTTTGCGTACAATAGCAAACATACTCTGAAGATTAACAGGTTAAGATTAGTAAGACAAGAGAAAATAACACATAATAAATATTTTCAGTATAAACGACAGTAAAACGATTTACAGTTATGCAACAAATTATAAGCTGATCTACTTAACAATAAAAGAAAAAGATAAGTAAGTGACTTTTTATTCTTCTGCTTCAGTCTCTTTATTCGTGGATAGTAGATTAACATGTAGCTGCAACTCACCAGTGCTGATGTTCAATATTGTTACGTCATACGACTATAATACGTAGTCTTGGAAGTTCGTGGTTGCGAAGTCGCTGTACAACAAACTATCTTGGGTTTACTTTAGAACATGACAGCGAAACCTGCGTTGATTGAGTGTAAAGTCGGTCAAAACTAATACGTTTCAATACTTTCTCGTTAGTGGTCTTTTTTTTTTTTTTGCTATTCTAACAACACGACGAAGGCACTGTACGCGGAAGATGTTGAGATTCTCTTATTGTGCACTAGAAAACGTCCACGTTTAGCTACCGTGCAGAAGAGTACTGTATACACAGAAACAATATAGGTAAAAATATCAATTAGTAAACTTGTTAAAGTATGAGAGATTTACAAAATCTAAACACTTTTAATCTTATATAGTTTAAAAATTTAATGTCATTGTAGTTTGTAAATAGTTACTAAAAAAAATAATAATTTATGCTAACAATATTTATTTCACTAAAAAGTGTACAAAATTTACACATATTTAACTTAAATAACTTCTTTATTAAACGTAATTTAATTATTCTCTTTTACATTTTGGGTATAAAAACCCATAAATTTAGTCATTCTGTCAGACTGATTAAATCAGTTAGCACTGTTACAGAGTGTATAATTAAAAGCTACAATACAATAATCTTTACTTAACATGCAAAATAAATTGTTTGGATTTTGATATTTTATGAAAAGACAAAATAAAACAGATTAAAAAGAGGACAACTTACAAGCAATGAATTTAAAAAATACATTAAAATTAACAACAAAATTTTCTAGAACTTACAATTTAGACTTAAAAAATAAAATAAATAAAATAATCAGAATTTCAATAGATTTATCATACAAATATACTACATAAAGTATACTCAAAAGTGCCAACATACGAAAAATTAATGTTAATTAATGTTAAAAATTAATGCTTTCGGACAGCATGAAACCGGCCCAAGGTGATGAACCGGAGCCGCAGTGAGGACGCAGATATCGACATGTCTATTTGCCTGTTGAAGAATAAAAACAACAAAGCACAAGTGATAACATGTCAAAATTTTGTTTTCAATAAAAAAATGCATCACTTATAATAAACTGGTTTGGTTATGTTTTCTTAATTGAAATAGTCAGTTTGCAACTTATTGTAAGCAATTATTAATAAGAAAACTTGTAGTTTTAAATTATGAAATTTAAGATATTTAATTTGAAAATGCTAACAAGCTTTAGTATTTATTATTTGAATTTTTTCATAGTGAAAATAACAATTTCAAAAATAATCAAATTTTCAAAAATTTTAATAAAATTAGTTAAAAAAATCAATATAGATACTAATAATCTCATACATAATAAAATATTGATAAAACTAAAATTTATATTAGAGACTTGTTAGTAGTATAAAAGCACATGTTGTTATAAAGTTTAATATAGGAAGGAATATGTATATGTAATAAAAATTTATATTCAGTGTTGTTTTCAAATAAAACTTGTTGTTTGTATAGCTTTGTTATATTTAAAACAGCTAGCAATGCAAATGAACCATATTTGTTACATCTTAAACTTCACAGCTGTTTAACTGAAAATAAAACTGTGTTTGCTGTAAAGTATATATAATATATAGTTACTTAAATAAAAAACCCAACATCTAAGTTTGAAAAAAGTAAAAACTTTCACATTTATACTTTATAAATAAACTCATTGTTATTGTAAGTGCGTACTTTACGCAAATGCGTACCTCTTAGTGTCCTTATCGATGTGTATGGTGCATGTGGTAAACATGATGATATAAAGAGTATTACATACAAGTTAAGCAATATTGCAAACAAGTGATTTTATAAAAGAGAGAAAAAGTTTGACTCTCTTGAGGTAGCCTAATTTTTAGACACGAACATTTGAGCATCATACGCGTATGCTTAATGTTACACTATTAAGGAAGGCACTTGTAGTGTGCCAGAAAGCGAGCTGACGACTTAGTCAGCTTAGGGATTTTACAATGTAAAGTTGTAATGAATAAATCCCTAGAGGTCTAAGCGGGTAGACGTCGTCAAGGCGAGTTAACTATTAGTGTTTTGCAGGCATATATCTTGAGTTGACGTGGCCGTCGACTCAAGCTGGAGTTGAAAGACCGCAGCTGGGCGGTTAGAAGTCGTATAGCAGACCTCATTGAATAAGTAGCTAGGGAAGGTAAAGCGAGAGGAATGGCAGGTACCGTCCGAAGAAAGCCATGTAAAAGCCGGGCTCTCGCAAGAAGTAAAGGTAAAGCGAGAGGAATGGCAGAAACCGTCCGAAGAAAGCCATGTAAAAGCCGCGCTCTCGCAAGAAGTAGCAGTGAGTAAACGAGCTCTGATATGATTCAGCCCAAGTAAAAGAACGTGTGCGAAATGAAGTGATTAAAGCATTTCTAGAGGTAAAGGTTTGGCCGGGGCGACTGAAGCAGAGAAGGCGAGGTACTAGAAATGGCGAATGGTAAAGCACACAAAATGTAACAAGTAAAAAAGCGACTGAATCACACGGTCGCTTTACTGATCAGAGCTCATGTACAGCGAAGAGTTTTGCGAACGAAGCAGAAGCTTTGAGAAAAAAATTTCAGCAAAAGGGGAGGGCTGTTTTTTTCGAAAATTAGTTGAAAATGAATTTTATAAGTGTGAGAGAGTTTGATAGAAAAGATTGAAAAAAAATGGGAAAATTTTGGAGCAAAAAAAGGCCCCGAAGCCGCCGCGGCGGCTTCGGGGCCTTTTTTTGCTCCAAAATTTTCCCATTTTTTTTCAATTTATTTTTTCCAATGGCGTTCGTCGAAAGACGTTCGCCTTTTTTTTTACCAATTTTTTTCAGGCTTTAACATTATATTTCAAGGGCGTTTGTCGAAAGACAAACGCCCTTTTTTTTTGCCAATTTTTTTTTTGGCTTGCCCAAGAGAGTCTCCCTTATTAAATGACTGTTTTTTATTTAAGTTATATCCTAGATTTTGAGCGGTTGCGCCGAAAGTTGAGCATAGTTTTTTTGCCCAAATTTTGTTTGACAAAATTATCAATAGCCTTATTAGTATAATGTTGTTTATTTTTGATACTTATGATAAATCAGATTTTTATTCGTATAAGATACAATCAAAAGAAAGATGGTAGTGAGGTTGGATTACTTTGATACATATAAAATGAAAATTTTACATGTTTCAAAACCTACTTTCATCTTTGGTTTTTTGATTTATTAACCTGATTTGTTAAGTTACAATACTAGACTTTTTTTAATATGTTGAATGGGTTTATTATGTGGAATTTTTTTTTTTTTTAATTTTTTTCTTAAGCTTAAAGATTAAGTAATAGTTATTTTTGTAAGAAAAATTTATAGTTTTATTAATTTCACCTATATGTGAGTTTTTGTTACAAAACGCTTAATTTAATCAAAACAGATAATTGTAATAGAAATTTTTTAAGCTTAGGCAAGCATTATGGTTTTTAAAAAGTGAACAAAACTGGACACCAAGTAAAACAAAAATCAAACTTTCAACCAAAGACTATTTTATTAATGACATGGACCAAAGGTATCTTTTTATTTAGTATATTTTATTTATTATATCTATTATCTGAACAGTTTTTAATAGTGACTAGTCATTAAACGCAATTAAGTTATGTTATAGGCAGTTAAAATATTTTCTTATTCTTTTACAAAACGTGTAAAATAATTGTTTGCTTTTACAACATAAGTATGTGGTTACTTAGAAAATTAATAATGTATTAAATTTACAACTAGCTTGTAATAAGTTTAAATATTTAAATGCTAAAACGTTTTTAATGTATATTGGAAGAATACTTAAATATTATTAAAGCTTTTAAACATTTTAATTTATAATCATCATTTTAGTCCCTAATTTAAGTTTTATATGAGTATATGCAGTACTCTGCTAAAAAACATGTTAAACCTTACTTTTCCAGTTTAACATATACTTTTTTGAATAGCAAGTAATTCAAGTTGTACTAAGAGCTAAAAAAATTAACCAACTTCTTATACATTATCTTTCTTTTATTTTGTTATTACAAACCGATAGTAGGCTAGATCATTGTATTTTTATTAATACTAAAACAAATTTAAACGCTTCTATTTTATCATTATGGTTTTAATTTAAAGTCTTTTAATGTTTTAGTTGAAATACTTTACTTATTTTTAATAAATAGAGTTTTTTCAGTATAAACTTTTACGAGTTATAGTTAGTTGTTAAAGTTAGTGGACATGATTTTAAGAAACATCCTTAATTTAAATTTAAGTCCACTGTTTAAAAACTTCTGGCACAGTTGTTACTACAAAACAAAATTTTTCATTAAAATAGAATCTTATAGCAGAAAGTTGGTAAGCTTAGGCAAGCATTAAAATTTTAACTAGAAAGAAGAAGGTAAACACTTTGTACACATATTTAACTTCAAACCAAAAGCAGTAAATTTTAATTGAAAAGCGTGAACAAAATATTTATTGTGTTTACATAAGGTCGTTGAATTTCTCAATAGTTTTAATAATGTTAAGAAGATTGACCAGTAATTTTATTTTATTTATTATGTAAAAGTAAAATTACCTTCATGTTGTGTATTATAACATATACATTGATTGTTTGCTGTAGCAGAAGCGTTTAACATACTATTTGGTTGTTTAGAATACAAAATTATTGTTAACAATTTAGAATACAGTTAAAGAAAAAACTAAGTTACAGAAGTGAAAAAAAACTGATAATGTTATAAAATCCACAACAAGAGTAGTTACACGTTTATAAAATTTAATATAGAAGAATCCTACCCAAGTAACTCGAAAAAGCTGTTACTAAAAAATCTATCGAATTTGAAAAGAAATATATGAAAATAACAAACGCAGACATAGATACTATACTACACTCATGCAAGGCAGTTCTCAGACATGTCAACAAAGTTTGGACAAAAAGAATGCAAAAGAAGACCTATTTGACGTTCCGATGGGAAGCTACCATGGCGCTGAAGTTTGCAACTTAATCGTTTCGTTCCTGTTGAATAACTCAAACTAATTTTTATCTAAAGATAACTTCGAGTTGTACCGCGATGATGGACTTTTGATAATTAAAAAGCGATAAAAAGAATCATAAAAAAAAGATGTTAGAGCGGGTTACTCTGAACAAAATTTAAAAATAAAATCGAATTGGACAGCAGTAAGATAGACTTCCTGGACGTATTACTTGATCTAGAGAATGATATATCATCCCCACAGAAAACCCAACGCTAAAGAAAAAAACATAAATAAAAACTCTAACCATTCACCAAGCGTCAAAAGAGAACTACATAATATGATACAAAATATATTATCTGCTTCATCAAAAAACAATACTATGTCCAATAATTACAAGGAATCATACGAGAAGGCGTTAAAAACAGTGGCTTTAATAAAATCTTAGAATACTCATATCAAAATTACGATACGGCCGGTAGAAGAAGAAGAAAAAAGCAAATGTTATACTACAACCCCCCTTTTAGCGCAACATTAAAGACCAAAATATGAAAATCTTCTTAATTTAGTAGATAAGTTTATACCTAAAAACGGATAAATAAAATTCTCAACAGAAAGACAATCAAAATAAGTTATTCACGTATGCCAATTAACAATCCGAAATCACCGAATCAAATCTCAAAATCATAGAGGATAGTAAAAAAAGCAGAAGAAAAATGAAACAACTTACAATTGTAGAATTATAACCTCATGCCCAGTGGAAGGTAAATGCCTTTCCAGACGTGTCATATACAAAGCTACTGTCTCATATAATAACAAAGAACAGCGTTATATTGGATCCACTGCAAGAAACTTTAAAACAAGATACAATGAAAATATGCTGCAGAAATTAAATTCTGAAAGAATCCACAAAATTCAGCTCATTTATTCAGGCCGCTAACTTCAAAGATGATATGATTAAGAACAATGTTAAATGGAAGATAATGCATAAAATTGATCAACGCAAACCGAGCAGAACATGCTTTCTGTGTAATATTGAAATATTTGAAATAGCATTCGCTGACAAAAAAACCTTTTCTCAACTCCAGGAGCAAACTGGTAGATGTAGACACTTCGCTAAATTTTATTCAATATCATAACACTTCATAACATTTTCATGTCCGTAATTGCATATTTTACCATTTACTAAGTTTGTTGCATTTGTGCTTGTATTTATATCGTATTTGTACTTCATATTTTTATTTCATTGTATGCTATATCCAATAAGTTTTTTGTATTATAATTTAGTTTAACCCTCATAATAACTCGAATGAAAGCTCTATAATAATTGTTCAATTCGTCATTAAGCACTTTTGAATTTTTGTTAAGTTAACAGACTTTTTTAATTAAATCAGTTTTAACGAGAATCTAATTAGTACTAATTTTTAGCACTTAATAATAGTATATATAGCTTTGTCAGTCTTACTTAAAGAGGTTTTAGTTCGTGATCATTGCATTACACATTAAACATTGTGTAGAACAAAAACTTAAAATTTTAAATTGTTTAATTAATGTTGTTTAGAATATAAATATTGTGCAACTTTTAAATAAAAGTTAAGATAAACTATCATCTTTTAAAGATCAAGTTAAATGTTAATAATATAATTTTAATAACAAATAGCTTTTAGCATTTTCTATTTCCGTTTAAAACAATTACTGCAGTTTATAAGTTTACTTCAACACTATTTTTGTTCTTAACTTTAACATTTTATTTTTTAAAAGGCAAGTACTTTAAGTTTCACTAGTAACTATACTATTTTGATAACTTTCTAAATATAATATATCTTTTACTCATTGAGATGTTACAAACTCGATAGTAAGCTTGATTATTGTATTGGTTTTAATTTCAAAGTAAATAGTAAAACAAACTCACTACAAAACACTATTTTTAACAACATCATCAAAACTAAAAGTTACCATAAGCTTTGTGTTTTAAAAAATTAGTTACTTGAAATTTGTGCTACAATAAAGAAGCTTAACACTGTAAAGCTAATTTTAATATTAATGTTACTGTGTTTTTAAACAATTGATGACATAATTAAATATATTTAAGCTGAGTATTTTTGATTCATAAAAGTACAAAACACCGATGAAATAAAAAGCCAGTACAGAGTTTAACAACTAAAAAGGTAGTATTCGAAATTAAATAAATATTCAGTTGTGTATATGTATGTAAACAGTAATTTAAACTTTTAATTTTTTCTACTAGAACGAAACGACATGTAATAAAAACTCCACAAGTTTATTTTTTGAACTGTAAGGACCTTTTAAAGCTACTGTTAATTCATAATTTTGCCTTAGAATAATATGACTGCAGTTTTTAATTTTTATTGAGTATTAAGCAATCAAGTTAAAGAAGTATCATCAGATTTGCACCTGACGCCACTTGAAGCTAATTAATTGATAGCTCATTTATTTTTAATGTATAAATAAGTATTTAATCAAACTTCGTTTGCAGAGCGACAGTTCCAATATCGGATAAAATTAAGCACTACTTTAAAATAAAAGAAATTAAATGCTAATAATAAATCAATTTATAAGTGCTTTATCATAGTATATTTTATCACATTTTTATTTTTATAATGTTTTATTTAAGTGTGGACCGAGACAACGTTTTTTTTTAAGTGCACTGCGACTTCTGGTTTAGGCTACCATTGTGGTCCGGTCCTGCTTCATTCCAAATAATTTAATGACGTAATAATGGTAAAAAACTTAAATTTAAAATGTGTACCTTTTGACTTGTATTTTACTGAATTATGTTGAAATGTATTCTGAAATATTAAATACAACTTATTTTATCAACTAACTTATAAACTAAAACAAAAAACGTTCACCTATTAAGTAAGAAACACTAAGAACAAATTTGCAGTATCTCTTGTTTACTTCGCTTCTGGTTCTTAAGTCTTATTGCGTCTACTTGGTCCTTCTTCATAGTAACCTATGAAATAACACGTTTTAAATATTAATAAAATTATTTTTAACTTCATAAAACTGTTTCTATGTTAATTGTATGCACACCTCTTATAACCGTTGAAAAGAACGTAACTCTTGGTAAAAAAGTAGTTTGATTTATAACATATATATTTACAAAAACTTCACTTATTGTTATTTTTTATAACTTGAAAATATTTATCTATTTGTTGTACTATTATTAGCTCATTTGCGTATCTTTAAAACTTATAAAATATTTTTTGTTTTCGCGGTACAACGATAACTCTAAAACAAAACTTAAACTAAATCTTGCGAAAGTATTAAGAAATTAAGTTTTTCAATGTAATTGGTTAAGTGCTTTCAAATGTACATAGTTTTGTAGCTTTTAGTTAAACATGTTCAAGCTTCTTTTTGACCTATAAAGTATTCTGTTAAAAGCATCAACAAAACAGAACTTTTATATTAACCCAGGTGTATTTAAGCTTCTTAGTGTAACTGACACATTATAAAATAATGGAATCAAGATATTTGGCATCTTAAACACAAAAGTGGTATACGACTCAAACACCATCTCAAGAATATGTCTGTTAAACAAACTTTAACTTACAAGAAACATTTGTTCGACTTTAGTCATTTTGAAAATATCTAGTTATAATTATCTAGTACCTTTTTTAATGAGCACCTAAACGCAGTGTTATGTGTTAAAAGTTATTTTTACTAGGCACAAAAAATTGCACACCGGTTCGGTATATATATTTATAATAAAATAATTCAACTTATCAATACCATAATATTCAATTCAGTTAATAACTTAATTTCAACATAGATTAGTGTTAATTAAAAGTTTTTTTTGTTAGAATAGCAAGTACAGTCACCTCTCGCGAATCTACGCACGTTGTGTCCACAGCGAAAGTGCGTAACCAAACGATAGATAGCGAAAATACCTAATAAATTGGCTGTTTTCCTATAATGAATTTGATTAAATACATTTCAAGGACTTTCCCTTTTTTTTGTTTACAATAACTTTTTTTGTTAGAGTTGTACATATATGCGATTAGTTTTTTATTAGAAATTGTTTATACGTATACAAAGTTTTTTTTTTACTTTGTTCTTCGGCCACCTTAGTTTAAATTTGTCCTACATAGTATTTATAAAAAATATTACTTTGTTCAATTCATCATTAGAATTTAGCAAAAAATTAGAAAAATATTGTGTTAAAATGCGACTTTATGTCATAAATATTCTGAGAAATTGAACAGTTGTTGAAATTTGATTTAAAGGTAACCATGGGGACTAAGACACTTAAAATAGTAAGAAAGCCACATAATTCAATAGGTTCCTTAAATAGACACATTTTTTAAAAGCAATCAGTTTTATTAAAAGTTTACTAAATATAAAATAATAAAGATTTAAGTTAGCATTAAATTTTAAAAGATTATATGTATATTGTAAACTGAATACATACAATAAATTTACAAGATTAGATATATACTAAGTTATATTTTTTTGTATTTTTGAAAGCAGTCAAGTTTCTAGGGACTGAAATAAGTTTAAAAAAGACAAATATAAGACATTAGTTTATAGTTTTGCCTTGTTTAGTAGCCCCGATCCTGTAGCCTACCTAACTCTAAATTTTAGGTACAAACAATTTAACTAATTGGATAGAACCTCATTGAATTGGTTAATATCAAGCCTAGATAAAGACCTCTACCAACTAAAAACATGGGAAGAGCGCATAGCTAGATAAATATGATACAAAAAGGACGTGACCTGATTTACTTAGCAGATTGTGCAGAGTATCAATGAGGTGGAGTTAGGCGCCTCGAAGTAATTGAGTGAGACCACAAAAATTTCACCAAGATTATAACAGCCTGTAACGAAGTTATAGATCCAACCTTAAAATTGAGTTGTTAAGAGCAGAGATTAGCAAAATACAAAGTAGGCGCGATGTATTCGAGAAAACACAGTACGAGAAAAGAGTATGGTTTGATTATCAAGGGCTTAGCAATAGAAAGTACCAAAACGTTTTAAAAGAAAAACTTTTAGAGGGCTAAAAACTACAAAACGAGCCTTGAAATTTCTCCCTTCATTGGGTCTTATCCGAACAATTTCGAACATTGAAACCGTGTTTAACAAGGCTCGAAAACTCTGTAGGTTTAAATATACCGACGAACTTACCCATAGAGAAAGTAACAAATTCGTCTTATTTTCTAGTATACTACCTTTAAAATATATGTCAAGTTGTTTTAGTTCGGCTAAAGTTAAACGAAGAAAATTCATTAACTTAAATTTGTTTTTACGTAACACACATACGAAAATTCGCGAAAAACTCAGGCGACCAGTCCCACAAGCGCAAACAGAAAACCTCTCAAGAGAGGATTTTGAAAAGCAACAAAACAATTTTGTTAGGAAAATTCGCAAAACATAGGTAAAGAATACGCGAATTCGAAGCAAAATGAGCCGCTAAGACCGCCAAACCCAAGCCTGATTTGGCCTGATGCGCACGAACCCTGTAGTAACACACTAAGCTACTTTTGAAAGTTAAATTGAGAATTATAGTTATATACTGACAACAACTACGATATTTTAAGTAGAATTTTAATAAAGCGTTCTTTTAACTACTGATAAATACTCAAACACTTCAATAATGCAAACAAAACTTCAACTAACAAAAAATACACTGTTGACTACGAATTTGACCATTGAGTTCCTTAACAGTTTCAACGAGCAGGATTGTGTTCCTGGTAAGCTCCAATTTGAGTTCCATTTCAGCCTTGTTCATCCATCTGCTTTCCATGTCACCGTACTGCTGCATAGTGTGCAAGAACACTTCTCTGTACAAACATATTCATTTGTTTAATACATAATTTGAATCAACCTACTATTGTACATTTTTATAAGTAAATAAGCCTAAAACGCTTATCTAATTTCTACTACGTCTTGACAAATTAGTTTATCTTTAGTTTTAAGAAGCAGTTTGAAAACTACAACCAATTTTACCAGATTTTATTCTCAAGTAAAAACTATAATAAAAGTTTTAGTTATAATTCAAAATTCAAAACTCTACAAAGTAGTAAAATATCAAAGTAAATTAAAAGATACAGTAAGTTCAAAGAACCTTAAGAATAATTTTTAATACTTAACTCATGAAGAAAAGAATATTTTGCAAACCATTAAACAATCTAATTCATTTTTCTTATCAAAACCACGATTTAAAGCAATAATTAAAACGATACTGAAGAGAAAGTTCGTGCTTATTAGACAAAACTAATATTCTTGTTTTATTTAAAAATTTTATTTACTCACGCCTCCGCTGATAAGCAAGTGAGGTGTCTGGATGCCTGTGACGTAACAATAGTGGTTGTGGATGATCTGAGCGGTGTTTTCCAGCTTCTTGCGCTGACAAATTTCTACCTTCTAACCGCACAGCTCGCAGAAAACTTCCCGCGCCTGCATCTTTGCCGGCTCTCAGCGGATCTCATCGGGGATTTCCCATTTCTAAAGACATTTTTCTCTCACGTCCGACTGCCGCGTCTCCTTCAAGATCCTGTGTGACAAAATGAGAAAGTTTGTTTTATTTAATTTTAGGATTGGATTTTTACTTTGCACAACTAAAACACAAAAAGTTAAAAGATAATTGACCTGAAACTTTAAAAATATTTTCTAAAATAAACCTATAATTCAAAATTTAATTACAGCTTTTTTTAAGTATCATCTGACGTTAAATTAAACAACAAATTATAAACTTCAAAATCTAAAAAAAAACTGCAATAAAAATATTAATAAATCCAACCATTTTCTAACTTGTCTCTACAATATGCCCGTAGTTTTGACAAAGCTTCGCATTGTTCATCTGCAATTCTGTAGAAAACTGTGGTATTTATTTAAGCTTTTCAAATTTAAATACATTTACTCCTCATGTTACACCAAAAACATTAAATTACATAAATGTAAATACATAAAACATTTGTAAATGAAGACAAACTGAAAATGCGTATAAAAAGATACTTTTCTGTAGTTTTTAATGAATGTTTAAATAATCTAATCAGAGTAACTTTTTATAAAATAAAATGTTATAACAGTTATTGAATAGAAGTTGTTTTAGTGTTTTAAATATAAAACTTTTTAAACAAATATTGATTTTAAAATAATGTTATGAAAACATTGTATTCGCTTATATTTTCTCACAAAGTAAAACTAAAAGCAGTAAACGAGTTTAGTTCGGCAAATGTTTTGACATAAAAAGAGGCTAAAAGTTTTGAAGTGCTCTTAAATAAGATTAGGATATAGTTGGCGTAAGTTATCTAGCAATATTTACCTAAATATTTACTAAAATTCACATGTATTTGACGGCTATTCAACGGCCTAAGGCTGATAAACTCATGAATATACACAAGTTTATGCAATTTTACTGCAAACTTTAAAATGCAAAAAGCTATAAAGCTACTGGATAAGCTTTATTTATAGCTTAAAAAGTGTTTATTCATAGCAATTCTTAATAAAAAATTCAATACTCTGACATTTAATCTGACTAAAAGAAATGTCTTGAATGAAAGCTTAGTGAACTTATATTAATTCTAATGGTAAAAAAAATAACCATACAGTATACTCATTCATAGTTTAATAACTAATAATAATTTCAATTCATATAAAAAACATTTACAAATTATCATAATTTTTCTAATATACACGAAAACCAATCATTAGTTTCAAAAAAAAAAGCAACCTTTCGGAATTTGCGGGCCGGGTGGTGACCGGCTATGGTGAGTTTTGTGATGCGGAGCAAGTATTGTGAAGGGGGTGCACATGTCAGCATGAAGTTCTGCATATCAGCCACGCGGTGGCGAACTGGCACATTGTATTTACTCGATGTTCCCCTGCCCTGCCTATGAAAAATTAAATGAATGTTTGTTATGATGAATTGTGTTTAATGGTGAATCTAAACTGTAAAATTTGAAACTGAATGTCAAATAGCTTTTAACCAGCATAAACTTATGTTTGGATTTTAATATAGTCTTTTGGAAATTTAAATGCACTTGCAGTCCAAGGACCCAAGTATAGTAGTTCAATAATAAAAAATTAGAAAACGTAAACATGCTTTATAACTTATTAAAGTAGCAGTGTTATATCTACTGATTTGTATTTTATAGGTTCTAAATAAAATTATATCAAAACTAAATATTGTTAAGTTTAATTAACATTATTAAAACCCCTAAATCATAGAATCTATAATTTTTTGATAGCAAGCGCAATAATAAGTAAAATAATAACAATAAAAAGTACAATAATACAGTAAGTGAAAAATAAAACGTAAATGATATCCAAACGATAAAAAAATATCTATAAGTTTCTCTTTAGTATTGTAATGTGACAAACTAGAGCTATACATTAGAAATAGCATTTAAAAACAGATTATCTAATCAAGCATTAACACAACGGTTTATGAGATATAATTGGGCCTTAATAAAGAGAAGCACATGAATAATGTATGAGCTCAACAAATAACTTTCAACATAAGGAGCTGATCTGGATAACTTTATAGTAAATTTCACATTCAAAGATTAGAAAAAGTTTATGAAATTTAATATTTCGCTTATTTCAAACATAACAAACTTATTTTTAACTCAAAAGTAAAACAAACCGTAGTGGGGCTCGAAAAGCTCGCTGTTGGTCGAGTGGAAGTCGTACAAATTGAAGTCGTTTTTCCCGCGCAAACCCGAATCCCTTCCACCTCCTCCGCCACACAATTCGCTGAAGCCTGCCAGCCCGGCGCAGACGTCGGCCAAGTACAAAAGTTCCGACGACGTGATTCCCTGCAAAACGACGAAAGTTTTTAATTAAATGAATGCTTGTTATGATGAATTGTGTTTAATGGTTAATCTCAACTGTAAAATTTGAAACTGAATGTCAAATAGCTTTTAACCAGCATAAACTTATGTTTGGATTTTAATATAGTCTTTTGAAATTTAAATGCACTTGCAGTCCAAGGACCCAAGTATAGTAGTTAAAAAGTAATGTTGTTTTTCAAAGTCAGTAGAAAATTATATCTGACATAATAATGCAACTATTAAAATTTAACTATTCTGAATCATCACGATATCATTTATTAAGATTTCTTGTTTACTAATACATCTTAGAGATAACTTTAATAAACTTTATTTTAGGAAAGTATATTCAAAAGTTTGTGGCTAACAACATTTTTAAAACTACTTTAACGATTAAGAAATGATATATTTATCTTATTTTTATGTATAGAAATATTATAGAAATGATTTTTATAATTTTATTAGAGGTGATTTGATTTTTTAATTTTTATTTAAACTAACTAATAATGAAAAGGTGACAGTTGAAACTTCCAGCTACAGCAAAAAAAAATTTCGCGACTTGTAGAATCACATTTGCAAGCTGTTAAAGAAAACAATTAGTTTATAATGAAAAAAATATATTTATAGATTGTAAATTGATATGTTAAGTTTACTAGGCTAAGTTAAGTTATTTTTTTACTCTCGTGAAATATTTTCTTCGTGCAATTTTGTTTCCTTGTTCATTTTTTGTTCTCGTGCAATTTTAACCCGTTCTTTCAAAGAAGATGATAAAACATTATGTAGATATTATTTCAAATTTAAATTAGTTATAAAATGTTTAAACGACATTATTTAAATATCATTTTTTATAGGTGCACGACTACTCAAATTCGGACAATTCAAATTCCGACAATTTAAATTCTTAAAAAAAATTGAAAGGGCCACAACTAAATAAGTAATGTATATTTGTCAAATATAAAAAATATATATGTTGGTCCTAATAATATCTACAAGACTTTTTTTCTTTTTGCAAAACATTAAATATTTTTTGAGATATAGCTTAAATACAGTAAAAAACATAGTTATTTAGAGTAGTTATAAAATATCTTTTAAATTATTTTGTGAAAAATAATAAGTTACTTGTAGATATTAATAAGATCAACAAATGCATTTTATATTTTTTTAAACTTGTATAACTTTTTTGGATAAAGTCTTTTAACTATTTTTTTAAGAGTTTGAATTGTTGGAATTTAAGTTGTCCAAATTTGAATTGTCATGTACCATACTTTATATTGTAGAATTGTTATATTTTATAATTTACCAAAAAGTTACAAGTAACACAAAATTCTTTAATTTGAAAAAAACAAGCTCTTCTATTAATGCTAAAATTCATAACTAGTTTACAAAAATCATTGGTAATTACCTAGCATGATTGTACCAATATCAAACTGAAAATATATTTTATTCTTGGTCTATTATAACTCTAATCTTAAGCTAAAAATGACATTATAATACATAAATAATAAAACAAGCTTATTTATCATAAACTAATAAAACTATAAATCGCTTTATTTTACAGTATTGTTCTCAATTTAAATATTGTATTGATATTACCGACTTATATTGTAAAATTAAAGTGATTAATTATTCAAAACTACTAGTTAATATCAAATAAATTTTATTTTATTTTTGTATTTATAAAGCTTGTTTAAAACAAAATATAACTTAGACTAAACTTTTGGTTATAATAGAAACAAACCAAGAACAAAATATAATTTCAGTTTGATATTTGTGCAACATCATGCAAGGGAGTGGTTATTTAAACATAACTAATATATTTAATAATTGACTGACTTATTTGGTGAATAAAAACTTTTTATATAAAACTAAAATTACATTAGTTAAGAAATAAAATAAAAATTAACAACTATGACTATTACTAATGCAGTATAATCACATTAATTATAATCAAAACTAGTAAAAATTAATTTTTTTAATGAATTTGATTTGAGTTATTCATGACTAAAAGAAATTAAAATTAACTTAAACTATTCTTTTAGCTTTTACCTTTAACTTAACAACATTATACAGTAATTGTTATAAGCTAGCAAAGAATTATAGAGAAATTGTTTACATTATCTACATTTAAAATACATTAGCTTTGTTATTTTTTTTACATGTTATACCATTAAAGCTAATAAATATAGCAAAAGAAGGAAAAGCAAAAGTACTTTATGTTCATATATTTTTTTTAAGTTTTATTCAAATGTTTTAATTTTATTTTAAAGCCTTTTTCATAAGTGAAACTTAGAATTCTATTAAACTTTTTTTTTAATCTTACTACTATGCTGCTTAATATTTTTTAAACTGGAAAATTGATTTGTTTTGCTGTTAAAAAAACTTAAATGAATAAATTTTATTAAAAACAATTGGGTTTATATTTAAAGATTGGCCCATCATTATGCAAAAATGAATCCCAGTATTTTGTTATTTAATCCTATTTTCTAGTTAAACCATTTTGCAGAAAGTTTATACAATTTTGACAATTTTCAGAAAGTTTATACAATTTTTTGAATATTTGGAGAATAATTTACTCTTTGCTAGTCAGAAAATTTATTGGTAATAACCTAAGATGATGTCGCGCCAATATCAAACTGGAATAATATCATATTTGATGTCTTTTTTATTATAAACTAATAAAAATTAAACACTTAATTGCTTTTATTTTACAATATAAATCAACTATATCAATACAATATTTTATATTGATTGCAATATTGAAAGAAAAAAACCGATTAATTAATTAGGTTTATAACAAATAACTTTAATTTTTACTGTGTATTTATATAGGTTGTTTAAAAAAAATATCTGATTAGATTAAACATGTTAGGCTTAAAAAATTGATGTTTACCCTAAAACTATGGTTTCATAAGACATCAAATACAATATAATTTCGGTTTGATATTGGTGCAACATTTTCCTTGGTAATTACCAAATTGTTTTAAGTTTATATTTGCAAAATAATTATGAAAACCTTTTAAACTATTTACTTCCCACTTAAGGGTATTTTAATTAAATACTTGAAATAATTACAGGGTGGCCACTAGTTTTTCAGAAATTTTTTCCAGGTTATTGGGTCTATTTTTAGTTTATAATTAAGCTTCAAGTAAAAACTGTATTAAATAGTATGAAAATATTGAAAACATACTGTAAAGATACTTTGCATGTGTTTTTAATTAGGTCTTTTTTGATTATGACAAAAAGTTTTGGTCCATACCATAATTTTTTTGTGTCAAATCTATATTTAACATGTAGAAAATGTTAAAAACTCAAAGTTTTTCCATTTTTTTTGTTTAATTTGCCATATTTCTCTATGATTTTGGGTTTGGTGGCCACTCTGTAATTATGCTTAATCTATAAAAATTTCAATTTTTTGTGAAGAAATACATAAAACAAATTTTAGATTCAACATATCACATCACAACATTTAAGGAAGATATTGACAATTATATTTGTATTTATTTACAGGATTGCCACTCCTTTTTAACATTTTTTTCCAGGTTTTTCAAATTTTTTCCAGGTTTTTAAAAGTACACATTTTGGTTCTATTTTTAGTTTAATGATAATTTTAATATAAGAAACTATATTAAATAGTATAAAAACTTTGAAAAAATACTGTAAAGTTACTCAAAATGTGTTTTTTAATAAAAAAAATTGGATGATGACAAAAAAATCTTATTTATATAATAAATTTTTTGTGTCAAATTGAAATTTTACTACTGAAAATGTTAAAATAATGAAAAATTTCAGGTTTTTTAATCAAAATTCCAGGTTTTTTTCAAAATTTTTAAAATTCCAGATTTTCCTAGGTTATTTTTGCTTAAATTGTCCAATTCCAGGTTTCCAGGTAAAGTGGCAACCCTGTATTTAGTTAAATTTTAGGATAATAATCACATTATTTTCAAATGTAGTACAAAAACTTACCTTTTCCACATCTTACACTTGTTTTTAGTTCAAGTAAGTTTACCTGAATATTTTACAAAACACCCGGGGAATCCCAAATAATCTCATAGCAGTTATAACAAACCAGGTACTTCAGCGACACTAAGGAACTCTTTTTATTTTTAAATAAAACATTAAGTACAGATAATAATTTATTTAATAAAAACATCAGTCTTTTTTACACGTTTATTTCAAAGTTTAATTCTATTTAATATTACAAATGCAATAGTAATTGCTCAATGTTTACGTTACTAAACAGAGTTAAAAACAAAACTTTCAGCCTTATAACAATTTCATAAAAATTAACAGTTTTACTTAAGTTTTATTGTTTTTTAATAAATTATTTTTAAAGACATTTAGAGTTTTGTTTTAACTATGTTCTCAAAACAACGTGTTTAAATTGTGTGTGTCTTTTTGTTATACTTTATAAAACTATTTAAGTATCTTATAATATAAATTTAACTTAAAGTAGAAAAATTATTCTATTCTTTAAAAAATGTCTTATTGAATTAAATAATAGTAAACTTTTAATAGTTAAAATAGTTACATTTTTGAAAAAAAATTATACTTTAGCTGTATTCTTAAGTATAAGGTTGTACTTTTCTAAAAGTAATAAAAACTTTCACAAAAAAATCAAATTCATAAAACTTTTTTTAACTTTAGCTCATATGAGATACTATATAGAATAAAAATACACGATTTAATTTTTTTTTAGAAATGAAACAGATAATAACTTCATGTAAACTCTTAACAGCTTTGTTTTAAGCTTTAACAACGCTTCTAAACTTTTTTAAATGATAATCATTATTCCATTAAAAGTAGTAAACATTTTTTTTTTGCTTTTTTGGTCTTAATAAAAACATTGAAAACACTACAACTAATCGTTGCTTTATGTTTTAGTTTGTTTAGTAATATTTGCAATTATGTAGCTAATTTTAACTAGAAAATAGTTGTTTGAGTATTTATACTTCAGTGTATTCGTTAAAAATTTCAATAGTAATTTGTTCGGTGCTTTGGATCGAAGGTCTTATGTCTAAAACAATTACTAATGTCTATTTACACAGAAAAAGTTTAGTCTGTAAAATATATTGTGTTTTAATTCTGAAGCTTTCTTTATTTACCTGCATTCTTTAAAAGTTATCAGTTTATAAACATTTTGTATATAAAGCAGTTGTATTTTAATTATTAGTCAAATTCACTTTAAACTTAAAGTATTTAAGTTTTATTATTTAAACTACTTTTAAAGTTTTGTTAAAAAATATATGGCTTCTACTCATTTAAGTTAGATTAAACTTCTAGCATTTAAAAATGCATATTTCATTATGTAACATTTCCTTATTTAATTAATGAGAAAAAAAATTATACAAATAAGTTTAAGCTTAATAACATTATTACGAAAAAGTAAAAAAAAAGTTATAGAAAGTATTTGTTTTGAAAGTATTTGAAATACTTACTATTAGTATTGTATTTACTAAAACATCTTGTTTGATAAAAAAATATTTTTATGGCAGATAAAATCAAACAAACTTGTATTGATAAAATTATGACTTGTACTTTAAGAACAAAATTAAATTGCTAGTATTTATATGTTATAATTAAGTTACAAGCTTTGTTTCATAATCACTATTAAAACATCTATTTTAAAAAAATTGAAAATTAATTTCTACATTAATTTTTTATGCAGTAACTTACTTAAGTAATCATTAATAAATGATATTTATTTGTAGTTTAAAAAAAGTTATTGCTACTTAGTATGTTTTGTTTTGAAATACTTAGCTTTTACAACTGTTCTTTTTTTTGAGGAACTGAAAACAATTACGACGTACAAATAATTAACTAGAATAAACATGATATAAACAAAAGTAAGGTACAATGTTTTTTGTCAACTTATTAAACATATTAATTTGAAAACTTGCAAAATATTGTATCTGTTATTTACTATGTTATCTGTTTGTTCCACACGATTTTTAGAAAATTATGCTTTATATACATTTTATAAGTAACTATATCAAGAGTTTTAGTGGACGAGTGGTAAGGGTCAGGAAAAGGGAGCGAGCGACCCGAGTTCAAATCCCAGCATAAGCCCTTTTATTTTTGACTTCGAGGTATATGTTATCTTTAATTTTGTTGTTTAACTAATTTTTAACTCTTACTACTGATTTAACAAAAAATGGCTGCTGATTAAAAGTACTACTTAGTGCAACAATAGTCAGTCATCAATATTAGAGCAGTATTCATTAACTATAAATTTTTTGTTTTTAAATTACAGACATCACACAGTTACTTAAAATTGTTTAAAGTTTATCAATTAATACATTACTATTTGAACTTTCAAATAGTTTTTCAAACTACCAATAAAAGCTTTGTTGGATTAGAGGCTTTTTAATAAATAGTTTGGTTTGATAAGGTAACAAAATTAATTTTACTTATTAATTATTGTAGTTACATTAAATAGAAGTTTTTAAGTTTTTACAACCGCATACTAACTACATACTTCAAGTACGTACAGCAAATGGAAACATTCGTTTCTTATATTTACCACCTCGACAGCATCTTCAACTTATTAGACATTTTGCAAAAATCACAGAAAATTGTTGTTTTCTTCCGATTAGCTCATATTTGCAACTAGTTCCAACAAAAACAAACCATCTAAAAAAACGGAGACTCATCAGTATACTAGAAGAAGAAAATATTAGAATGTATTTAACTATATTACTATATAGTAGACTATATAGTAGACCACTGCAACACATTTAACACCTACCTATTTACGGGAGCTTTTAACTTTAACTTGAAGTGGATGTGGTAAAAAAATGTCAGTATTAAATGTTTTATCAGAACTAATTTTGTAGTTGAGCAATTTTAGTAAATTAATATAATTAACTGAAATGATTCGACCCGCAAAAAAAAAATTCAACATCTGGCCCGCGGACTCAAAACGTTACACACCTCTATCTTAAAGTTTTTATTATATGTTATGCTACGAAGCATACTTGCCAAAAAAATATAATTTTAGTTTGTTATGGCAGAAATTCCAGAAATCAAAAGTTCTAAAAACAACTGAATAGATAATATACGTTCCTTTTACATAATTATATGGATTTTATACATATATTAAATGGAATAATAATGGTAATACTGGCGAATATTTTTTCAAGCTCTATTCTATGGTACAGCGGTTATAAAACAATATTATTCAGTATAACTGTTTTTAATTTTCTACATATTTGTCCTTAATGCTTCAAGACTATTAAAGATCTATGGTTAGGATACTTTAGTGTTTGCATCAGCCGTTACGCCATACACAGATTTTAACAGTACATGATAGTTTAAATTTTTATTGGTAGATTTTTGTGGATCATACCTGATCTCTAAAAAAAAAATAGTTTGAAAAATCTCTAAATATATTTTTCAACGTCCACAAAAATGCGAGTAAAAATTATAAAACTGAATTTCAAATAGTTTTCAGATAGAAAACATCTGAAATATAGTTTTCCGACGAACAATTAATAAACATACTACATAAACATTGTACACTAATGTAACGTTTCTTCTATATTAAACAAAGTTACTGTAGACTTTTCTACTTTTTTTTCATTTGTAGCTCATTATAATTTCGATTATATTGGGTATGCAACTTGATGATCGAGAGGTCTTTTTGCGTATCCAGGTCCTTGAACCAAAAAAGTTTTGAGCAATTTTTGGTTTTGTTTAATAAACCACTTAACTAATGTTAAAATAAATATGTTATTGGAAAAAAAACTAAGGATGAAAATTGTTTTAATATAGATCATTGTTTATTGAATTTAAAAAAAATTAATCTATCTAAATATTTTTGTAAACAAAAATATATTGAAAGCAGTTTTTATTTAGATACTCAGAACAACTTGCATTTAAACGAAAAACTATTGTAGTTATACCAATGTTTACATTTTGTATGAAATTTTTTTCAAGCAATACGTTTTACATAACACAGCTTTTGTGATACGAAGAACTAAAAAAAAATTGCATGATGTTTTTCATTTGTGTTATTAGTCAAAATAGTCAAAAAAAAATTCAATATTTTAAGGCTCCTTGCTGTTTGTTAGGTATGAAGCCACCAGATCATCAAGTGTAAGTAGGAAAACGTACCAACAAGGCTTAGTTCAAAGTTTCTAGTAAAAGTCTTAAAAATCGTTTAAAGGTTCGGATTGTGTAAAGAAAGTATACAAATAAACCTAATATCCCTGAAAATTATTAGCTACTTACTTACTGTAGTTGTGTTTTTATTGAGCATTAAAGTTGTGCTTTTATTATACAAAAAAGGTTTTATTAATTATAGTTTTAGGCCATTACATTTATAAAAAATTATAGTACTTGTTATAAGGCAATTTGTAAAATATGATATATTTATTGGAATCCGTCGTTTTTTTCCTACACTAAAGCATATTCTCTAGATTAATATTTTCATTTTTCTCTGATACCTTTTTTTATGATTTTGAAACAATGTTGATAAGAATAAAATTGAAATGACATCAGTCATTTAAATATTTTTTTGTTTCATTGTTAATAAACTTTTTTGAAAAACAAAAAAGCTAAAAAGGAAGAAGAAAACTAAAAAGAAAAAAAAAGAATTAAAAGCACTTGGAAAAAGTTTACTAAGTATATTTTTCTAGTCATACGCAATTTTACTTAAATCATCAAAAAAAATAACTTAATTATAAGTATAACTTATGCTTAGCAATTTTTAAATTTTAAACAAAAAAATGACTTCAAAGAATTTTTTTTTTTATTCAAGAATTTTTCAACTATAATTTTAGAACAAGTTTTCATAGGCAAATTAAAATTACAATATTGTATACTATTTATACAACATTAGACTAGCTAGAATTTTACCATTTTACTTAACATTGATATTTAAAATTTAAGTATAATGGATAATAGAAAAATGTTTTTCGGTGGTTTTCTTTTTATGTTTTTAATTAAATAGCAAATACTTACAATAACTTACAGTTATTTCAACGTCACAGGAGTTTAAAGCTTGAAATTTATTTTACCCGCCGTTCTTGAAATAAGTATGTAACAAATTTTAAAAATAACAAACAGTAAAAGAAAGTATTTTTATATGTTTTCAATTAGGTAGCATAAAAATAAAACATAAGTTCTATTTTTTGTAAGTCGTTATTAAAAAACTTTTCAAGTCTAATTAAAGTGCATTTAATATTCAGTTTTTTGATTTGTTTATTATAATTTTACAACAATCGTTTTTCGACAAGTATATTGCAGCAAAAAAAATCTTTCACCACGACTGAGTGGTAAGAAATAGTTTGCATTCGCTTCGTGATACTATAAATATAAACTGTCTAAAATATAACCTATAAAAGCAGATAATAAATCATTTACTAAACCCCTATAAGTACAGAAAATACTGTGTTATATTATATATAAAATATTTTATCGGCATCTAAATGTTATTTGTTTTCTATATGTATGTTTTAGCTAAATTAAAAATTGTGTGTTGTATACTTTTGCTTGACGAGCCGAGTTGTGCTTATAAGGTAAAGTTTTCAATTAAATCTTCTAAGCTACTATTTGATTTTCATAAACGGTCACAGGATATATTTTTCTAAAACTTGAATTTAGAATTGCGTGGGTAACTCACTGCGTAAAAAATGCATTTTTATAATATGGATTTTTGTTTATGTGTTGTCCACTGGGTTTCAGTCAACTCAAAATATTTTAGATACCGTGATTAAGATACTTACATTATCAGCACCGAGCCGTTTTTAAATATAAATCCATTATAACATTAGATACCGTATCATAAAGAAACTTTTAATATTTATTTTGATGAAATGGTATGTTAAAATGTTATTTATCCCTTTGAATCTAATAAATCTGTTTTAATAATAATTTTTAGGCACAAAAATATTTAATGAAATAACTTTATTTAAAATCGACCGGATTAACGTTACAATGATTATGTAGGATACAATAGATAAATAAAAAAAAGATTTTTTTAAACACTTCATCATTTTTAACGAAAAGAAAAAAACTGTTTTAAAACGACTTAAACCTAAATTAATTATTAATCAGATTTTTTTTTAACATTGCTTCTTAAGCTATAATAACATAAAGAATGCATCAGGGCTGCTGGATTTCGATGAGTATTTAGTCACATAAAACAAGAGCTTGATATTTTAGTAAAAACGAAAAACTTTTTTTTTTAATATTTAGTGTTCAGCTGGCATATCAACATTGGTATTCTAACAATTCTGCTTCACATATAAAATGTCATATTTTATGCAAGGATTACTTTACCTTATACTAATATGAGAAATAAAGCTATATAAATTTAACAACTTATATAAATTTAATTTTGTCAAAAGTCTATATGTTATTAAATAACTTATCTATTTGATTAGTGTTTATAGAAAATTATAAAGCTTTATAAACAAGTTTTAAATTTTGTTGATTATTTACTTGGTTTTTAGTAAACGCATAATAAAGTTAGTAAACTTATTTAAATTTTTTAAATGCAAAGCAAAATTATAAAAATCTTCTTTGCTGAAAAAATAGAAAAAGTTAAGTATTAGTTATTATTTATCTTTTACAAATGCTTTAAAATATAATAGTTGATTAATTAAAAGCAAATCTAAATTAATTAAATTATAAAAAAATATTTTATTCAATAATAAAATGAACTTAATATCTTAAAATTCAGAGACTGAGTAACATCAGACTATTTAAGACTTTTATAATTAAGTTTGGACTTACGTTAAACAATCTAATCGAAGCTAATATTCTAGGGAAATATTTCAATTTTATATAATCAGCCAGTAACTTACATTTGAAAACTTTGAAAAGTAAAGTAATTATTTTAAAAAGAAACTTTGTTACGAAAAGCGATTAAAACAAACATTAAACGACAAAAACGATTTAAATTATTTTAAATATTTTTCAAAAGAAACTGCAACATGACCTTCTCTTAGATATTTGGAAGGTGTTTTTACAGTTGATTGCCATTTATTTTCAGTGACATCATAAACTGGGACAGCTAAATCACCGTCAAGACGCCAGGAACCAAAAACATAGATTCTGTTACCATCTGTGTGTAAGTAAGGTCTATGAAGTGTATCTTTAATGCGAAATGGGGCAATTAAAGTGAACTTTTTTGTCATACAATCGTAAACTTCATGTTTATCACATCCACCGCTAATAACAAACAGTTTGTTACCACGTGCGAGTAAACCTGGGTATTTTCGACCGATGTTTAAGTTCGGTAAAAGTGACCACTTGTCAAGGTAGTCATCATAACTTTCAACTAATTTTAAGTAGTTTTGGCGATTTTCGGTAAACGTAATACCCCCTATAATAACACATTGTCCATTAAAAACTGTGCATGATGACTTATATTTTACTGAATTGATTTTACTCGAAATTTTCTTCCAATTGTTTTTATCTGGGTCGTATACAAAGTTGTTATCCCAATGATGTAAACCACCGAAAACATATATTTTTCCGACAAATGCACAAGTACAAAAAACATTTATATACCTTTTTTTAGGGAGAATTTCCAAACGGTTCCATTGATCCGTCCTTCGGCAATAAACCTGAAAAGACCCATCTTTTTCACCTTGATCACCAATAAAACAATATATTTTTGTGCCTATTAAAGTACAAACAAACTTTTCAGGCATTTGCTTTAGCATGTTGTTTGTTGATTTAATTTCATCTATTGTGTTTCTATCAGTTATGTGAGAGAGAACTAATGGTTCAAAAGTATCGTTTTTGAAACTTAATTCACTACCAAAAAATAAAATTTCATTTTTGTCAAAATTTATCTGACTATTACAACGGTTCTCAAACCAAAACTTTTTTACGTTTTGAAACTTATTTCTTTTTGCTTTCAAAGCTTTATTAATTATATTTTTACACAGCGTACTATTACTACACAGAGGATGTTCTTTTACGACATTTTTAAGTATTTCTTCTGTCAGCAAAGGTAACCGAACTAAACTTAAAAGTTTGTCAGTGTAACATTTACGTTCAAATTTTTTGTAGCCCACCCAACTTACTATTACGTTAAATATTTCCAACTCTGAGTCAATTTTTAAGTTAGAGGAAGAAACTAAAGTGGATATATCCGTAAAACTCAACTCCAATAAAACATCAGGCTGATAGTTTGTTAGAAAACAATTTAAGCACAAGCTTAGCAAGAATTCTTCCAGGTCTTTTAAATAGAAAACTTTAGAAAGATGTAAATAAAAACACCAGTTTTTAATAGTCACCTCTTCAACTATAAAATTACAAAGGTACATTTTTAAACTAGAGTTTTTAAGTAGTCTTTCAGCTTCAAGTATAGAGATTAAATTCTTTTTATTTACTTCGGTTTGACCTGAAAAATTTAAATATATATCATAAGCTGAAATTACTGATAAAATTTGAAACTAATAACAGGCTGACTTATTTAATTATTTTATTTGTTTATATTTTTTCAAGAAAAACTTATTTACAATTTAAAGTATTTTTGTGGTTGTTAACATTATTATTTTGGTTTAACTCCATTACTTAATTATTTATTCAAAGTTATAACAACTAAGATTTTTTATAAAGTCTATAGTTAGTTTATATTTTTTACTTAGTTTAAGCACATTATTGGATATAATAAATATTGCAGCTTTTTTTTGTGTGTTTAAAAACATTTATAGTTTAACTTTATCACTACTTAATTTTTAATAAGTAAAAATTAGTTGATAGTACAGTCTAAATTCATAAACATTCTTTTAAAAACTTAAAATATATATAATTTATAATTAATTTTTTTTCAATCCTTATAAGGTTAAATCACTTGCTATAAATACTGATAAATTTAAAAATTGAAAACATTTCAGATTAAAATTTTAACTTTTAACGTAAAGTTGAAAATATATATACTGTTAGATACTATTATATAAATAATCCTTTAATTTTTTTGTATGTTTTTGTTAGAAAAGAAAGAATTCTTAGTTTAATATCCTAATTCTTTGTAGAGTTTTCGTTTAGGAGTTTAAACTTTAAATGTAATTTTTTTTGCCCCGAGTTAATTATGAACAAGTTAATTATGCAACTTGATGACCGAGAGGTCATTTTGTGTACCCAGGTCTTTAAACCACAACATTTTCGAGAAATTTTTCGTTTTGTTATATAACCTCTCATTAATAAAAATACTTAAAAAATGCTTACCTTTTTCTACAAACTCCAAAACACTCAGCGTAGTAGACTCGGATATTTTTGGAAATTTAAAAATCAACGGTTTGTCATCATTCTTGAAAAAGTTTTTATAGTTAAAGTAGCCGAAATTGTTAATTAAAACATCAAAAGAAACACCAATCTTATTTTCTTCTTTGCCCACAATCGACACTGCATTAGTATTCCGTGCATGTGTTAGATGCTCTTCAGTCGCACCAAACATTTTTGTAACAAAATTTCCCATAACTTTTATTTACTTTTGTTTCTGTTAATTTTCAAAAATGTTTTTAGGAAAATTCTAATGAATAGAATTAACATTAACAATGAATAATTAAGTAGGAACATTAATTTTGCACAACGATTAAGTAGTATCTTATCTAATCAATAATTATACTTCAGTACAACTAATTAGTATTTGAAACCAACTATAATGTTTGTATATATTTTTTGAACTATTTTGATACTTTTTACTAGCTCAAATGTAATGTACAATTAAACAGTTGATTTCATAGTCCTTACTTGTTATTTAAAACTATATGCCATGCTACCGATAATGAGCTTTAAAGTTTTACTTTTGTAACAATGATTTAAATTGGTTTTTCGAAAAATTGCGAGTAGTATGATTGAACTTAAGTTCATTTTGCTAATATCACAATAACACAACAAACTTTTTAAAATAAAATCCTGAAATATTTAAACTATAAGCGTTTTTATTAAAAATTTATGCAATGACACAATGTTTATCAGTGAGTATCTGAAAATATTACTACAATTCATTAAAATGATGTTAAAAAATTTACAACTGAAAACTAACATCTTGTTATTTAATATACAAAGCTAGACTTGGTAAAAAGCCTTGTGTAAAGTGTTAAAATCCGGCAGTAGTAAGATTTAAAATAAATATTATAATTTATAAGACCTTACGCCGGGGAATTTTAAACAAAGGCTTTTTTTTACAAAGTATACCTGAGGTGTAAACTACAGCTCTCTTTATAAACCTGATTTTGTTAAATATCTACTGTTGAGTTATGTAAAGCTAGCTTGTTAGTTTTAATTAATGTATAATTAAAAAAAAAACTAAATAATATTTCGTAGTGTTATAATGTTTCTTATAATATAAGATCAATTCTGCAATTTTCTATAACAAAATTTGAACAACCTTATTTTTTGTAATAATGAGTTTTAACTAAGCTTGAACACTAAAGAAAAAATAATTAACAAAGTAACTACTAAAAAGACATGAGATTTAGAAAAAAAAAACAAACAAAGATATGCTTAATAATTTCGAAAGAGCAATTTAAAATGGCATTTAAAAATAATTGTTAAGTGTTGGTGTGTTAAGTTTAAATTTTTTCAAACGTATCTAGATTGTTTTGTTCGAATTAAAAATTAAGTTTGTTGAAAAACTTTAGTACACCATTGCTGTAGAAACACATTCAATACAAGCAATTTTCAATTTTTCTAATAGTTACTGTTATTTTATAATAGTAATAGACGCACTATGTACTTTGCGTACAATAGCAAACATACTCTGAAGATTAACAGGTTAAGATTAGTAAGACAAGAGAAAATAACACATAATAAATATTTTCAGTATAAACGACAGTAAAACGATTTACAGTTATGCAACAAATTATAAGCTGATCTACTTAACAATAAAAGAAAAAGATAAGTAAGTGACTTTTTATTCTTCTGCTTCAGTCTCTTTATTCGTGGATAGTAGATTAACATGTAGCTGCAACTCACCAGTGCTGATGTTCAATATTGTTACGTCATACGACTATAATACGTAGTCTTGGAAGTTCGTGGTTGCGAAGTCGCTGTACAACAAACTATCTTGGGTTTACTTTAGAACATGACAGCGAAACCTGCGTTGATTGAGTGTAAAGTCGGTCAAAACTAATACGTTTCAATACTTTCTCGTTAGTGGTCTTTTTTTTTTTTTGCTATTCTAACAATACGACGAAGGCACTGTACGCGGAAGATGTTGAGATTCTCTTATTGTGCACTAGAAAACGTCCACGTTTAGCTACCGTGCAGAAGAGTACTGTATACACAGAAACAATATAGGTAAAAATATCAATTAGAAAACTTGTTAAAGTATGAGAGATTTACAAAATCTAAACATTTTTAATCTTATATAGTTTAAAAATTTAATGTCATTGTAGTTTGTAAATAGTTACTAAAAAAAATAATAATTTATGCTAACAATATTTATTTCACTAAAAAGTGTACAAAATTTACACATATTTAACTTAAATAACTTCTTTATTAAACGTAATTTAATTATTCTCTTTTACATTTTGGGTATAAAAACCCATAAATTTAGTCATTCTGTCAGACTGATTAAATCAGTTAGCACTGTTACAGAGTGTATAATTAAAAGCTACAATACAATAATCTTTACTTAACATGCAAAATAAATTGTTTGGATTTTGATATTTTATGAAAAGACAAAATAAAACAGATTAAAAAGAGGACAACTTACAAGCAATGAATTTAAAAAATACACTAAATTTAACAACAAAATTTTCTAGAACTTATAATTTAGACTTAAAAAATAAAATAAATAAAATAATCAGAATTTCAATAGATTTATCATACAAATATACTACAGAAAGTATACTCAAAAGTGCCAACATACGAAAAATTAATGTTAATTAATGTTAAAAATTAATGCTTTCGGACAGCATGAAACCGGCCCAAGGTGATGAACCGGAGCCGCAGTGAGGACGCAGATATCGACATGTCTATTTGCCTGTTGAAGAATAAAAACAACAAAGCACAAGTGATAACATGTCAAAATTTTGTTTTCAATAAAAAAATGCATCACTTATAATAAACTGGTTTGGTTATGTTTTCTTAATTGAAATAGTCAGTTTGCAACTTATTGTAAGCAATTATTAATAAGAAAACTTGTAGTTTTAAATTATGAAATTTAAGATATTTAATTTGAAAATGCTAACAAGCTTTAGTATTTATTATTTGAATTTTTTCATAGTGAAAATAACAATTTCAAAAATAATCAAATTTTCAAAAATTTTAATAAAATTAGTTAAAAAAATCAATATAGATACTAATAATCTCATACATAATAAAATATTGATAAAACTAAAATTTATATTAGAGACTTGTTAGTAGTATAAAAGCACATGTTGTTATAAAGTTTGTTATAGGAAGGAATATGTATATGTAATAAAAATTTATATTCAGTGTTGTTTTCAAATAAAACTTGTTGTTTGTATAGCTTTGTTATATTTAAAACAGCTAACAATGCAAATGAACCATATTTGTTACATCTTAAACTTCACAGCTGTTTAACTGAAAATAAAACTGTACTTGCTGTAAAGTATATATAATATATAGTTACTTAAATAAAAAACCAAACATCTAAGTTTGAAAAAAGTAAAAACTTTCACATTTATACTTTATAAATAAACTCATTGTTATTGTAAGTGCGTACTTTACGCAAATGCGTACCTCTTAGTGTCCTTATCGATGTGTATAGTGCATGTGGTAAACATGATGATATAAAGAGTATTACATACAAGTTAAGCAATATTGCAAACAAGTGATTTTATAAAAGAGAGAAAAAGTTTGACTCTCTTGAGGTAGCCTAATTTTTAGACACGAACATTTGAGCATCATACGCGTATGCTTAATGTTACACTATTAAGGAAGGCACTTGTAGTGTGCCAGAAAGCGAGCTGACGACTTAGTCAGCTTAGGGATTTTACAATGTAAAGTTGTAATGAATAAATCCCTAGAGGTCTAAGCGGGTAGACGTCGTCAAGGCGAGTTAACTATTAGTGTTTTGCAGGCATATAGCTTGAGTTGACGTGGCCGTCGACTCAAGCTGGAGTTGAAAGACCGCAGCTGGGCGGTTAGAAGTCGTATAGCAGACCTCATTGAATAA
Organism: Thalia democratica; assembly: GCF_965202585.1. NCBI lineage: Eukaryota > Metazoa > Chordata > Thaliacea > Salpida > Salpidae > Thalia > Thalia democratica. The sequence continues at coordinate 93,535,104 of NC_139166.1, read as the reverse complement.
GTAGCTAGGGAAGGTAAAACGAGAGGAATGGCAGGTACCGTCCGAAGAAAGCCATGTAAAAGCCGGGCTCTCGCAAGAAGTAAAGGTAAAGCGAGAGGAATGGCAGAAACCGTCCGAAGAAAGCCATGTAAAAGCCGCGCTCTCGCAAGAAGTAGCAGTGAGTAAACGAGCTCTGATATGATTCAGCCCAAGTAAAAGAACGTGTGCGAAATGAAGTGATTAAAGCATTTCTAGAGGTAAAGGTTTGGCCGGGGCGACTGAAGCAGAGAAGGCGAGGTACTAGAAATGGCGAATGGTAAAGCACACAAAATGTAACAAGTAAAAAAGCGACTGAATCACACGGTCGCTTTACTGATCAGAGCTAATGTACAGCGAAGAGTTTTGCGAACGAAGCAGAAGCTTTGAGAAAAAAATTTCAGCAAAAGGGGAGGGCTGTTTTTTTCGAAAATAAGTTGAAAATGAATTTTATAAGTGTGAGAGAGTTTGATAGAAAAGATTGAAAAAAAATGGGAAAATTTTGGAGCAAAAAAAGGCCCCGAAGCCGCCGCGGCGGCTTCGGGGCCTTTTTTTGCTCCAAAATTTTCCCATTTTTTTTCAATTTATTTTTTCCAATGGCGTTCGTCGAAAGACGTTCGCCTTTTTTTTTACCAATTTTTTTCAGGCTTTAACATTATATTTCAAGGGCGTTTGTCGAAAGACAAACGTCCTTTTTTTTTGCCAATTTTTTTTTGGCTTGCCCAAGAGAGTCTCCCTTATTAAATGACTGTTTTTTATTTAAGTTATATCCTAGATTTTGAGCGGTTGCGCCGAAAGTTGAGCATAGTTTTTTTTGCCCAAATTTTGTTTGACAAAATTATCAATAGCCTTATTAGTATAATGTTGTTTATTTTTGATACTTATAATAAATCAGATTTTTATTCGTATAAGATACAATCAAAAGAAAGATGGTAGTGAGGTTGGATTACTTTGATACATATAAAATGAAAATTTTACATGTTTCAAAACCTACTTTCATCTTTGGTTTTTTGATTTATTAACCTGATATGTTAAGTTACAATACTAGACTTATTTTAATATGTTGAATGGGTTTATTATGTGGAATTTTTTTTTTTTTAATTTTTTTCTTAAGCTTAAAGATTAAGTAATAGTTATTTTTGTAAGAAAAATTTATAGTTTTATTAATTTCACCTATATGTGAGTTTTTGTTACAAAACGCTTAATTTAATCAAAACAGATAATTGTAATAGAAAATTTTTAAGCTTAGGCAAGCATTATGGTTTTTAAAAAGTGAACAAAACTGGACACCAAGTAAAACAAAAATCAAACTTTCAACCAAAGACTATTTTATTAATGACATGGACCAAAGGTATCTTTTTATTTAGTATATTTTACATAATATAATCTATTATCTGAACAGTTTTTAATAGTGACTAGTCATTAAACGCAATTAAGTTATGTTATAGGCAGTTAAAATATTTTCTTATTCTTTTACAAAACGTGTAAAATAATTGTTTGCTTTTACAACATAAGTATGTGGTTACTTAGAAAATTAATAATGTATTAAATTTACAACTAGCTTGTAATAAGTTTAAATATTTAAATGCTAAAACGTTTTTAATGTATATTGGAAGAATACTTAAATATTATTAAAGCTTTTAAACATTTTAATTTATAATCATCATTTTAGTCCCTAATTTAAGTTTTATATGAGTATATGCAGTACTCTGCTAAAAAACATGTTAAACCTTACTTTTCCAGTTTAACATATACTTTTTTGAATAGCAAGTAATTCAAGTTGTACTAAGAGCTAAAAAAATTAACCAACTTCTTATGCATTATCTTTCTTTTATTTTGTTATTACAAACCGATAGTAGGCTAGATCATTGTATTTTTATTAATACTAAAACAAATTTAAACGCTTCTATTTTATCATTATGGTTTTAATTTAAAGTCTTTTAATGTTTTAGTTGAAATACTTTACTTATTTTTAATAAATAGAGTTTTTTCAGTATAAACTTTTACGAGTTATAGTTAGTTGTTAAAGTTAGTGGACATGATTTTAAGAAACATCCTTAATTTAAATTTAAGTCCACTGTTTAAAAACTTCTGGCACAGTTGTTACTACAAAACAAAATTTTTCATTAAAATAGAATCTTATAGCAGAAAGTTGGTAAGCTTAGGCAAGCATTAAAATTTTAACTAGAAAGAAGAAGGTAAACACTTTGTACACATATTTAACTTCAAACCAAAAGCAGTAAATTTTAATTGAAAAGCGTGAACAAAATATTTATTGTGTTTACATAAGGTCGTTGAATTTCTCAATAGTTTTAATAATGTTAAGAAAAGACCAGTAATTTTATTTTATTTATTATGTAAAAGTAAAATTACCTTCATGTTGTGTATTATAACATATACATTGATTGTTTGCTGTAGCAGAAGCGTTTAACATACTATTTGGTTGTTTAGAATACAAAATTATTGTTAACAATTTAGAATACAGTTAAAGAAAAAACTAAGTTACAGAAGTGAAAAAAAACTGATAATGTTATAAAATCCACAACAAGAGTAGTTACACGTTTATAAAATTTAATATAGAAGAATCCTACCCAAGTAACTCGAAAAAGCTGTTACTAAAAAATCTATCGAATTTGAAAAGAAATATATGAAAATAACAAACGCAGACATAGATACTATACTACACTCATGCAAGGCAGTTCTCAGACATGTCAACAAAGTTTGGACAAAAAGAATGCAAAAGAAGACCTATTTGACGTTCCGATGGGAAGCTACCATGGCGCTGAAGTTTGCAACTTAATCGTTTCGTTCCTGTTGAATAACTCAAACTAATTTTTATCTAAAGATAACTTCGAGTTGTACCGCGATGATGGACTTTTGATAATTAAAAAGCGATAAAAAGAATCATAAAAAAAAGATGTTAGAGCGGGTTACTCAGAACAAAATTTAAAAATATAATCGAATTGGACAGCAGTAAGATAGACTTCCTGGACGTATTACTTGATCTAGAGAATGATATATCATCCCCACAGAAAACCCAACGCTAAAGAAAAAAACATAAATAAAAACTCTAACCATCCACCAAGCGTCAAAAGAAAACTACATAATATGATACAAAATATATTTTCTGCTTCATCAAAAAACAACACTATGTCCATTAATTACAAGGAATCATACGAGAAGGCGTTAAAAACAGTGGCTTTAATAAAATCTTAGAATACTCATATCAAAATTACGATACGGCCGGTAGAAAAAGAAGAAAAAAGCAAATGTTATACTACAACCCCCCTTTTAGCGCAACATTAAAGACCAAAATATGAAAATCTTCTTAATTTAGTAGATAAGTTTATACCTAAAAACGGATAAATAAAATTCTCAACAGAAAGACAATCAAAATAAGTTATTCACGTATGCCAATTAACAATCCGAAATCACCGAATCAAATCTCAAAATCATAGAGGATAGTAAAAAAAGCAGAAGAAAAATGAAACAACTTACAATTGTAGAATTATAACCTCATGCCCAGTGGAAGGTAAATGCCTTTCCAGACGTGTCATATACAAAGCTACTGTCTCATATAATAACAAAGAACAGCGTTATATTGGATCCACTGCAAGAAACTTTAAAACAAGATACAATGAAAATATGCTGCAGAAATTAAATTCTGAAAGAATCCACAAAATTCAGCTCATTTATTCAGGCCGCTAACTTCAAAGATGATATGATTAAGAACAATGTTAAATGGAAGATAATGCATAAAATTGATCAACGCAAACCGAGCAGAACATGCTTTCTGTGTAATATTGAAATATTTGAAATAGCATTCGCTGACAAAAAAACCTTTCTCAACTCCAGGACTGAGCAAACTGGTGAATGTAGACACTTCGCTAAATTTTATTCAATATCATAACATTTTCATGTCCGTAATTGCATATTTTACCATTTTCTAAGTTTGTTGCATTTGTGCTTGTATTTATATCGTATTTGTACTTCATATTTTTATTTCATTGTATGCTATATCCAATAAGTTTTTTGTATTATAATTTAATTTAACCCTCATAATAACTCGAATGAAAGCTCTATAATAATTGTTTAATTCGTCATTAAACACTTTGGAATTTTTGTTAAGTTAACAGACTTTTTTAAGTAAATCAGTTTTAACGAGAATCTAAATTGTACTAATTTTTAGCACTTAATAATAGTATATATAGCTTTGTCAGTCTTACTTAAAGAGGTTTTAGTTCGTGATCATTGCATTACACATGAAACATTGTGTAGAACAAAAACTTAAAATTTTAAATTGTTTAATTAATGTTGTTTAGAATATAAATATTGTGCAACTTTAAAATAAAAGTTAAGATAAACTATCATCTTTTAAAGATCAAGTTAAATGTTAATAATATAATTTTAATAACAAATAGCTTTTAGCATTTTCTATTTCCGTTTAAAACAATTACTGCAGTTTATAAGTTTACTTCAACACTATTTTTGTTCTTAACTTTAACATTTTATTTTTTAAAAGGCAAATACTTTAAGTTTCACTAGTAACTCTACTATTTTGATAACTTTCTAAATATAATATATCTTTTACTGCATCGATAGTAAGCTTGATTATTGTATTTGTTTTAATTTCAAAGTAAATAGTAAAACAAACTCACTACAAAATACTATTTTTAACAACATCATCAAAACTAAAAGTTACCATAAGCTTTGTGTTTTAAAAAATTAGTTACTTGAAATTTGTGCTACAATAAAGAAGCTTAACACTGTAAAGCTAATTTTAATATTAATGTTACTGTGTTTTTAAACAATTGATGACATAATTAAATATATTTAAGCTGAGTATTTTTGATTTATAAAAGTACAAAACACCGATGAAATAAAAAGCCAGTACAGAGTTTGACAACTAAAAAGGTAGTATTCGAAATTAAATAAATATTCAGTTGTGTATATGTATGTAAACAGTAATTTAAACTTTTAATTTTTTCTACTAGAACGAAACGACATGTAATAAAAACTCCACAAGTTTATTTTTTGAACTGTAAGGACCTTTTAAAGCTACTGTTAATTCATAATTTTGCCTTAGAATAATATGACTGCAGTTTTTAATTTTTATTGAGTATTAAGCAATCAAGTTAAAGAAGTATCATCAGATTTGCACCTGACGCCACTTGAAGCTAATTAATTGATAGCTCACTTATTTTTAATGTATAAATAAGTATTTAATCAAACTTCGTTTGCAGAGCGACAGTTCCAATATCGGATAAAATTAAGCACTACTTTAAAATAAAAGAAATTAAATGCTAATAATAAATCAATTTATAAGTGCTTTATCATAGTATATTTTATCACATTTTTATTTTTATAATGTTTTATTTAAGTGTGGACCGCGACAACGTTTTTTTTTAAGTGCACTGCGACTTCTGGTTTAGGCTACCATTGTGGTCCGGTCCTGCTTCATTCCAAATAATTTAATGACGTAATAATGGTAAAAAACTTAAATTTAAAATGTGTACCTTTTGACTTGTATTTTACTGATTTATGTTGAAATGTATTCTGAAATATTAAATACAACTTATTTTATCAACTAACTTATAAACTAAAACAAACAACGTTCACCTATTAAGTAAGAAACACTAGGAAGAAATTTGCAGTATCTCTTGTTTACTTCGCTTCTGGTTCTTAAGTCTTATTGCGTCTACTTGGTCCTTCTTCATAGTAACCTATGAAATAACACGTTTTAAATATTAATAAAATTATTTTTAACTTCATAAAACTGTTTCTATGTTAATTGTATGCACACCTCTTATAACCGTTGAAAAGAACGTAACTCTTGGTAAAAAAGTAGTTTGATTTATAACATATATATTTACAAAAACTTCACAGATTGTTATTTTTTATAACTTGAAGATATTTATTTATTTGTTTTACTATTATTAGCTCATTTGCGTATCTTTAAAACTTATAAAATATTTTTTGTTTTCGCGGTACAACGATAACTCTAAAACAAAACTTAAACTAAATCTTGCGAAAGTATTAAGAAATTAAGTTTTTCAATGTAATTGGTTAAGTGCTTTCAAATGTACATAGTTTTGTAGCTTTTAGTTAAACATGTTCAAGCTTCTTTTTGACCTATAAAGTATTCTGTTAAAAGCATCAACAAAACAGAACTTTTATATTAACCCAGGTGTATTTAAGCTTCTTAGTGTAACTGACACATTATAAAATAATGGAATCAAGATATTTGGCATCTTAAACACAAAAGTGGTATACGACTCAAACACCATCTCAAGAATATGTCTGTTAAACAAACTTTAACTTACAAGAAACATTTGTTCGACTTTAGTCATTTTGAAAATATCTAGTTATAATTATCTAGTACCTTTTTTAATGAGCACCTAAACGCAGTGTTATGTGTTAAAAGTTATTTTTACTAGGCACAAAAAATTGCACACCGGTTCGGTATATATATTTATAATAAAATAATTCAACTTATCAATACCATAATATTCAATTCAGTTAATAACTTAATTTCAACATAGATTAGTGTTAATTAAAAGTTTTTTTTGTTAGAATAGCAAGTACAGTCACCTCTCGCGAATCTACGCACGTTGTGTCCACAGCGAAAGTGCGTAACCAAACGATAGATAGCGAAAATACCTAATAAATTGGCTGTTTTCCTATAATGAATTTGATTAAATACATTTCAAGGACTTTCCCTTTTTTTTGTTTACAATAACTTTTTTTATTAGAGTTGTACATATATGCGATTAGTTTTTTATTAGAAATTGTTTATACGTATACAAAGTTTTTTTTTTACTTTGTTCTTCGGCCACCTTAGTTTAAATTTGTCCTACATAGTATTTATAAAAAATATTACTTTGTTCAATTCATCATTAGAATTTAGCAAAAAATTAGAAAAATATTGTGTTAAAATGCGACTTTATGTCATAAATATTCTGAGAAATTGAACAGTTGTTGAAATTTGATTTAAAGGTAACCATGGGGACTAAGACACTTAAAATAGTAAGAAAGCCACATAATTCAATAGGTTCCTTAAATAGACACATTTTTTAAAAGCAATCAGTTTTATTAAAAGTTTACTAAATATAAAATAATAAAGATTTAAGTTAGCATTAAATTTTAAAAGATTATATGTATATTGTAAACTGAATACATACAATAAATTTACAAGATTAGATATATACTAAGTTATATTTTTTTGTATTTTTGAAAGCAGTCAAGTTTCTAGGGACTGAAATAAGTTTAAAAAAGACAAATATAAGACATTAGTTTATAGTTTTGCCTTGTTTAGTAGCCCCGATCCTGTAGCCTACCTAAATCTAAATTTTAGGAACAAACAATTTAACTAATTGGATAGAACCTCATTGAATTGGTTAATATCAAGCCTAGATAAAGACCTCTACCAACTTAAAACATGGGAAGAGCGCATAGCTAGATAAATATGATACAAAAAGGACGTGACCTGATTTACTTAGCAGATTGTGCAGAGTATCAATGAGGTGGAGTTAGGCGCCTCGAAGTAATTGAGTGAGACCACAAAAATTTCACCAAGATTATAACAGCCTGTAACGAAGTTATAGATCCAACCTTAAAATTGAGTTGTTAAGAGCAGAGATTAGCAAAATACAAAGTAGGCGCGATGTATTCGAGAAAACACAGTACGAGAAAAGAGTATGGTTTGATTATCAAGGGCTTAGCAATCGAAAGTACCAAAACGTTTTAAAAGAAAAACTTTTAGAGGGCTAAAAACTACAAAACGAGCCTTGAAATTTCTCCCTTCATTGGGTCTTATCCGAACAATTTCGAACATTGAAACCGTGTTTAACAAGGCTCGAAAACTCTGTAGGTTTAAATATACCGACGAACTTACCCATAGAGAAAGTAACAAATTCGTCTTATTTTCTAGTATACTACCTTTAAAATATATGTCAAGTTGTTTTAGTTCGGCTAAAGTTAAACGAAGAAAATTCATTAACTTAAATTTGTTTTTACGTAACACACATACGAAAATTCGCGAAAAACTCAGGCGACCAGTCCCACAAGCGCAAACAGAAAACCTCTCAAGAGAGGATTTTGAAAAGCAACAAAACAATTTTGCTAGGAAAATTCGCAAAACATAGGTAAAGAATACGCGAATTCGAAGCAAAATGAGCCGCTAAGACCGCCAAACCCAAGCCTGATTTGGCCTGATGCGCACGAACCCTGTAGTAACACACTAAGCTACTTTTGAAAGTTAAATTGAGAATTATAGTTATATACTGACAACAACTACGATATTTTAAGTAGAATTTTAATAAAGCGTTCTTTTAACTACTGATAAATACTCAAACACTTCAATAATGCAAACAAAACTTCAACTAACAAAAAATACACTGTTGACTACGAATTTGACCATTGAGTTCCTTAACAGTTTCAACGAGCAGGATTGTGTTCCTGGTAAGCTCCAATTTGAGTTCCATTTCAGCCTTGTTCATCCATCTGCCTTCCATGTCACCGTACTGCTGCATAGTGTGCAAGAACACTTCTCTGTACAAACATATTCATTTGTTTAATACATAATTTGAATCAACCTACTATTGTACATTTTTATAAGTAAATAAGCCTAAAACGCTTATCTAATTTCTACTACGTCTTGACAAATTAGTTTATCTTTAGTTTTAAGAAGCAGTTTGAAAACTACAACCAATTTTACCAGATTTTATTCTCAAGTAAAAACTATAATAAAAGTTTTAGTTATAATTCAAAATTCAAAACTCTACAAAGTAGTAAAATATCAAAGTAAATTAAAAGATACAGTAAGTTCAAAGAACCTTAAGAATAATTTTTAATACTTAACTCATGAAGAAAAGAATATTTTGCAAACCATTAAACAATCTAATTCATTTTTCTTATCAAAACCACGATTTAAAGCAATAATTAAAACGATACTGAAGAGAAAGTTCGTGCTTATTAGACAAAACTAATATTCTTGTTTTATTTAAAAATTTTATTTACTCACGCCTCTGCTGATAAGCAAGTGAGGTGTCTGGCTGCCTGTGACGTAACAATAGTGGTTGTGGATGATCTGACCGGTGTTTTCCAGCCTCTTGCGCTGAAACACTTCCTACCTTCTCACCGCACAGCTCGCCGAAAACTTCCCGCGCCTGCATCTTTGCCGGCTCCCAGCGGATCTCGTCGGGGATTTCCCATTTCTGAAGACATTTTTCTCTCACGTCCGACTGCCGCGTCTCCTTCAAGATCCTGTGCGACAAAATGAGAAAGTTTGTTTTATTTAATTTTAGGATTGGATTTTTACTTTGCACAACTAAAACACAAAAAGTTAAAAGATAATTGACTTGAAACTTTAAAAATATTTTCTAAAATAAACCTATAATTCAAAATTTAATTACAGCTTTTTTTAAGTATCATCTGACGTTAAATTAAACAATAAATTATAAACTTCAAAATCTAAAAAAAAACTGCAATAAAAATATTAATAAATCCAACCATTTTCTAACTTGTCTCTACAATATGCCCGTAGTTTTGACAAAGCTTCGCATTGTTCATCTGCAATTCTGTAGAAAACTGTGGTATTTATTTAAGCTTTTCAAATTTAAATACATTTACTCCTCATATTACACCAAAAACATTAAATTACATAAATGTAAATACATAAAACATTTGTAAATGAAGACAAACTGAAAATGCGTATAAAAAGATACTTTTCTGTAGTTTTTAATGAATGTTTAAATAATCTAATCAGAGTAACTTTTTATAAAATAAAATGTTATAACAGTTATTGAATAGAAGTTGTTTTAGTGTTTTAAATATAAAACTTTTTAAAAAATATTGATTTTAAAGTAATGTTATGAAAACATTGTATTCGCTTATATTTTCTCACAAAGTAAAACTAAAAGCAGTAAACGAGTTTAGTTCGGCAAATGTTTTGACATAAAAAGAGGCTAAAAGTTTTGAAGTGCTCTTAAATAAGATTAGGATATAGTTGGCGTAAGTTATCTAGCAATATTTACCTAAATATTTACTAAAATTCACATGTATTTGACGGCTATTCAACGGCCTAAGGCTGATAAACTCATGAATATACACAAGTTTATGAAATTTTACTGCAAACTTTAAAATGCAAAAAGCTATAAAGCTACTGGATAAGCTTTATTTATAGCTTAAAAAGTGTTTATTCATAGCAATTCTTAATAAAAAATTCCATACTCTGACATTTAATCTGACTAAAAGAATCGTCTTGAAAGAAAGCTTAGTGAACTTATATTGATTCTAATGGTAAAAAAAATATCAAAAACCAATCATTAATTTCAAAAAAAAAAGCAACCTTTCGGAATTTGCGGGCCGGGTGGTGACCGGCTATGGTGAGTTTTGTGATGCGGAGCAAGTATTGTGAAGGGGGTGCACATGTCAGCATGAAGTTCTGCATATCAGCCACGCGGTGGCGAACTGGCACATTGTATTTTCTCGATGTTCCCCTGCCCTGCCTATGAAAAATTAAATGAATGTTTGTTATGATGAATTGTGTTTAATGGTGAATCTAAACTGTAAAATTTGAAACTGAATGTCAAATAGCTTTTAACCAGCATAAACTTATGTTTGGATTTTAATATAGTCTTTTGGAAATTTAAATGCACTTGCAGTCCAAGGACCCAAGTATAGTAGTTCAATAATAAAAAATTAGAAAACGTAAACATGCTTTATAACTTATTAAAGTAGCAGTGTTATATCTACTGATTTATATTTTATAGGTTCTAAATAAAATTATATCAAAACTAAATATTGTTAAGTTTAATTAACATTCTTAAAATCCCAAAATCATAGAATCTTTTTTTTTTTTGATAGCAAGCGCAATAATAAGTGAAATAATAACAATAATAAGTACAATAATACAGTAAAAGAAAAATAAAACGTAAATGATAACCAAACGATAAAAAAAAATCTTATATCTTATAAGTTTCTCTTTAGTATTGTAATGTGACAAACTTGAGCTATACTTTAGAAATAGCATTTAAAAACAGTTTATTAAATCAAGCATTAACACAACGATTTATGAGGAAATATTTGGGCCTTAATAAAGAGAAGCACATGAATAATGTATGAGCTCAACAAATAACTTTCAACATAAGGAGCGGATTAGGATAACTTTCTAGTAAGTTTCACATTCAAAGATTAGAAACAGTTTTTAAATTTAATAATTCACTTATTTCAAACATAACAAACCTATTTTTAACTCAAAAGTAAAACAAACCGTAGTGGGGCTCGAAAAGCTCGCTGTTGGTCGAGTGGAAGTCGTACAAATTGAAGTCGTTTTATTTCTTTTAAGATTAATTTTTGTAAATTTTTTCTGTAGCACTTTATTTATACAGTTTTGTATTTGAGTTTCCTAATTTAAGTTTTAATATTTGAAAATATTCGTACAGTTTTGATACTTAATTTATCCATAATAAAATTAAAAATGCTATATAAGTGCTATATGTTTTGAAAAGCTTAACATTTCAAAATAACTGCAAGTTTTTTCAAGTCGATATTATTCGTAAACTTTGTGGTGTAAATGTTAAAACAAAGTAAAATTTAGTTTTGAAATAAGTATTTGTTATTTTTATGATTTCTTTTGTCAGCTTATCAAGATTTTATTAATTTCGAAATCAGAAACAGGGTGTTCAATTATTTACTTTGCTTTTATTTTAACATATAATCATTATAATATTTATATCTAGTAATTTTGTAAAACAAACTATTTATAATAAATTTGAACAATTAAACTTATAATACAGCTTGTTTACTTCTATATAAATTGTAAACATATACAGACCTATGTAAAATTTTTAACTTACAGGATAAGAAGATGGTTGTTATTACATATTATTTTTGAGCTTTATATTAAGCATCCATAGTACAGTGCTTCCTCGCTAATCCGGTCCTCGCTAATCCGGTTCCTCGCTAATCCGGCCGGTTTTAGTCGAGAAGTCGACTTATTTACTTTAGCGTTTTTAGCGTTTAATTTCATTTTAATTCGAAAAAGTATTCAATTTACGTTTTATAAGTATGCAAGCAATATAATGTTACGTCATAATGAAGTATCATTTGTATAATCTTAAGTTTTTTTTCATACTTTTCCCGCTCAGTTGTAACAAACTTGTTTATTATTCATTTACAACTTTTCTGTCTTTGCTAAGCAAGTTACACTTTAATATACTACAATCAACATATCTGGTTAAAAAATGGATAAGACAGCAAAGAAATGAAAACGCGTTCAACTAACAAAAGAAAACAAGTTTTCTGCTAAGAAACGAGAAAGCACTGTAAAAAATCTTCCATTTTTTCTTTTTTCAAAAAAAAATCTTAAATTAGTTAAAGTGTTAACAGTGTAGTTTTTTTCCATTAATTTTGAACTTATAAAATTTTGTTTCGTTTAGTTTTGTCTGTTTTAATTCTTTTTTCATTAATTAAAGTAAAATAAATTAAATTAACAGAAATTTTATAGTACGTTTTGTTATATACTTCATAATATAACTAAGGTAGATAATTTGTAAAAAAGCGATATTTTGTTCTTATCCGGCCAAAGGCAAATCCGGCCGTATTTTCAAAAAAATCTTGCCCAACTTGGCCGGATTAGCGAGGAAGCACTGTTCTTAGTGCAACAATAGTCAGTCATCGAAATTCGAGCAGTATTCATTAACTAAAAATTTTTTGTTTTTAAATTACAGACATCACACAGTTACTTAAAATTGTTTAAAGTTTATCAATTAATACATTACTATTTGAACTTTCAAATAGTTTTTCAAACTATCAATAAAAGCTTTGTTGGATTAGAGGCTTTTTAATAAATAGTTTGGTTTGATAAGGTAACAAAATTAATTTTACTTATTAAATATTGTAGTTACAGTAAATAGAAGTTTTTAAGTTTTTACAACCGCATACTAACTACATACTTCAAGTACGTACAGCAAATGGAAACATTCGTTTCTTATATTTACCAACTCGACAGCATCTTCAAATTATTAGACATTTTGCAAAAATCACAGAAAATTGTTGTTTTCTTCCGATTAGCTCATATTTGCAACTAGTTCCAACAAAAACAAACCATCTAAAAAAACGGAGACTCATCAGTATACTAGAAGAAGAAAATATTAGAATGTATTTAACTATATTACTATATAGTAGACTATATAGTAGACCACTGCAACACATTTAACACCTACCTATTTACGGGAGCTTTTAACTTTAACTTGAAGTGGATGTGGTAAAAAAAAGTCAGTATTAAATGTTTTATCAGAACTAATTTTGTAGTTGAGCAATTTTAGTAAATTAATATAATTAACTGAAATGATTCGACCCGCAAAAAAAAAGTTCAACATCTGGCCCGCGGACTCAAAACGTTACACACCTCTATCTTAAAGTTTTTATTATATGTTATGCTACGAAGCAAACTTGCCAAAAAAATATAATTTTAGTTTGTTATGGCAGAAACTCCAGAAATCAAAAGTTCTAAAAACAACTGAATAGATAATATACGTTTCTTATACATAATTATATGGATATTATACATATATTAAATGGAATAATAATGGTAATACTGGCGAATATTTTTCCAAGCTCTATTCTATGGTACAGCGGTTATAAAACAATATTATTCAGTATAACTGTTTTTAATTTTCTACATATTTGTCCTTAATGCTTCAAGACTATTAAAGATCTATGGTTAGGATACTTTAGTGTTTGCATCAGCCGTTACGCCATACACAGATTTTAACAGTACATGATAGTTTAAATTTTTATTGGTAGATTTTTGTGGATCATACCTGATCTCTAAAAAAAAAATTAGTTTGAAAAATCTCTAAATATATTTTTCAACGTCCACAAAAATGCGAGTAAAAATTATAAAACTGAATTTCAAATAGTTTTCAGATAGAAAACATCTGAAATATAGTTTTCCGACGAACAATTAATAAACATATTACATAAACATTGTACACTAATGTAACGTTTCTTCTATATTAAACAATGTTACTGTAGACTTTTCTTCTTTTTTTTCATTTGTAGCTCATTATAATTTCGATTATATTGGGTATGCAACTTGATGATCGAGAGGTCTTTTTGCGTATCCAGGTCCTTGAACCAAAAAAGTTTTGAGCAATTTTTGGTTTTGTTTAATAAACCACTTAACTAATGTTAAAATAAATATGTTATTGGAAAAAAAACTAAGCATGAAAATTGTTTTAATATAGATCATTGTTTATTGAATTTAAAAAAAATTAATCTATCTAAATATTTTTGTAAACAAAAATATATTGAAAGCAGTTTTTATTTAGATACTCAGAACAACTTGCATTTAAACGAAAAACTATTGTAGTTATACCAATGTTTACATTTTGTATGAAATTTTTTTCAAGCAATACATAAAACGTTTTACATAACACAGCCTTTGTGATACGAAGAACTAAAAAAAAATTGCATGATGTTTTTCATTTGTGTTATTAGTCAAAATAGTCAAAAAAAAAATTCAATATTTTAAGGCTCCTTGCTGTTTGTTAGGTATGAAGCCACCAGATCATCAAGTGTAAGTAGGAAAACGTACCAACAAGGCTTAGTTCAAAGTTTCTAGTAAAAGTCTTAAAAATCGTTTAAAGGTTCGGATTGTGTAAAGAAAGTATACAAATAAACCTAATATCCCTGAAAATTATTAGCTACTTACTTACTGTAGTTGTGTTTTTATCGAGCATTAAAGTTGTGCTTTTATTATACAAAAAAGGTTTTATTAATTATAGTTTTAGGCCATTACATTTATAAAAAATTATAGTACTTGTTAAAAGGCAATTTGTAAAATATGATATATTTATTGGAATCCGTCGTTTTTTTCCTACACTAAAGCATATTCTCTAAATTAATATTTTCATTTTTCTCTGATACATTTTTTTATGATTTTGAAACAATGTTGATAAGAATAAAATTGAAATGACATCAGTCATTTAAATATTTTTTTGTTTCATTGTTAATAAACTTTTTTGAAAAACAAAAAAGCTAAAAAGGAAGAAGAAAACTAAAAAGAAAAAAAAGAATTAAAAGCACTTGGAAAAAGTTTACTAAGTATATTTTTCTAGTCATACGCAATTTTACTTAAATCATCAAAAAAAATAACTTAATTATAAGTATAACTTATGCTTAGCAATTTTTAAATTTTAAACAAAAAAATGACTTCAAAGAATTTTTTTTTTATTCAAGAATTTTTCAACTATAATTTTAGAACAAGTTTTCATAGGCAAATTAAAATTACAATATTGTATACTATTTATACAACATTAGACTAGCTAGAATTTTACCATTTTACTTAACATTGATATTTAAAATTTAAGTATAATGGATAATAGAAAAATGTTTTTCGGTGGTTTTCTTTTTATGTTTTTAATTAAATAGCAAATACTTACAATAACTTACAGTTATTTCAACGTCACAGGAGTTTAAAGCTTGAAATTTATTTTACCCGCCGTTCATGAAATAAGTATGTAACAAATTTTAAAAATAACAAACAGTAAAAGAAAGTATTTTTATATGTTTTCAATTAGGTAGCATAAAAATAAAACATAAGTTCTATTTTTTGTAAGTCGTTATTAAAAAACTTTTCAAGTCTAATTAAAGTGCATTTAATATTCAGTTTTTTGATTTGTTTATTATAATTTTACAACAATCGTTTTTCGACAAGTATATTGCAGCAAAAAAAATCTTTCACCACGACTGAGTGGTAAGAAATAGTTTGCATTCGCTTCGTGATACTATAAATATAAACTGTCTAAAATATAACCTATAAAAGCAGATAATAAATCATTTACTAAACCCCTATAAGTACAGAAAATACTGTGTTATATTATATATAAAATATTTTATCGGCATCTAAATGTTATTTGTTTTCTATATGTATGTTTTAGCTAAATTAAAAATTGTGTGTTGTATACTTTTGCTTGACGAGCCGAGTTGTGCTTATAAGGTAAAGTTTTCAATTAAATCTTCTAAACTACTATTTTATTTTCATAAACGGTCACAGGATATATTTTTCTAAAACTTGAATTTAGAATTGCGTGGGTAACTCACTGCGTAAAAAATGCATTTTTATAATATGGATTTTTGTTTATGTGTTGTCCACTGGGTTTCAGTCAACTCAAAATATTTTAGATACCGTGATTAAGATACTTACATTATCAGCACCGAGCCGTTTTTAAATATAAATCCATTATAACATTAGATACCGTATCATAAAGAAACTTTTAATATTTATTTTGATGAAATGGTATGTTAAAATGTTATTTATCCCTTTGAATCTAATAAATCTGTTTTAATAATACTTTTTAGGCACAAAAATATTTAATGAAATATTTTTATTTAAAATCGACCGGATTAACGTTACAATGATTATGTAGGATACAATAGATAAATAAAAAAAAGATTTTTTTAAAGACTTCATCATTTTTAACGAAAAGAAAAAAACTGTTTTAAAACGACTTAAACCTAAATTAATTATTAATCAGATTTTTTTTAACATTGCTTCTTAAGCTATAATAACATAAAGAATGCATCAGGGCTGCTGGATTTCGATGAGTATTTAGTCACATAAAACAAGAGCTTGATATTTTAGTAAAAACAAAAAACTTTTTTTTTTAATATTTAGTGTTCAGCTGGCATATCAACATTGGTATTCTAACAATTCTGCTTCACATATAAAATGTCATATTTTATGCAAGGATTACTTTACCTTATACTAATATGAGAAATAAAGCTATATAAATTTAACAACTTATATAAATTTAATTTTGTCAAAAGTCTATATGTTATTAAATAACTTATCTATTTGATTAGTGTTTATAGAAAATTATAAAGCTTTATAAACAAGTTTTAAATTTTGTTGATTATTTACTTGGTTTTTAGTAAACGCATAATAAAGTTAGTAAACTTATTTAAATTTTTTAAATGCAAAGCAAAATTATAAAAATCTTCTTTGCTGAAAAAATAGAAAAAGTTAAGTATTAGTTATTATTTATCTTTTACAAATGCTTTAAAATATAATAGTTGATTAATTAAAAGCAAATCTAAATTAATTAAATTATAAAAAAATATTTTATTCAATAATAAAATGAACTTAATATCTTAAAATTCAGAGACTGAGTAACATCAGACTATTTAAGACTTTTATAATTAAGTTTGGACTTACGTTAAACAGTCTAATCGAAGCTAATATTCTAGGGAAATATTTCAATTTTATATAATCAGCCAGTAACTTACATTTGAAAACTTTGAAAAGTAAAGTAATTATTTTAAAAAGAAACTTTGTTAAGAAAAGCGATTAAAACAAACATTAAACGACAAAAACGATTTAAATTATTTTAAATATTTTTCAAAAGAAACTGCAACATGACCTTCTCTTAGATATTTGGAAGGTGTTTTTACAGTTGATTGCCATTTATTTTCAGTGACATCATAAACTGGGACAGCTAAATCACCGTCAAGACGCCAGGAACCAAAAACATAGATTCTGTTACCATCTGTGTGTAAGTAAGGTCTATGAAGTGTATCTTTAATGCGAAATGGGGCAATTAAAGTGAACTTTTTTGTCATACAATCGTA
This sequence comes from Thalia democratica, assembly GCF_965202585.1. Classification (NCBI taxonomy): domain Eukaryota; kingdom Metazoa; phylum Chordata; class Thaliacea; order Salpida; family Salpidae; genus Thalia; species Thalia democratica. The sequence goes on along the minus strand of NC_139166.1, from coordinate 93,517,452 downwards.
AACTTCATGTTTATCACATCCACCGCTAATAACAAACAGTTTGTTACCACGTGCGAGTAAACCTGGGTATTTTCGACCGATGTTTAAGTTCGGTAAAAGTGACCACTTGTCAAGGTAGTCATCATAACTTTCAACTAATTTTAAGTAGTTTTGGCGATTTTCGGTAAACGTAATACCCCCTATAATAACACATTGTCCATTAAAAACTGTGCATGATGACTTATATTTTACTGAATTGATTTTACTCGAAATTTTCTTCCAATTGTTTTTATCTGGGTCGTATACAAAGTTGTTATCGTAATGATGTAAACCACCGAAAACATATATTTTACCGACAAATGCACAAGTACAAAAAACATTTATATGCCTTTTTTTAGGGAGAATTTCCAAACGGTTCCATTGATCCGTCCTTCGGCAATAAACCTGAAAAGACCCATCTTTTTCACCTTGATCACCAATAAAACAATATATTTTTGTGCCTATTAAAGTACAAACAAACTTTTCAGGCATTTGCTTTAGCATGTTGTTTGTTGATTTAATTTCATCTATTGTGTTTCTATCAGTTATGTGAGAGAGAACTAATGGTTCAAAAGTATCGTTTTTGAAACTTAATTCACTACCAAAAAATAAAATTTCATTTTTGTCAAAATTTATCTGACTATTACAACGGTTCTCAAACCAAAACTTTTTTACGTTTTGAAACTTATTTCTTTTTGCTTTCAAAGCTTTATTAATTATATTTTTACACAGCGTACTATTACTACACAGAGGATGTTCTTTTACGACATTTTTAAGTATTTCTTCTGTCAGCAAAGGTAACCGAACTAAACTTAAAAGTTTGTCAGTGTAACATTTACGTTCAAATTTTTTGTAGCCCACCCAACTTACTATTACGTTAAATATTTCCAACTCTGAGTCAATTTTTAAGTTAGAGGAAGAAACTAAAGTGGATATATCCGTAAAACTCAACTCCAATAAAACATCAGGCTGATAGTTTGTTAGAAAACAATTTAAGCACAAGCTTAGCAAGAATTCTTCCAGGTCTTTTAAATAGAAAACTTTAGAAAGATGTAAATAAAAACACCAGTTTTTAATAGTCACCTCTTCAACTATAAAATTACAAAGGTACATTTTTAAACTAGAGTTTTTAAGTAGTCTTTCAGCTTCAAGTATAGAGATTAAATTCTTTTTATTTACTTCGGTTTGACCTGAAAAATTTAAATATATTTCATAAGCTGAAATTACTGATAAAATTTGAAACTAATAACAGGCTGACTTATTTAATTATTTTATTTGTTTATATTTTTTCAAGAAAAACTTATTTACAATTTAAAGTATTTTTGTGGTTGTTAACATTATTATTTTGGTTTGGTTTAACTCCATTACTTAATTATTTATTCAAAGTTATAACAACTAAGATTTTTTATAAAGTCTATAGTTAGTTTATATTTTTTACTTAGTTTAAGCACATTATTGGATATAATAAACATTGCAGCTTTTTTTTGTGTTTTAAAAAACATTTATAGTTTAACTTTATCACTACTTAATTTTTAATAAGTAAAAATTAGTTGATAGTACAGTCTAAATTCATAAACATTCTTTTAAAAACTTAAAATATATATAATTTATAATTAGTTTTTTTTAATCCTTATAAGGTTAAATCACTTGCTATAAATACTGATAAATTTAAAAATTGAAAACATTTCAGATTAAAATTTTAACTTTTAACGTAAAGTTGAAAATATATATACTGTTAGATACTATTATATAAATAATCCTTTAATTTTTTTGTATGTTTTTGTTAGAAAAGAAAGAATTCTTAAATTTAATATCCTAATTCTTTGTAGAGTTTTCGTTTAGGAGTTTAAACTTTAAATGTAATTTTTTTTGCCCAGAGTTAATTATGAACAAGTTAATTGTGCAACTTGATGACCGAGAGGTCATTTTGTGTACCCAGGTCTTTAAACCACAACATTTTCGAGAAATTTTTCGTTTTGTTATATAACCTCTCATTAATAAAAAAACTTAAAAAATGCTTACCTTTTTCTACAAACTCCAAAACACTCAGCGTAGTAGACTCGGATATTTTTGGAAATTTAAAAATCAACGGTTTGTCATCATTCTTGAAAAAATTTTTATAATTAAAGTAGCCGAAATTGTTAATTAAAACATCAAAAGAAACACCAATCTTATTTTCTTCTTTGCCCACAATCGACACTGCATTAGTATTCCGTGCATGTGTTAGATGCTCTTCAGTCGCACCAAACATTTTTGTAACAAAATTTCCCATTACTTTTATTTACTTTTGTTTCTGTTAGTTTTCAAAAATGTTTTTAGGAAAATTCTAATGAATAGAATTAACATTAACAATGAATAATTAAGTAGGAACATTAATTTTGCACAACGATTAAGTAGTATCTTATCTAATCAATAATTATACTTCAGTACAACTAATTAGTATTTGAAACCAACTTATAAATGTTTGTATATATTTTTTGAACTATTTTGATATTTTTTACTAGCTCAAATGTAATGTACAATTAAACAGTTGATTTCATAGTTCTTACTTGTTATTTAAAACTATATGCCATGCTACCGATAATGAGCTTTAAAGTTTTACTTTTGTAACAATGATTTAAATTGGTTTTTCGAAAAATTGCGAGTAGTATGATTGAACTTAAGTTCATTTTGCTAATATCACAATAACACAACAAACTTTTTAAAATAAAATCCTGAAATATTTAAACTATAAGCGTTTTTATTAAAAATTTATGCAATGACACAATGTTTATCAGTGAGTATCTGAAAATATTACTACAATTCATTAAAATGATGTTAACAAATTTACAACTGAAAACTAACATCTTGTTATTTAATATACAAAGCTAGACTTGGTAAAAAGCCTTGTGTAAAGTGTTAAAATCCGGCAGTAGTAAGATTTAAAATAAATATTATAATTTATAAGACCTTACGCCGGGGAATTTTAAACAAAGGCTTTTTTTTACAAAGTATACCTGAGGTGTAAACTACAGCTCTCTTTATAAACCTGATTTTGTTAAATATCTACTGTTGAGTTATGTAAAGCTAGCTTGTTAGTTTTAATTAATGTATAATTAAAAAAAAAAACTAAATAATATTTCGTAGTGTTATAATGTTTCTTATAATATAAGATCAATTCTGCAATTTTCTATAACAAAATTTGAACAGCCTTATTTTTTGTAATAATGAGTTTTAACTAAGCTTAAACACTAAAGAAAAAATAATTAACAAAGTAACTACTAAAAAGACATGAGATTTAGAAAAAAAAAACAAACAAAGATATGCTTAATAATTTCGAAAAAGCAATTTAAAATGGCATTTAAAAATAATTGTTAAGTGTTGGTGTGTTAAGTTTAAATTTTTTCAAACGTATCTAGATTGTTTTGTTCGAATTAAAAATTAAGTTTGTTGAAAAACTTTAGTACACCATTGCTGTAGAAACACATTCAATACAAGCAATTTTCAATTTTTCTAATAGTTACTGTTATTTTATAATAGTAATAGACGCACTATGTACTTTGCGTACAATAGCAAACATACTCTGAAGATTAACAGGTTAAGATTAGTAAGACAAGAGAAAATAACACATAATAAATATTTTCAGTATAAACGACAGTAAAACGATTTACAGTTATGCAACAAATTATAAGCTGATCTACTTAACAATAAAAGAAAAAGATAAGTAAGTGACTTTTTATTCTTCTGCTTCAGTCTCTTTATTCGTGGATAGTAGATTAACATGTAGCTGCAACTCACCAGTGCTGATGTTCAATATTGTTACGTCATACGACTATAATACGTAGTCTTGGAAGTTCGTGGTTGCGAAGTCGCTGTACAACAAACTATCTTGGGTTTACTTTAGAACATGACAGCGAAACCTGCGTTGATTGAGTGTAAAGTCGGTCAAAACTAATACGTTTCAATACTTTCTCGTTAGTGGTCTTTTTTTTTTGCTATTCTAACAATACGACGAAGGCACTGTACGCGGAAGATGTTGAGATTCTCTTATTGTGCACTAGAAAACGTCCACGTTTAGCTACCGTGCAGAAGAGTACTGTATACACAGAAACAATATACTTAAAAATATCAATTAGTAAACTTGTTAAAGTATGAGAGATTTACAAAACTTAAATATTTTTAATCTTATATAGTTTAAAAATTTAATGTCATTGTAGTTTGTAAATAGTTACTAAAAAAAATAATAATTTATGCTAACAATATTTATTTCACTAAAAAGTGTACAAAATTTACACATATTTAACTTAAATAACTTCTTTATTAAACGTAATTTAATTATTCTCTTTTACATTTTGGGTATAAAAACCCATAAATTTAGTCATTCTGTCAGACTGATTAAATCAGTTAGCACTGTTACAGAGTGTATAATTAAAAGCTACAATACAATAATCTTTACTTAACATGCAAAATAAATTGTTTGGATTTTAATATTTTATGAAAAGACAAAATAAAACAGATTAAAAAGAGGACAACTTACAAGCAATGAATTTAAAAAATACATTAAAATTAACAACAAAATTTTCTAGAACTTATTATTTAGACTTAAAAAATAAAATAAATAAAATAATCAGAATTTCAATAGATTTATCATACAAATATACTACATAAAGTATACTCAAAAGTGCCAACATACGAAAAATTAATGTTAATTAATGTTAAAAATTAATGCTTTCGGACAGCATGAAACCGGCCCAAGGTGATGAACCGGAGCCGCAGTGAGGACGCAGATATCGACATGTCTATTTGCCTGTTGAAGAATAAAAACAACAAAGCACAAGTGATAACATGTCAAAATTTTGTTTTCAATAAAAAAATGCATCACTTATAATAAACTGGTTTGGTTATGTTTTCTTAATTGAAATAGTCAGTTTGCAACTTATTGTAAGCAATTATTAATAAGAAAACTTGTAGTTTTAAATTATGAAATTTAAGATATTTAATTTGAAAATTCTAACAAGCTTTAGTATTTATTATTTGAATTTTTTCATAGTGAAAATAACAATTTCAAAAATAATCAAATTTTCAAAAATTTTAATAAAATTAGTTAAAAAAATCAATATAGATACTAATAATCTCATACATAATAAAATATTGATAAAACTAAAATTTATATTAGAGACTTGTTAGTAGTATAAAAGCACATGTTGTTATAAAGTTTGTTATAGGAAGGAATATGTATATGTAATAAAAATTTATATTCAGTGTTGTTTTCAAATAAAACTTGTTGTTTGTATAGCTTTGTTATATTTAAAACAGCTAACAATGCAAATGAACCATATTTGTTACATCTTAAACTTCACAGCTGTTTAACTGAAAATAAAACTGTGTTTGCTGTAAAGTATATATAATATATAGTTACTTAAATAAAAAACCCAACATCTAAGTTTGAAAAAAGTAAAAACTTTCACATTTATACTTTATAAATAAACTCATTGTTATTGTAAGTGCGTACTTTACGCAAATGCGTACCTCTTAGTGTCCTTATCGATGTGTATAGTGCATGTGGTAAACATGATGATATAAAGAGTATTACATACAAGTTAAGCAATATTGCAAACAAGTGATTTTATAAAAGAGAGAAAAAGTTTGACTCTTTTGAGGTAGCCTAATTTTTAGACACGAACATTTGAGCATCATACGCGTATGCTTAATGTTACACTATTAAGGAAGGCACTTGTAGTGTGCCAGAAAGCGAGCTGACGACTTAGTCAGCTTAGGGATTTTACAATGTAAAGTTGTAATGAATAAATCCCTAGAGGTCTAAGCGGGTAGACGTCGTCAAGGCGAGTTAACTATTAGTGTTTTGCAGGCATATAGCTTGAGTTGACGTGGCCGTCGACTCAAGCTGGAGTTGAAAGACCGCAGCTGGGCGGTTAGAAGTCGTATAGCAGACCTCATTGAATAAGTAGCTAGGGAAGGTAAAGCGAGAGGAATGGCAGAAACCGTCCGAAGAAAGCCATGTAAAAGCCGCGCTCTCGCAAGAAGTAGCAGTGAGTAAACGAGCTCTGATATGATTCAGCCCAAGTAAAAGAACGTGTGCGAAATGAAGTGATTAAAGCATTTCTAGAGGTAAAGGTTCGGCCGGGGCGACTGAAGCAGAGAAGGCGAGGTACTAGAAATGGCGAATTGTAAAGCACTCAAAATGTAACAAGTAAAAAAGCGACTGAATCACACGGTCGCTTTACTGATCAGAGCTCATGTACAGCGAAGAGTTTTGCGAACGAAGCAGAAGCTTTGAAAAAAAAATTACAGCAAAAGGGGAGGGCTGTTTTTTTCGAAAATTAGTTGAAAATGAATTTTATAAGTGTGAGAGAGTTTGATAGAAAAGATTGAAAAAAAATGGGAAAATTTTGGCCGCGGCGGCTTCGGGGCCTTTTTTTGCTCCAAAATTTTCCCATTTTTTTTCAATTTATTTTTTCCAATGGCGTTCGTCGAAAGACGTTCGCCTTTTTTTTTACCAATTTTTTTCAGGCTTTAACATTATATTTCAAGGGCGTTTGTCGAAAGACAAACGTCCTTTTTTTTGCCAATTTTTTTTGGCTTGCCCAAGAGAGTCTCCCTTATTAAATGACTGTTTTTTATTTAAGTTATATCCTAGATTTTGAGCGGTTGCGCCGAAAGTTGAGCATAGTTTTTTTGCCCAAAATTTGTTTGACAAAATTATCAATAGCCTTATTAGTATAATGTTGTTTATTTTTGATACTTATGATAAATCAGATTTTTATTCGTATAAGATACAATCAAAAGAAAGATGGTAGTGAGGTTGGATTACTTTGATACATATAAAATGAAAATTTTACATGTTTCAAAACCTACTTTCATCTTTGGTTTTTTGATTTATTAACCTGATATGTTAAGTTACAATACTAGACTTATTTTAATATGTTGAATGGGTTTATTATGTGGAGTTTTTTTTTTTTTAATTTTTTTCTTAAGCTTAAAGATTAAGTAATAGTTATTTTTGTAAGAAAAATTTATAGTTTTATTAATTTCACCTATATGTGAGTTTTTGTTACAAAACGCTTAATTTAATCAAAACAGATAATTGTAATAGAAAATTTTTAAGCTTAGGCAAGCATTATGGTTTTTAAAAAGTGAACAAAACTGGACACCAAGTAAAACAAAAATCAAACTTTCAACCAAAGACTATTTTATTAATGACATGGACCAAAGGTATCTTTTTATTTAGTATATTTTACATAATATAATCTATTATCTGAACAGTTTTTAATAGTGACTAGTCATTAAACGCAATTAAGTTATGTTATAGGCAGTTAAAATATTTTCTTATTCTTTTACAAAACGTGTAAAATAATTGTTTGCTTTTACAACATAAGTATGTGGTTACTTAGAAAATTAATAATGTATTAAATTTACAACTAGCTTGTAATAAGTTTAAATATTTAAATGCTAAAACGTTTTTAATGTATATTGGAAGAATACTTAAATATTATTAAAGCTTTTAAACATTTTAATTTATAATCATCATTTTAGTCCCTAATTTAAGTTTTATATGAGTATATGCAGTACTCTGCTAAAAAACATGTTAAACCTTACTTTTCCAGTTTAACATATACTTTTTTGAATAGCAAGTAATTCAAGTTGTACTAAGAGCTAAAAAAATTAACCAATTTCTTATACATTATCTTTCTTTTATTTTGTTATTACAAACCGATAGTAGGCTAGATCATTGTATTTTTATTAATACTAAAACAAATTTAAACGCTTCTATTTTATCATTATGGTTTTAATTTAAAGTCTTTTAATGTTTTAGTTGAAATACTTTACTTATTTTTAATAAATAGAGTTTTTTCAGTATAAACTTTTACGAGTTATAGTTAGTTGTTAAAGTTAGTGGACATGATTTTAAGAAACATCCTTAATTTAAATTTAAGTCCACTGTTTAAAAACTTCTGGCACAGTTGTTACTACAAAACAAAATTTTTCATTAAAATAGAATCTTATAGCAGAAAGTTGGTAAGCTTAGGCAAGCATTAAAATTTTAACTAGAAAGAAGAAGGTAAACACTTTGTACACATATTTAACTTCAAACCAAAAGCAGTAAATTTTAATTGAAAAGCGTGAACAAAATATTTATTGTGTTTACATTAGGTCGTTGAATTTCTCAATAGTTTTAATAATGTTAAGAAGAGTGACCAGTAATTTTATTTTATTTATTATGTAAAAGTAAAATTACCTTCATGTTGTGTATTATAACATATACATTGATTGTTTGCTGTAGCAGAAGCGTTTAACATACTATTTGGTTGTTTAGAATACAAAATTATTGTTAACAATTTAGAATACAGTTAAAGAAAAAACTAAGTTACAGAAGTGAAAAAAAACTGATAATGTTATAAAATCCACAACAAGAGTAGTTACACGTTTATAAAATTTAATATAGAAGAATCCTACCCAAGTAACTCGAAAAAGCTGTTACTAAAAAATCTATCGAATTTGAAAAGAAATATATGAAAATAACAAACGCAGACATAGATACTATACTACACTCATGCAAGGCAGTTCTCAGACATGTCAACAAAGTTTGGACAAAAAGAATGCAAAAGAAGACCTATTTGACGTTCCGATGGGAAGCTACCATGGCGCTGAAGTTTGCAACTTAATCGTTTCGTTCCTGTTGAATAACTCAAACTAATTTTTATCTAAAGATAACTTCGAGTTGTACCGCGATGATGGACTTTTGATAATTAAAAAGCGATAAAAAGAATCATAAAAAAAAGATGTTAGAGCGGGTTACTCTGAACAAAATTTAAAAATATAATCGAATTGGACAGCAGTAAGATAGACTTCCTGGACGTATTACTTGATCTAGAGAATGATATATCATCCCCACAGAAAACCCAACGCTAAAGAAAAAAACATAAATAAAAACTCTAACCATTCACCAAGCGTCAAAAGAGAACTACATAATATGATACAAAATATATTATCTGCTTCATAAAAAAACAATACTATGTCCAATAATTACCAGGAATCATACGAGAAGGCGTTAAAAACAGTGGCTTTAATAAAATCTTAGAATACTCATATCAAAATTACGATACGGCCGGTAGAAAAAGAAGAAAAAAGCAAATGTTATACTACAACCCCCCTTTTAGCGCAACATTAAAGACCAAAATATGAAAATCTTCTTAATTTAGTAGATAAGTTTATACCTAAAAACGGATAAATAAAATTCTCAACAGAAAGACAACCAAAATAAGTTATTCACGTATGCCAATTAACAATCCGAAATCACCGAATCAAATCTCAAAATCATAGAGGATAGTAAAAAAAGCAGAAGAAAAATGAAACAACTTACAATTGTAGAATTATAACCTCATGCCCAGTGGAAGGTAAATGCCTTTCCAGACGTGTCATATACAAAGCTACTGTCTCATATAATAACAAAGAACAGCGTTATATTGGATCCACTGCAAGAAACTTTAAAACAAGATACAATGAAAATATGCTGCAGAAATTAAATTCTGAAAGAATCCACAAAATTCAGCTCATTTATTCAGGCCGCTAACTTCAAAGATGATATGATTAAGAACAATGTTAAATGGAAGATAATGCATAAAATTGATCAACGCAAACCGAGCAAAACATGCTTTCTGTGTAATATTGAAATATTTGAAATAGCATTCGCTGACAAAAAAACCTTTTCTCAACTCCAGGACTGAGCAAACTGGTGAATGTAGACACTTCGCTAAATTTTATTCAATATCATAACATTTCATAACATTTTCATGTCCGTAATTGCATATTTTACCATTTTCTAAGTTTGTTGCATTTGTGCTTGTATTTATATCGTATTTGTACTTCATATTTTTATTTCATTGTATGCTATATCCAATAAGTTTTTTGTATTATAATTTAGTTTAACCCTCATAATAACTCGAATGAAAGCTCTATAATAATTGTTCAATTCGTCATTAAGCACTTTTGAATTTTTGTTAAGTTAACAGACTTTTTTAATTAAATCAGTTTTAACGAGAATCTAAATAGTACTAATTTTTAGCACTTAATAATAGTATATTAGCTTTGTCAGTCTTACTTAAAGAGGTTTTAGTTCGTGATCATTGCATTACACATTAAACATTGTGTAGAACAAAAACTTAAAATTTTAAATTGTTTAATTAATGTTGTTTAGAATATAAATATTGTGCAACTTTTAAATAAAAGTTAAGATAAACTATCAACTTTTAAAGATCAAGTTAAATGTTAATAATATAATTTTAATAACAAATAGCTTTTAGCATTTTCTATTTCCGTTTAAAACAATTACTGCAGTTTATAAGTTTACTTCAACACTATTTTTGTTCTTAACTTTAACATTTTATTTTTTAAAAGGCAAGTACTTTAAGTTTCACTAGTAACTATACTATTTTGATAACTTTCTAAATATAATATATCTTTTACTCATTGAGATGTTACAAACTCGATAGTAAGCTTGATTATTGTATTTGTTTTAATTTCAAAGTAAATAGTAAAACAAACTCACTACAAAATACTATTTTTAACAACATCATCAAAATTAAAAGTTACCATAAGCTTTGTGTTTTAAAAAATTAGTTACTTGAAATTTGTGCTACAATAAAGAAGCTTAACATTGTAAAGCTAATTTTAATATTAATGTTACTGTGTTTTTAAACAATTGATGACATAATTAAATATATTTAAGCTGAGTATTTTTGATTTATAAAAGTACAAAACACCGATGAAATAAAAAGCCAGTACAGAGTTTAACAACTAAAAAGGTAGTATTCGAAATTAAATAAATATTCAGTTGTGTATATGTATGTAAACAGTAATTTAAACTTTTAATTTTTTCTACTAGAACGAAACGACATGTAATAAAAACTCCACAAGTTTATTTTTTGAACTGTAAGGACCTTTTAAAGCTACTGTTAATTCATAATTTTGCCTTAGAATAATATGACTGCAGTTTTTAATTTTTATTGAGTATTAAGCAATCAAGTTAAAGAAGTATCATCAGATTTGCACCTGACGCCACTTGAAGCTAATTAATTGATAGCTCACTTATTTTTAATGTATAAATAAGTATTTAATCAAATTTCGTTTGCAGAGCGACAGTTCCAATAGCGGATAACATTAAGCACTACTTTAAAATAAAAGAAATTAAATGCTAATAATAAATCTATTTACGAGTGCTCTATCATAGTATAAATTATCACATTTTTATTTTTCTAATGTTTTATTTAAGTGTGGACCGCGACAACGTTTTTTTTTTAAGTGCACTGCGACTTTTGGTTTAGGCTACCATTGTGGTCCGGTTCTGCTTCATTCCAAATAATTTAATGACGTAATAATGGTAAAAAACTTTAATTTAAAATGTGTACCTTTTGACTTGTATTTTACTTGTATTACTTGTATTTACTTGACGCCTGATGCGCACGAACCCTGTAGTAACACACTAAGCTACTTTTGAAAATTAAATTGAGAATTATAGTTATATACTGACAACAACTACGATATTTTAAGTAGAATCTTAATGAAGCGTTTTTTTAACTAATGATAAATACTCAAACACTTCAATAATGCAAACAAAACTTCAACTAACAAAAAATACAATGTTGACTACGAATTTGACCATTGAGTTCCTTAACAATTTCAACGAGCAGGATTGTGTCCCTGGTAAGTTCCAACTTGAGTTCCATTTCAGCCTTGTTCATCCATCTGACTTCCATGTCACCGTACTGCTGCATAGTGTGCAAGAACACTTCTCTGTACAAACATATTCATTTGTTTAATACATAATTTGAATCAACCTACTATTGTACATATTTTTAAGTGAATAAGCTTAAAACGCTTATCTAATTTCTATTACGTCTTGAAAAATTAGTTTATCTTTAGTTTTAAGAAGCAGTTTGAAAACTACAACCAATTTTACCAGACTCTATTCTTTAGTAAAAACTATAAAAAAAGTTTTATTTATAGGTTAAAATTCAAAATTCTACAAAGTAGTAAAATATCAAAGTAAATTAAAAGATACAGTGAGTTCAAAGACCTTAAGAATAATTTTTAATACTTAATTCATGGAGAAAAGAATATTTTGCAAACTATTAAACAATCTAATTCATTTTTCTTATCAAAACCACGATTTAAAGCAATAATTAAAACGATACTGAAGAGAAAGTTCGTGCTTATTAGACAAAACTAATATTCTTGTTTTATTTAAAAATTTTATTTACTCACGCCTCTGCTGATAAGCAAGTGAGGTGTCTGGCTGCCTGTGACGTAACAATAGTGGTTGTGGATGATCTGACCGGTGTTTTCCAGCCTCTTGCGCTGAAACACTTCCTACCTTCTCACCGCACAGCTCGCCGAAAACTTCCCGCGCCTGCATCTTTGCCGGCTCCCAGCGGATCTCGTCGGGGATTTCCCATTTCTGAAGACATTTTTCTCTCACGTCCGACTGCCGCGTCTCCTTCAAGATCCTGTGCGACAAAATGAGAAAGTTTGTTTTATTTAATTTTAGGATTGGATTTTTACTTTGCACAACTAAAACACAAAAAGTTAAAAGATAATTGACCTGAAACTTTAAAAATGTTTTCTAAAATAAATCTATAATTCAAAATTTAATTACAGTTTTTTTTTAAGTATCATCTGACGTTAAATTAAACAATAAATTATAAACTTCAAAATCTAAAAAAAAACTGCAATAAAAATATTAATAAATCCAACCATTTTCTAACTTGTCTCTACAATATGCCCGTAGTTTTGACAAAGCTTCGCATTGTTCATCTGCAATTCTGTAGAAAACTGTGGTATTTATTTAAGCTTTTCAAATTTAAATACATTTACTCCTCATATTACACCAAAAACATTAAATTACATAAATGTAAATACATAAAACATTTGTAAATGAAGACAAACTGAAAATGCGTATAAAAAGATACTTTTCTGTAGTTTTTAATGAATGTTTAAATAATCTAATCAGAGTAACTTTTTATAAAATAAAATGTTATAACAGTTATTGAATAGAAGTTGTTTTAGTGTTTTAAATATAAAACTTTTTAAACAAATATTGATTTTAAAATAATGTTATGAAAACATTGTATTCGCTTATATTTTCTCACAAAGTAAAACTAAAAGCAGTAAACGAGTTTAGTTCGGCAAATGTTTTGACATAAAAAGAGGCTAAAAGTTTTGAAGTGCTCTTAAATAAGATTAGGATATAGTTGGCGTAAGTTATCTAGCAATATTTACCTAAATATTTACTAAAATTCACATGTATTTGACGGCTATTCAACGGCCTAAGGCTGATAAACTCATGAATATACACAAGTTTATGCAATTTTACTGCAAACTTTAAAATGCAAAAAGCTATAAAGCTACTGGATAAGCTTTATTTATAGCTTAAAAAGTGTTTATTCATAGCAATTCTTAATAAAAAATTCAATACTCTGACATTTAATCTGACTAAAAGAAATGTCTTGAATGAAAGCTTAGTGAACTTATATTAATTCTAATGGTAAAAAAAATAACCATACAGTATACTCATTCATAGTTTAATAACTAATAATAATTTCAATTCATATAAAAAACATTTACAAATTATCATAATTTTTCTAATATACACGATAACCAATCATTAATTTCAAAAAAAAAGCAACCTTTCGGAATTTGCGGGCCGGATGGTGACCGGCTATGGTGAGTTTTGTGATGCGGAGCAAGTATTGTGAAGGGGGTGCACATGTCAGCATGAAGTTCTGCATATCAGCCACGCGGTGGCGAACTGGCACATTGTATTTACTCGATGTTCCCCTGCCCTGCCTATGAAAAATTAAATGAATGTTTGTTATGATGAATTGTGTTTAATGGTGAATCTAAACTGTAAAATTTGAAACTGAATGTCAAATAGCTTTATGACCAGCATAAACTTATGTTTGGATCTTAATATAGTCTTTTGGAAATTTAAATGCACTTGCAGTCCACGGACCCAAGTATAGTAGTTCAATAATAAAAAATTAGAAAACGTAAACATGCTTTATAACTTATTAAAGTAGCAGTGTTATATCTACTGATTTGTATTTTATAGGTTCTAAATAAAATTATATCAAAACTAAATATTGTTAAGTTTAATTAACATTCTTAAAATCCCAAAATCATAGAATCTTTTTTTTTTGATAGCAAGCGCAATAATAAGTGAAATAATAACAATAATAAGTACAATAATACAGTAAAAGAAAAATAAAACGTAAATGATAACCAAACGATAAAAAAAAATCTTATATCTTATAAGTTTCTCTTTAGTATTGTAATGTGACAAACTTGAGCTATACTTTAGAAATAGCATTTAAAAACAGTTTATTAAATCAAGCATTAACACAACGATTTATGAGGAAATATTTGGGCCTTAATAAAGAGAAGCACATGAATAATGTATGAGCTCAACAAATAACTTTCAACATAAGGAGCGGATTAGGATAACTTTCTAGTAAGTTTCACATTCAAAGATTAGAAACAGTTTTTAAATTTAATAATTCACTTATTTCAAACATAACAAACCTATTTTTAACTCAAAAGTAAAACAAACCGTAGTGGGGCTCGAAAAGCTCGCTGTTGGTCGAGTGGAAGTCGTACAAATTGAAGTCGTTTTTCCCGCGCAAACCCGAATCCCTTCCACCTCCTCCGCCACACAATTCGCTGAAGCCTGCCAGCCCGGCGCAGACGTCGGCCAAGTACAAAAGTTCCGACGACGTGATTCCCTGCAAAACGACGAAAGTTTTTAATTAAATGAATGCTTGTTGTAATAAATTGTGTTTAATGGTTAATCTCAACTGTAAAATTTAAAACTGAATGTCAAATAGCTTTATGACCAGCATAAAATTATGTTTGGATTTTAATATAGTTATTTAGAAATTTAAATGCACTTGCAGTCCAAGGACCCAAGTATAGTAGTTAAAAAGTAATGTTAATTTTCAAAGGCAGTAGAAAGTTATATGTGACATAATAATGCAACACTTAAAATTTATCTATTCTGATTTATCACGATATCATCTATTAAGATTTCTTGTTTACTAATACATCTTAGAGATAACTTTAATATACTTTATTTTAAGAAAGTATATTCAAAAATTTGTGGCTAACAACATTTTTAAAACTACTTTAACGATTAAGAAATGATATGTTTATGTTAACTTTATGTATAGAAATATTATAGAAATGATTTTTATAATTTTATTAGAGTTGATTTGATTTTTTAGTTTTTATTTAAACTAACTAATAATGAAAAGGTGACAGTTGAAACTTCCAGCTACAGCAAAATAAAATTTCGCGACTTGTAGAATTACATTTGCAAGCTGCTAAAGAAACTAATTAGTTTACAATAAAATAATATATTTATAGATTGTTAATTGATATGTTAAGTTTACTAAGCTAAGTTATTTTTTACTCTCGTGAAAAATTTTCTTCGTGCAATTTTGTTTCCTTGTTCATTTTTTGTTCTCGTGCAATTTAGTAGCCTTGAGCAATTATAACCCGTTCTTTCAAAGAAGATGATAAAACATTATGTAGATATTATTTCAAATTTAAATTAGTTATAAAATGTTTAAACGACATTATTTTAATATCATACTTTATGGGTGCACGACTATTCAAATTCGGACAATTCAAATTCCGACAATTCAATTCTTATAAAAAAATTGAAAGGGCCACAACTAAATAAGTAATGTATAATTGTCAAATATAAAAAATATATATGTTGGTCCTAATAATATCTACAAGTCATTTTTTCTTTTTGCAAAACATTAAATATCTTTTGAGATACTGCTTAAATAAAGTAAAAAACATAGTTATTTAGAGTAGTTATAAAATATCTTTTAAATTTTTGAGATTTTGTGAAAAATAATAAGTTACTTGTAGATATTAATAAGATCAACAAATGCATTTTATATTTTTTTAAACTTGTATGACTTTTTTGGATAAAGTCTTTTAACTATTATTTTAAGAGTTTGAATTGTTGGAATAAGTTGTCCAAATTTGAATTGTCATGTACCATACTTTATATTGTAGAATTTTTATATTTTATAATTTACCAAAAAGTTGTAAGTAACACAAAATTCTTTAATTTGAAAAAATCAAGCTTTTTTATTAATGCTAAAATTCATAATCAGTTTACAAAAATCATTGGTACCTAGCATGATTGTACAAATATCAAACTGAAATTATATTTTATTCTTGGTCTATTATAACTCTAATCTTAAGCTAAAAATGACATTATAATACATAAATAATAAAACAAGCTTATTTATCATAAACTAACAAAACTATAAATCGCTTTATTTTACAGTAATGTTCTCAATTTAAATATTGTATTGATATACGACTTATATTGTAAAATTAAAGTGATTAATTATTCAAAACTACTAGTTAATATCAAATAAATTTTATTTTATTTATGTATTTATAAAGCTTGTTTAAAACAAAATATAACTTAGACTAAACTTATGGTTATAATAGAAACAGACCAAGAACAAAATATAATTTCAGTTTGATATTTGTGCAACATCATGTAAGGTAGTGGTTATTTAAACAAAACTAATATATTTAATTATTGACTGATTTGGTGAATAAAAACTTTTTATATAAAACTAAAATTACATTAGTTAAGAAATAAAATAAAAATTAACAACTATGACTATTACTAATGCAGTATAAACATATTAATTATAATCAAAACTAGTAAAAATTAATTTTTTAAATGAATTTGATTTGAGTTATTCATGACTAAAAGAAATTAAAATTAACTTAAACCATTCTTTTAGCTTTTACCTTCAACTTAACAACATTATACAGTAATTATTATAAGCTAGCAAAGAATTATAGAGAAATTGTTTAAATTATCTACATCTAAAAACATTAGCTTTGTTATTTTTTTTACATTTTATACCATTAAAGCTTATAAATATAGCAAAAAAAAGGAAAAACAAAAGTACTTTATGTTCATATACTTTTTTTAAGTTTTATTCAAATGTTTTAATTTTATTTTAAAGCCATTTTCATAAGTGAAACTTAGAATGCTATTAAACTTTTTTTTTAATCTTACTACTATGCTCCTTAATATTTTTTAAACTGGAAAATTGATTGGTTTTGCTGTTAAAAAAACTTAAATGAATAAATTTTATTAAAAACAATTGGGTTTATATTTAAAGATTGGCCCATCATTATGCAAAAATGAATCCCAGTATTTTGTTATTTAATCCTTTTTTCTAGTTAAACCATTTTGCAGAAAGTTTATACAATTTTGACAATTTGTAGAAAATTTATACAATTTTTTGAATATTTGGAGAATAATTTACTCTTTGCTAGTCAGAAAATTTATTGGTAATAACCTAAGATGATGTCGCGCCAATATCAAACTGAAATTATATCATATTTGATGTCTTTTTTATTATAAACTAATAAAAATTAGACACTTAATTGCTTTTATTTTACAATATAAATCAACTATAGCAATACAATATTTTATATTGATTGCAATATTGAAAAAAAAAATTATTAATTAATTAGGTTTATAATAAATAACTTTAATTCTTACTGTGTACTTATATAGGTTGTTTAAAAAAAAAAATATCTGATTAGATTAACATGTTAGGCTTAAAAAATTGATGTTTACCCTAAAACTATGGTTTCATAAGACATAAAATACAGTATAATTTCGGTTTGATATTGGTGCAACATTTTCCTTGGTAATTACCAAATTGTTTTAAGTTTATGTTTGCAAAATAATGATGAAAACCTTTTAAACTATTTACTTCCCACTTAAGGGCATTTTAATTAAATACTTGAAATAATTACAGGGTGGCCACTAGTTTTTCAGAAATTTTTTCCAAGTAATTGGGTCTATTTTTAGTTTATAATTAAGCTTCAAGTAAAAACTGTATTAAATAGTATGAAAATATTGAAAACATACTGTAAAGATACTTTGCATGTGTTTTTAATTAAGTCTTTTTTGATTATGACAAAAAGTTTTGGTCCATATCATAATTTTTTTGTGTCAAATCTATACTTAACATGTAGAAAATGTTAAAAACTCAAGGTTTTTCCATTTTCTTTTTTAATTTGCCATATTTCTCTATGATTTTGGGTTTGGTGGCCACTCTGTAATTGTGCTTAATCTATAAAAATTTCAATTTTTTGTGAAGAAATACATAAAACAAATTTTAGATTCTATATATCACATCAAAACATTTAAGGAAGATATTGACAATTATATTTGTATTTATTTACAGGATTGCCACTCATTTTTAACATTTTTTTCCAGGTTTTTCAAATTTCTTCCAGGTTTTTAAAAGTACACAATTTTGGGTCTATTGTTAGTTTAATGATAATTTTTATATAAGAAACTGTATTAAATAGTATAAAAACTTTGAAAAAATACTGTAAAGTTACTCTAAATGTGTTTTTTAATAAAAAAATTTGGATGATGACAAAAAATCTTATTTATATAATAGATTTTTTGTGTCAATTTGAAATTTTACTACTGAAAATGTTTAAATAATGAAAAATTTTAGGTTTTTTGATCAAAATTCTAGGTTTTTTTCAAAATTTTTAAAATTCCAGGTTTTCCTAGGTTACTTTTGCTTAAATTGTCTAATTCCAGGTTTCAAGGTAAAGTGGAAACCCTGTATTTAGTTAAATTTTAGGATAATAATCACATTACTTTCAAATGTAGTACAAAAACTTACCTTTCCAACATCTTAAACTTGTTTTTAGTTCAAGTAAGTTTACCTGAATATTTTACAAAACACCCGGGGAATCCCAAATAATCTCATAGCAGTTATAACAAACCAGGTACTTCAGCGACACTAAGGAACTCTTTTTATTTTTAAATAAAACATTAAGTACAGATAATAATTTATTTAATAAAAACATCAGTCTTTTTTACACGTTTATTTCAAAGACTTATTTTATTTAATATTACAAATGCAATAGTAATTGCTCAATGTTTACGTTACTAAACAGAGTTGAGAACAAAACTTTCAGCCTTATAACAATTTCATAAAAATTAACAGTTTTATTTAAGTTTTATTGTTTTTACTAAATTATTTTTAAACACATTTAAAGTTTTGTTTTAACTATGTTCTCAAAACAACGTGTTTAAATTGTGTGTGTCTTTTTGTTATACTTTACAAAACTATTTAAGTATTTTATAATATAAATTTAACTTAAAGTAGAAAATTATTCGATTCCTTAAAAAATGTTTTATTGAATTAAATAATAGTAAACTTTTAATAGTTAAAATAGTTACATTTAAAAAAAAATTATACTTTAGCTGTATTTTAAGTATAAGGTTGTACTTTTCTAAAAATATTAAAAATTTTCACAAAAAAATCAAATTCATAAAACTTTTTTTAACTTTAGCTCATATGAGATACTATATAGAATAAAAATACACGATTTAAAATTTTTTTAGAAATGAAACAGATAATAACTTCATGTAAACCCTTAACAGCTTTGTTTTAAGCTTTAACAACGCTTCTAAACTTTTTTAAATGATAATCATTATTCCATTATAAGTAGTAAACATTTTATTTTTGCTTTTTGGGTTTTAATAAAAACATTGAAAACACTACAACTAACCGTTGCTTTATGTTTTAGTTTGTATAATAATATTTGCAATTATGTAGCTAATTCTAACTAGAAAATAGTTGTTTGAGTATTTTTACTTCAGTGTTAACGTTAAAAATTTCAATAGTATTTTGTTCGGTGCTTCGGATTGAAGGTCTTATGTCTAAAACAATTACCAATGTCTATTTACACAATAAAGTTTAGTTTGTAAAATATATTGTATTTTAATTCTGAAGCTTTCTTTATTTACCTGCATTCTTTAAAAGTTATCAGTTTATAAACATTTTGTATATAAAGCAGTTGTATTTTAATTATTAGTCAAATTCACTTTAAACTTAGAGTATTTAAGTTTTATTATTTAAACTACTTTTAAAGTTTTGTTAAAAAATATATGGCTTCTACTCATTTAAGTTAGATTAAACTTCTAGCATTTAAAAATGCATATTTCATTATGTAACATTTCCTTATTTAATTAATGAGAAAAAAAAATTATACAAATAAGTTTAAGCTTAATAACATTATTACGAAAAAGTAAAAAAAAGTTATAGAAAGTATTTGAAATACTTACTATTAGTATTGTATTTAGTAAAACATCTTGTTTAATAAAAAAATATTTTTATGGCAGATAAAATCAAACAAACTTGTATTGATAAAATTATGACTTGTACTTTAAGAACAAAATTGAATTGTTAGTATTTATATGTTATAATTAAGTTACAAGCTTTGTTTCATAATCACTATTAAAACATCTATTTAAAAAAAAATTGAAAATTAATTTCTACATTAATTTTTTACGCAGTAACTTACTTAAGTAATAATTAATAAATTATATTTATTTGTAGTTTAAAAAAAGTTATTGCTACTTAGTATGTTTTGTTTTGAAATACTTAGCTTTTACAACTGTTCTTTTTTTTGAGGAACTGAAAACAATTACGACTTACAAATAATTAACTAGAATAAATATGATATAAACAAAAGTAAGGTACAATGTTTTTTGTCAACTTATTAAACATATTAATTTGAAAACTTGCAAAATATTGTATCTGTTATTTACAATGTTATCTGTTTGTTCCACACGATGTTTAGAAAATTATGCTTTATATACATTTTATAAGTAACTATATCAAGAGTTTTAGTGGACGAGTGGTAAGGGTCAGGAAAAGGAAGCGAGCGACCCGAGTTCAAATCCCAGCATAAGTCCCTTTATTTTTGACTTCGAGGTATATGTTGTCTTTAATTTTGTTGTTTAACTAATTTTTAACTCTTACTACTGATTTAACAAAAAATGGCTGCTGATTAAAAGTACTACTTAGTGCAACAATAGTCAGTCATCGAAATTCGAGCAGTATTCATTAACTATAAATTTTTTGTTTTTAAATTACAGACATCACACAGTTACTTAAAATTGTTTAAAGTTTATCAATTAATACATTACTATTTAAACTTTCAAATAGTTTTTCAAACTATCAATAAAAGCTTTGTTGGATTAGAGGCTTTTTAATAAATAGTTTGGTTTGATAAGGAAACAAAATTAATTTTACTTATTAAATATTGTAGTTACAGTAAATAGAAGTTTTTAAGTTTTTACAACTGCATACTAAATACATACTTCAAGTACGTACAGCAAATGGAAACATTCGTTTCTTATATTTACCAACTCGACAGCATCTTCAACTTATTAGACATTTTGCAAAAATCACAGAAAATTGTTGTTTTCTTCCGATTAGCTCATATTTGCAACTAGTTCCAACAAAAACAAACCATCTAAAAAAACGGAGACTCATCAGTATACTAGAAGAAGAAACTATTAGAATGTATTTAACTATATAACTATATAGTAGACTATATAGTAGACCACTGCAACACATTTAACACCTACCTATTTACGGGAGCTTTTAACTTTAACTTGAAGTGGATGTGGTAAAAAAAAGTCAGTATTAAATGTTTTATCAGAACTAATTTTGTAGTTGAGCAATTTTAGTAAATTAATATAATTAACTGAAATGATTCGACCCGCAAAAAAAAATTCAACATCTGGCCCGCGGACTCAAAACGTTACACACCTCTATCTTAAAGTTTTTATTATATGTTATGCTACGAAGCATACTTGCCAAAAAAATATAATTTTAGTTTGTTATGGCAGAAATTCCAGAAATCAAAAGTTCTAAAAACAACTGAATAGATAATATGCGTTTCTTATACATAATTATATGGATATTATACATATATTAAATGGAATAATAATGGTAATACTGGCGAATATTTTTCCAAGCTCTATTCTATGGTACAGCGGTTATAAAACAATATTATTCAGTATAACTGTTTTTAATTTTCTACATATTTGTCCTTAATGCTTCAAGACTATTAAAGATCTATGGTTAGGATACTTTAGTGTTTGCATCAGCCGTTACGCCATACACAGATTTTAACAGTACATGATAGTTTAAATTTTTATTGGTAGATTTTTGTGGATCATACCTGATCTCTAAAAAAAAATTAGTTTGAAAAATCTCTAAATATATTTTTCAACGTCCACAAAAATGCGAGTAAAAATTATAAAACTGAATTTCAAATAGTTTTCAGATAGAAAACATCTGAAATATAGTTTTCCGACGAACAATTAATAAACATATTACATAAACATTGTACACTAATGTAACGTTTCTTCTATATTAAACAAAGTTACTGTAGACTTTTCTACTTTTTTTTCATTTGTAGCTCATTATAATTTCGATTATATTGGGTATGCAACTTGATGATCGAGAGGTCTTTTTGCGTATCCAGGTCCTTGAACCAAAAAAGTTTTGAGCAATTTTTGGTTTTGTTTAATAAACCACTTAACTAATGTTAAAATAAATATGTTATTGGAAAAAAAACTAAGGATGAAAATTGTTTTAATATAGATCATTGTTTATTGAATTTAAAAAAAATTAATCTATCTAAATATTTTTGTAAACAAAAATATATTGAAAGCAGTTTTTATTTAGATACTCAGAACAACTTGCATTTAAACGAAAAACTATTGTAGTTATACCAATGTTTACATTTTGTATGAAATTTTTTTCAAGCAATACGTTTTACATAACACAGCTTTTGTGATACGAAGAACTAAAAAAAAATTGCATGATGTTTTTTATTTGTGTTATTAGTCAAAATAGTCAAAAAAAAATTCAATATTTTAAGGCTCCTTGCTGTTTGTTAGGTATGAAGCCACCAGATCATCAAGTGTAAGTAGGAAAACGTACCAACAAGGCTTAGTTCAAAGTTTCTAGTAAAAGTCTTAAAAATCGTTTAAAGGTTCGGATTGTGTAAAGAAAGTATACAAATAAACCTAATATCCCTGAAAATTATTAGCTACTTACTTACTGTAGTTGTGTTTTTATTGAGCATTAAAGTTGTGCTTTTATTATACAAAAAAGGTTTTATTAATTATAGTTTTAGGCCATTACATTTACAAAAAATTATAGTACTTGTTATAAGGCAATTTGTAAAATATGATATATTTATTGGAATCCGTCGTTTTTTTCCTACACTAAAGCATATTCTCTAGATTAATATTTTCATTTTTCTCTGATACCTTTTTTTATGATTTTGAAACAATGTTGATAAGAATAAAATTGAAATGACATCAGTCATTTAAATATTTTTTTGTTTCATTGTTAATAAACTTTTTTGAAAAACAAAAAAGCTAAAAAGGAAGAAGAAAACTAAAAAGAAAAAAAAAGAATTAAAAGCACTTGGAAAAAGTTTACTAAGTATATTTTTCTAGTCATACGCAATTTTACTTAAATCATCAAAAAAAATAACTTAATTATAAGTATAACTTATGCTTAGCAATTTTTAAATTTTAAACAAAAAAATGACTTCAAAGAATTTTTTTTTTTATTCAAGAATTTTTCAACTATAATTTTAGAACAAGTTTTCATAGGCAAATTAAAATTACAATATTGTATACTATTTATACAACATTAGACTAGCTAGAATTTTACCATTTTACTTAACATTGATATTTAAAATTTAAGTATAATGGATAATAGAAAAATGTTTTTCGGTGGTTTTCTTTTTATGTTTTTAATTAAATAGCAAATACTTACAATAACTTACAGTTATTTCAACGTCACAGGAGTTTAAAGCTTGAAATTTATTTTACCCGCCGTTCTTGAAATAAGTATGTAACAAATTTTAAAAATAACAAACAGTAAAAGAAAGTATTTTTATATGTTTTCAATTAGGTAGCATAAAAATAAAACATAAGTTCTATTTTTTGTAAGTCGTTATTAAAAAACTTTTCAAGTCTAATTAAAGTGCATTTAATATTCAGTTTTTTGATTTGTTTATTATAATTTTACAACAATCGTTTTTCGACAAGTATATTGCAGCAAAAAAAATCTTTCACCACGACTGAGTGGTAAGAAATAGTTTGCATTCGCTTCGTGATACTATAAATATAAACTGTCTAAAATATAACCTATAAAAGCAGATAATAAATCATTTACTAAACCCCTATAAGTACAGAAAATACTGTGTTATATTATATATAAAATATTTTATCGGCATCTAAATGTTATTTGTTTTCTATATGTATGTTTTAGCTAAATTAAAAATTGTGTGTTATATACTTTTGCTTGACGAGCCGAGTTGTGCTTATAAGGTAAAGTTTTCAATTAAATCTTCTAAACTACTATTTGATTTTCATAAACGGTCACAGGATATATTTTTCTAAAACTTGAATTTAGAATTGCGTGGGTTACTCACTGCGTAAAAAATGCATTTTTATAATATGGATTTTTGTTTATGTGTTGTCCACTGGGTTTCAGTCAACTCAAAATATTTTAAATACCGTGATTAAGATACTTACAATATCAGCACCGAGCCGTTTTTAAATATAAATCCTTATAACATTAGATACCGTATCATAAAGAAACTTTTAATATTTATTTTGATGAAATGGTATGTTAAAATGTTATTTATCCCTTTGAATCTAATAAATCTGTTTTAATAATAATTTTTAGGCACAAAAATATTTAATGAAATAACTTTATTTAAAATTGACCGGATTAACGTTACAATGATTATGTAGGATACAATAGATAAATAAAAAAAAGATTTTTTTAAAGACTTCATCATTTTTAACGAAAAGAAAAAAACTGTTTTAAAACGACTTAAACCTAAATTAATTATTAATCAGATTTTTTTTTAACATTGCTTCTTAAGCTATAATAACATAAAGAATGCATCAGGGCTGCTGGATTTCGATGAGTATTAAGTCACATAAAACAAGAGCTTGATATTTTAGTAAAAACGAAAAACTTTTTTTTTTAATATTTAGTGTTCAGCTGGCATATCAACATTGGTATTCTAACAATTCTGCTTCACATATAAAATGTCATATTTTATGCAAGGATTACTTTACCTTATACTAATATGAGAAATGAAGCTATATAAATTTAACAACTTATATAAATTTAATTTTGTCAAAAGTCTATATGTTATTAAATAACTTATCTATTTGATTAGTGTTTATAGAAAATTATAAAGCTTTATAAACAAGTTTTAAATTTTGTTGATTATTTACTTGGTTTTTAGTAAACGCATAATAAAGTTAGTAAACTTATTTAAATTTTTTAAATGCAAAGCAAAATTATAAAAATCTTCTTTGCTGAAAAAATAGAAAAAGTTAAGTATTAGTTATTATTTATCTTTTACAAATGCTTTAAAATATAATAGTTGATTAATTAAAAGCAAATCTAAATTAATTAAATTATAAAAAAATATTTTATTCAATAATAAAATGAACTTAATATCTTAAAATTCAGAGACTGAGTAACATCAGACTATTTAAGACTTTTATAATTAAGTTTGGACTTACGTTAAACAATCTAATCGAAGCTAATATTCTAGGGAAATATTTCAATTTTATATAATCAGCCAGTAACTTACATTTGAAAACTTTGAAAAGTAAAGTAATTATTTTAAAAAGAAACTTTGTTACGAAAAGCGATTAAAACAAACATTAAACGACGAAAACGATTTAAATTATTTTAAATATTTTTCAAAAGAAACTGCAACATGACCTTCTCTTAGATATTTGGAAGGTGTTTTTACAGTTGATTGCCATTTATTTTCAGTGACATCATAAACTGGGACAGCTAAATCACCGTCAAGACGCCAGGAACCAAAAACATAGATTCTGTTACCATCTGTGTGTAAGTAAGGTCTATGAAGTGTATCTTTAATGCGAAATGGGGCAATTAAAGTGAACTTTTTTGTCATACAATCGTAAACTTCATGTTTATCACATGCACCGCTAATAACAAACAGTTTGTTACCACGTGCGAGTAAACCTGGGTATTTTCGACCGATGTTTAAGTTCGGTAAAAGTGACCACTTGTCAAGGTAGTCATCATAACTTTCAACTAATTTTAAGTAGTTTTGGCGATTTTCGGTAAACGTAATACCCCCTATAATAACACATTGTCCATTAAAAACTGTGCATGATGATTTATATTTTACTGAATTGATTTTACTCGAAATTTTCTTCCAATTGTTTTTATCTGGGTCGTATACAAAGTTGTTATCGTAATGATGTAAACCACCGAAAACATATATTTTACCGACAAATGCACAAGTACAAAAAACATTTATATGCCTTTTTTTAGGGAGAATTTCCAAACGGTTCCATTGATCCGTCCTTCGGCAATAAACCTGAAAAGACCCATCTTTTTCACCTTGATCACCAATAAAACAATATATTTTTGTGCCTATTAAAGTACAAACAAACTTTTCAGGCATTTGCTTTAGCATGTTGTTTGTTGATTTAATTTCATCTATTGTGTTTCTATCAGTTATGTGAGAGAGAACTAATGGTTCAAAAGTATCGTTTTTGAAACTTAATTCACTACCAAAAAATAAAATTTCATTTTTGTCAAAATTTATCTGACTATTACAACGGTTCTCAAACCAAAACTTTTTTACGTTTTGAAACTTATTTCTTTTTGCTTTCAAAGCTTTATTAATTATATTTTTACACAGCGTACTATTACTACACAGAGGATGTTCTTTTACGACATTTTTAAGTATTTCTTCTGTCAGCAAAGGTAACCGAACTAAACTTAAAAGTTTGTCAGTGTAACATTTACGTTCAAATTTTTTGTAGCCCACCCAACTTACTATTACGTTAAATATTTCCAACTCTGAGTCAATTTTTAAGTTAGAGGAAGAAACTAAAGTGGATATGTCCGTAAAACTCAACTCCAATAAAACATCAGGCTGATAGTTTGTTAGAAAACAATTTAAGCACAAGCTTAGCAAGAATTCTTCCAGGTCTTTTAAATAGAAAACTTTAGAAAGATGTAAATAAAAACACCAGTTTTTAATAGTCACCTCTTCAACTATAAAATTACAAAGGTACATTTTTAAACTAGAGTTTTTAAGTAGTCTTTCAGCTTCAAGTATAGAGATTAAATTCTTTTTATTTACTTCGGTTTGACCTGAAAAATTTAAATATATTTCATAAGCTGAAATTACTGATAAAATTTGAAACTAATAACAGGCTGACTTATTTAATTATTTTATTTGTTTATATTTTTTCAAGAAAAACTTATTTACAATTTAAAGTATTTTTGTGGTTGTTAACATTATTATTTTGGTTTGGTTTAACTCCATTACTTAATTATTTATTCAAAGTTATAACAACTAAGATTTTTTATAAAGTCTATAGTTAGTTTATATTTTTTACTTAGTTTAAGCACATTATTGGATATAATATATATTGCAGCTTTTTTTTGTGTGTTTAAAAACATTTATAGTTTAACTTTATCACTACTTAATTTTTAATAAGTAAAAATTAGTTGATAGTACAGTCTAAATTCATAAACATTCTTTTAAAAACTTAAAATATATATAATTTATACCTTATAAACTTACTTATAAATAAATAAACTTATAAATATATAACCTTATAAGGTTAAATCACTTGCTATAAATACTGATAAATTTAAAAATTGAAAACATTTCAGATTAAAATTTTAACTTTTAACGTAAAGTTGAAAATATATATACTGTTAGATACTATTATATAAATAATCCTTTAATTTTTTTGTATGTTTTTGTTAGAAAAGAAAGAATTCTTAAATTTAATATCCTAATTCTTTGTAGAGTTTTCGTTTAGGAGTTTAAACTTTAAATGTAATTTTTTTTGCCCCGAGTTAATTATGAACAAGTTAATTGTGCAACTTGATGACCGAGAGGTCATTTTGTGTACCCAGGTCTTTAAACCACAACATTTTCGAGAAATTTTTCGTTTTGTTATATAACCTCTCATTAATAAAAAAACTTAAAAAATGCTTACCTTTTTCTACAAACTCCAAAACACTCAGCGTAGTAGACTCGGATATTTTTGGAAATTTAAAAATCAACGGTTTGTCATCATTCTTGAAAAAATTTTTATAATTAAAGTAGCCGAAATTGTTAATTAAAACATCAAAAGAAACACCAATCTTATTTTCTTCTTTGCCCACAATCGACACTGCATTAGTATTCCGTGCATGTGTTAGATGCTCTTCAGTCGCACCAAACATTTTTGTAACAAAATTTCCCATAACTTTTATTTACTTTAGTTTCTGTTAATTTTCAAAAATGTTTTTAGGAAAATTCTAATGAATAGAATTAACATTAACAATGAATAATTAAGTAGGAACATTAATTTTGCACAACGATTAAGTAGTATCTTATCTAATCAATAATTATACTTCAGTACAACTAATTAGTATTTGAAACCAACTTATAAATGTTTGTATATATTTTTTGAACTATTTTGATATTTTTTACTAGCTCAAATGTAATGTACAATTAAACAGTTGATTTCATAGTTCTTACTTGTTATTTAAAACTATATGCCATGCTACCGATAATGAGCTTTAAAGTTTTACTTTTGTAACAATGATTTAAATTGGTTTTTCGAAAAATTGCGAGTAGTATGATTGAACTTAAGTTCATTTTGCTAATATCACAATAACACAACAAACTTTTTAAAATAAAATCCTGAAATATTTAAACTATAAGCGTTTTTATTAAAAATTTATGCAATGACACAATGTTTATCAGTGAGTATCTGAAAATATTACTACAATTCATTAAAATGATGTTAACAAATTTACAACTGAAAACTAACATCTTGTTATTTAATATACAAAGCTAGACTTGGTAAAAAGCCTTGTGTAAAGTGTTAAAATCCGGCAGTAGTAAGATTTAAAATAAATATTATAATTTATAAGACCTTACGCCGGGGAATTTTAAACAAAGGCTTTTTTTTACAAAGTATACCTGAGGTGTAAACTACAGCTCTCTTTATAAACCTGATTTTGTTAAATATCTACTGTTGAGTTATGTAAAGCTAGCTTGTTAGTTTTAATTAATGTATAATTAAAAAAAAAAACTAAATAATATTTCGTAGTGTTATAATGTTTCTTATAATATAAGATCAATTCTGCAATTTTCTATAACAAAATTTGAACAGCCTTATTTTTTGTAATAATGAGTTTTAACTAAGCTTAAACACTAAAGAAAAAATAATTAACAAAGTAACTACTAAAAAGACATGAGATTTAGAAAAAAAAAACAAACAAAGATATGCTTAATAATTTCGAAAAAGCAATTTAAAATGGCATTTAAAAATAATTGTTAAGTGTTGGTGTGTTAAGTTTAAATTTTTTCAAACGTATCTAGATTGTTTTGTTCGAATTAAAAATTAAGTTTGTTGAAAAACTTTAGTACACCATTGCTGTAGAAACACATTCAATACAAGCAATTTTCAATTTTTCTAATAGTTACTGTTATTTTATAATAGTAATAGACGCACTATGTACTTTGCGTACAATAGCAAACATACTCTGAAGATTAACAGGTTAAGATTAGTAAGACAAGAGAAAATAGCACATAATAAATATTTTCAGTATAAACGACAGTAAAACGATTTACAGTTATGCAACAAATTATAAGCTGATCTACTTAACAATAAAAGAAAAAGATAAGTAAGTGACTTTTTATTCTTCTGCTTCAGTCTCTTTATTCGTGGATAGTAGATTAACATGTAGCTGCAACTCACCAGTGCTGATGTTCAATATTGTTACGTCATACGACTATAATACGTAGTCTTGGAAGTTCGTGGTTGCGAAGTCGCTGTACAACAAACTATCTTGGGTTTACTTTAGAACATGACAGCGAAACCTGCGTTGATTGAGTGTAAAGTCGGTCAAAACTAATACGTTTCAATACTTTCTCGTTAGTGGTCTTTTTTTTTTTGCTATTCTAACAATACGACGAAAGCACTGTACGCGGAAGATGTTGAGATTCTCTTATTGTGCACTAGAAAACGTTCACGTTTTGCTACCGTGCAGAAGAGTACTGTATACACAGAAACAATATACTTAAAAATATCAATTAGTAAACTTGTTAAAGTATGAGAGATTTACAAAACTTAAATATTTTTAATGTTATATAGTTTAAAAATTTAATGTCATTGTAGTTTGTAAATAGTTACTAAAAAAAATAATAATTTATGCTAACAATATTTATTTCACTAAAAAGTGTACAAAATTTACACATATTTAACTTAAATAACTTCTTTATTAAACGTAATTCAATTATTCTCTTTTACATTTTGGGTATAAAAACCCATAAATTTAGTCATTCTGTCAGACTGATTAAATCAGTTAGCACTGTTACAGAGTGTATAATTAAAAGCTACAATACAATAATCTTTACTTAACATGCAAAATAAATTGTTTGGATTTTGATATTTTATGAAAAGACAAAATAAAACAGACTAAAAATAGGACAACTTACAAGCAATGAATTTAAAAAATACATTAAATTTAACAACAAAATTTTCTAGAACTTACAATTTAGACTTAAAAAATAAAATAAATAAAATAATCAGAATTTCAATAGATTTATCATACAAATATACTACATAAAGTATACTCAAAAGTGCCAACATACGAAAAATTAATGTTAATTAATGTTAAAAATTAATGCTTTCGGACAGCATGAAACCGGCCCAAGGTGATGAACCGGAGCCGCAGTGAGGACGCAGATATCGACATGTCTATTTGCCTGTTGAAGAATAAAAACAACAAAGCACAAGTGATAACATGTCAAAATTTTGTTTTCAATAAAAAAATGCATCACTTATAATAAACTGGTTTGGTTATGTTTTCTTAATTGAAATAGTCAGTTTGCAACTTATTGTAAGCAATTATTAATAAGAAAACTTCTAGTTTTAAATTATGAAATTTAAGATATTTAATTTGAAAATGCTAACAAGCTTTAGTATTTATTATTTGAATTTTTTCATAGTGAAAATAACAATTTCAAAAATAATCAAATTTTCAAAAATTTTAATAAAATTAGTTAAAAAAATCAATATAGATACTAATAATCTCATACATAATAAAATATTGATAAAACTAAAATTTATATTAGAGACTTGTTAGTAGTATAAAAGCACATGTTGTTATAAAGTTTGTTATAGGAAGGAATATGTATATGTAATAAAAATTTATATTCAGTGTTGTTTTCAAATAAAACTTGTTGTTTGTATAGCTTTGTTATATTTAAAACAGCTAACAATGCAAATGAACCATATTTGTTACATCTTAAACTTCACAGCTGTTTAACTGAAAATAAAACTGTGTTTGCTGTAAAGTGTATATAATATATAGTTACTTAAATAAAAAACCCAACATCTAAGTTTGAAAAAAGTAAAAACTTTTACATTTATACTTTATAAATAAACTCATTGTTATTGTAAGTGCGTACTTTACGCAAATGCGTACCTCTTAGTGTCCTTATCGATGTGTATAGTGCATGTGGTAAACATGATGATATAAAGAGTATTACATACAAGTTAAGCAATATTGCAAACAAGTGATTTTATAAAAGAGAGAAAAAGTTTGACTCTCTTGAGGTACCCTAATTTTTAGACACGAACATTTGAGCATCATACGCGTATGCTTAATGTTACACTATTAAGGAAGGCACTTGTAGTGTGCCAGAAAGCGAGCTGACGACTTAGTCAGCTTAGGGATTTTACAATGTAAAGCTGTAATGAATAAATCCCTAGAGGTCTAAGCGGGTAGACGTCGTCAAGGCGAGTTAACTATTAGTGTTTTGCAGGCATATAGCTTGAGTTGACGTGGCCGTCGACTCAAGCTGGAGTTGAAAGACCGCAGCTGGGCGGTTAGAAGTCGTATAGCAGACCTCATTGAATAAGTAGCTAGGGAAGGTAAAGCGAGAGGAATGGCAGGTACCGTCCGAAGAAAGCCATGTAAAAGCCGGGCTCTCGCAAGAAGTAAAGGTAAAGCGAGAGGAATGGCAGAAACCGTCCGAAGAAAGCCATGTAAAAGCCGCGCTCTCGCAAGAAGTAGCAGTGAGTAAACGAGCTCTGATATGATTCAGCCCAAGTAAAAGAACGTGTGCGAAATGAAGTGATTAAAGCATTTCTAGAGGTAAAGGTTTGGCCGGGGCGACTGAAGCAGAGAAGGCGAGGTACTAGAAATGGCGAATGGTAATGCACACAAAATGTAACAAGTAAAAAAGCGACTGAATCACACGGTCGCTTTACTGATCAGAGCTCATGTACAGCGAAGAGTTTTGCGAACGAAGCAGAAGCTTTGAGAAAAAAATTTCAGCAAAAGGGGAGGGCTGTTTTTTTCGAAAATTAGTTGAAAATGAATTTTATAAGTGTGAGAGAGTTTGATAGAAAAGATTGAAAAAAAATGGGAAAATTTTGGAGCAAAAAAAGGCCCCGAAGCCGCCGCGGCGGCTTCGGGGCCTTTTTTTGCTCCAAAATTTTCCCATTTTTTTTCAATTTATTTTTTCCAATGGCGTTCGTCGAAAGACGTTCGCCTTTTTTTTTACCAATTTTTTTCAGGCTTTAACATTATATTTCAAGGGCGTTTGTCGAAAGACAAACGTCCTTTTTTTTTGCCAATTTTTTTTTGGCTTGCCCAAGAGAGTCTCCCTTATTAAATGACTGTTTTTTATTTAAGTTATATCCTAGATTTTGAGCGGTTGCGCCGAAAGTTGAGCATAGTTTTTTTGCCCAAATTTTGTTTGACAAAATTATCAATAACCTTATTAGTATAATGTTGTTTATTTTTGATACTTATGATAAATCAGATTTTTATTCGTATAAGATACAATCAAAGGAAAGATGGTAGTGAGGTTGGATTACTTTGATACATATAAAATGAAAATTTTACATGTTTCAAAACCTACTTTCATCTTTGGTTTTTTGATTTATTAACCTGATATGTTAAGTTACAATACTAGACTTATTTTAATATGTTGAATGGGTTTATTATGTGGAATTTTTTTTTTTTTTAATTTTTTTCTTAAGCTTAAAGATTAAGTAATAGTTATTTTTGTAAGAAAAATTTATAGTTTTATTAATTTCACCTATATGTGAGTTTTTGTTACAAAACGCTTAATTTAATCAAAACAGATAATTGTAATAGAAAATTTTTAAGCTTAGGCAAGCATTATGGTTTTTAAAAAGTGAACAAAACTGGACACCAAGTAAAACAAAAATCAAACTTTCAACCAAAGACTATTTTATTAATGACATGGACCAAAGGTATCTTTTTATTTAGTATATTTTACATAATATAATCTATTATCTGAACAGTTTTTAATAGTGACTAGTCATTAAACGCAATTAAGTTATGTTATAGGCAGTTAAAATATTTTCTTATTCTTTTACAAAACGTGTAAAATAATTGTTTGCTTTTACAACATAAGTATGTGGTTACTTAGAAAATTAATAATGTATTAAATTTACAACTAGCTTGTAATAAGTTTAAATATTTAAATGCTAAAACGTTTTTAATGTATATTGGAAGAATACTTAAATATTATTAAAGCTTTTAAACATTTTAATTTATAATCATCATTTTAGTCCCTAATTTAAGTTTTATATGAGTATATGCAGTACTCTGCTAAAAAACATGTTAAACCTTACTTTTCCAGTTTAACATATACTTTTTTGAATAGCAAGTAATTCAAGTTGTACTAAGAGCTAAAAAAATTAACCAACTTCTTATACATTATCTTTCTTTTATTTTGTTATTACAAACCGATAGTAGGCTAGATCATTGTATTTTTATTAATACTAAAACAAATTTAAACGCTTCTATTTTATCATTATGGTTTTAATTTAAAGTCTTTTAATGTTTTAGTTGAAATACTTTACTTATTTTTAATAAATAGAGTTTTTTCAGTATAAACTTTTACGAGTTATAGTTAGTTGTTAAAGTTAGTGGACATGATTTTAAGAAACATCCTTAATTTAAATTTAAGTCCACTGTTTAAAAACTTCTGGCACAGTTGTTACTACAAAACAAAATTTTTCATTAAAATAGAATCTTATAGCAGAAAGTTGGTAAGCTTAGGCAAGCATTAAAATTTTAACTAGAAAGAAGAAGGTAAACACTTTGTACACATATTTAACTTCAAACCAAAAGCAGTAAATTTTAATTGAAAAGCGTGAACAAAATATTTATTGTGTTTACATTAGGTCGTTGAATTTCTCAATAGTTTTAATAATGTTAAGAAGAGTGACCAGTAATTTTATTTTATTTATTATGTAAAAGTAAAATTACCTTCATGTTGTGTATTATAACATATACATTGATTGTTTGCTGTAGCAGAAGCGTCTAACATACTATTTGGTTGTTTAGAATACAAAATTATTGTTAACAATTTAGAATACAGTTAAAGAAAAAACTAAGTTACAGAAGTGAAAAAAAACTGATAATGTTATAAAATCCACAACAAGAGTAGTTACACGTTTATAAAATTTAATATAGAAGAATCCTACCCAAGTAACTCGAAAAAGCTGTTACTAAAAAATCTATCGAATTTGAAAAGAAATATATGAAAATAACAAACGCAGACATAGATACTATACTACACTCATGCAAGGCAGTTCTCAGACATGTCAACAAAGTTTGGACAAAAAGAATGCAAAAGAAGACCTATTTGACGTTCCGATGGGAAGCTACCATGGCGCTGAAGTTTGCAACTTAATCGTTTCGTTCCTGTTGAATAACTCAAACTAATTTTTATCTAAAGATAACTTCGAGTTGTACCGCGATGATGGACTTTTGATAATTAAAAAGCGATAAAAAGAATCATAAAAAAAAGATGTTACAGCGGGTTACTCTGAACAAAATTTAAAAATATAATCGAATTGGACAGCAGTAAGATAGACTTCCTGGACGTATTACTTGATCTAGAGAATGATATATCATCCCCACAGAAAACCCAACGCTAAAGAAAAAAACATAAATAAAAACTCTAACCATTCACCAAGCGTCAAAAGAGAACTACATAATATGATACAAAATATATTATCTGCTTCATCAAAAAACAATACTATGTCCAATAATTACAAGGAATCATACGAGAAGGCGTTAAAAACAGTGGCTTTAATAAAATCTTAGAATACTCATATCAAAATTACGATACGGCCGGTAGAAAAAGAAGAAAAAAGCAAATGTTATACTACAACCCCCCTTTTAGCGCAACATTAAAGACCAAAATATGAAAATCTTCTTAATTTAGTAGATAAGTTTATACCTAAAAACGGATAAATAAAATTCTCAACAGAAAGACAATCAAAATAAGTTATTCACGTAAGCCAATTAACAATCCGAAATCACCGAATCAAATCTCAAAATCATAGAGGATAGTAAAAAAAGCAGAAGAAAAATGAAACAACTTGCAATTGTAGAATTATAACCTCATGCCCAGTGGAAGGTAAATGCCTTTCCAGACGTGTCATATACAAAGCTACTGTCTCATATAATAACAAAGAACAGCGTTATATTGGATCCACTGCAAGAAACTTTAAAACAAGATACAATGAAAATATGCTGCAGAAATTAAATTCTGAAAGAATCCACAAAATTCAGCTCATTTATTCAGGCCGCTAACTTCAAAGATGATATGATTAAGAACAATGTTAAATGGAAGATAATGCATAAAATTGATCAACGCAAACCGAGCAGAACATGCTTTCTGTGTAATATTGAAATATTTAAAATAGCATTCGCTGACAAAAAAACCTTTTCTCAACTCCAGGACTGAGCAAACTGGTGAATGTAGACACTTCGCTAAATTTTATTCAATATCATAACATTTCATAACATTTTCATGTCCGTAATTGCATATTTTACCATTTACTAAGTTTGTTGCATTTGTGCTTGTATTTATATCGTATTTGTACTTCATATTTTTATTTCATTGTATGCTATATCCAACAAGTTTTTTGTATTATAATTTAGTTTAACCCTCATAATAACTCGAATGAAAGCTCTATAATAATTGTTCAATTCGTCATTAAGCACTTTTGAATTTTTGTTAAGTTAACAGACTTTTTTAATTAAATCAGTTTTAACGAGAATCTAAATAGTACTAATTTTTAGCACTTAATAATAGTATATATAGCTTTGTCAGTCTTACTTAAAGAGGTTTTAGTTCGTGATCATTGCATTACACATGAAACATTGTGTAGAACAAAAACTTAAAATTTTAAATTGTTTAATTAATGTTGTTTAGAATATAAATATTGTGCAACTTTTAAATAAAAGTTAAGATAAACTATCATCTTTTAAAGATCAAGTTAAATGTTAATAATATAATTTTAATAACAAATAGCTTTTAGCATTTTCTATTTCCGTTTAAAACAATTACTGCAGTTTATAAGTTTACTTCAACACTATTTTTGTTCTTAACTTTAACATTTTATTTTTTAAAAGGCAAGTACTTTAAGTTTCACTAGTAACTATACTATTTTGATAACTTTCTAAATATAATATATCTTTTACTCATTGAGATGTTACAAACTCGATAGTAAGCTTGATTATTGTATTTGTTTTAATTTCAAAGTAAATAGTAAAACAAACTCACTACAAAATACTATTTTAACAACATCATCAAAACTAAAAGTTACCATAAGCTTTGTGTTTTAAAAAATTAGTTACTTGAAATTTGTGCTACAATAAAGAAGCTTAACACTGTAAAGCTAATTTTAATATTAATGTTACTGTGTTTTTAAACAATTGATGACATAATTAAATATATTTAAGCTGAGTATTTTTGATTTATAAAAGTACAAAACACCGATGAAATAAAAAGCCAGTACAGAGTTTAACAACTAAAAAGGTAGTATTCGAAATTAAATAAATATTCAGTTGTGTATATGTATGTAAACAGTAATTTAAACTTTTAATTTTTTCTACTAGAACGAAACGACATGTAATAAAAACTCCACAAGTTTATTTTTTGAACTGTAAGGACCTTTTAAAGCTACTGTTAATCTATAATTTTGCCTTAGAATAATATGACTGCAGTTTTTAAATTTTATTGAGTATTAAGCAATCAAGTTAAAGAAGTATCATCAGATTTGCACCTGACGCCACTTGAAGCTAATTAATTGATAGCTCACTTATTTTTAATGTATAAATAAGTATTTAATCAAACTTCGTTTGCAGAGCGACAGTTCCAATATCGGATAAAATTAAGCACTACTTTAAAATAAAAGAAATTAAATGCTAATAATAAATCAATTTATAAGTGCTTTATCATAGTATATTTTATCACATTTTTATTTTTATAATGTTTTATTTAAGTGTGGACCGCGACAACGTTTTTTTTTAAGTGCACTGCGACTTCTGGTTTAGGCTACCATTGTGGTCCGGTCCTGCTTCATTCCAAATAATTTAATGACGTAATAATGGTAAAAAACTTAAATTTAAAATGTGTACCTTTTGACTTGTATTTTACTGAATTATGTTGAAATGTATTCTGAAATATTAAATACAACTTATTTTATCAACTAACTTATAAACTAAAACAAACAACGTTCACCTATTAAGTAAGAAACACTAGGAACAAATTTGCAGTATCTCTTGTTTACTTCGCTTCTGGTTCTTGAGTCTTTTTGCGTCTACTTGGTCCTTCTTCATAGTAACCTATGAAATAACACGTTTTAAATATTAATAAAATTATTTTTAACTTCATAAAACTGTTTCTATGTTAATTGTATGCACACCTCTTATAACCGTTGAAAAGAACGTAACTCTTGGTAAAAAAGTAGTTTGATTTATAGCATATATACTTACAAAAACTTCACTTATTGTTATTTTTTATAACTTGAAAATATTTATTTATTTGTTGTACTATTATTAGCTCATTTGCGTATCTTTAAAACTTATAAAATATTTTTTGTTTTCGCGGTACAACGATAACTCTAAAACAAAACTTAAACTAAATCTTGCGAAAGTATTAAGAAATTAAGTTTTTCAATGTAATTGGTTAAGTGCTTTCAAATGTACATAGTTTTGTAGCTTTTAGTTAAACATGTTCAAGCTTCTTTTTGACCTATAAAGTATTCTGTTAAAAGCATCAACAAAACAGAACTTTTATATTAACCCAGGTGTATTTAAGCTTCTTAGTGTAACTGACACATTATAAAATAATGGAATCAAGATATTTGGCATCTTAAACACAAAAGTGGTATACGACTCAAACACCATCTCAAGAATATGTCTGTTAAACAAACTTTAACTTACAAGAAACATTTGTTCGACTTTAGTCATTTTGAAAATATCTAGTTATAATTATCTAGTACCTTTTTTAATGAGCACCTAAACGCAGTGTTATGTGTTAAAAGTTATTTTTACTAGGCACAAAAAATTGCACACCGGTTCGGTATATATATTTATAATAAAATAATTCAACTTATCAATACCATAATATTCAATTCAGTTAATAACTTAATTTCAACATAGATTAGTGTTAATTAAAAGTTTTTTTTGTTAGAATAGCAAGTACAGTCACCTCTCGCGAATCTACGCACGTTGTGTCCACAGCGAAAGTGCGTAACCAAACGATAGATAGCGAAAATACCTAATAAATTGGCTGTTTTCCTATAATGAATTTGATTAAATACATTTCAAGGACTTTCCCTTTTTTTTGTTTACAATAACTTTTTTTGTTAGAGTTGTACATATATGCGATTAGTTTTTTATTAGAAATTGTTTATACGTATACAAAGTTTTTTTTTTTACTTTGTTCTTCGGCCACCTTAGTTTAAATTTGTCCTACATAGTATTTATAAAAAATATTACTTTGTTCAATTCATCATTAGAATTTAGCAAAAAATTAGAAAAATATTGTGTTAAAATGCGACTTTATGTCATAAATATTCTGAGAAATTGAACAGTTGTTGAAATTTGATTTAAAGGTAACCATGGGGACTAAGACACTTAAAATAGTAAGAAAGCCACATAATTCAATAGGTTCCTTAAATAGACACATTTTTTAAAAGCAATCAGTTTTATTAAAAGTTTACTAAATATAAAATAATAAAGATTTAAGTTAGCATTAAATTTTAAAAGATTATATGTATATTGTAAACTGAATACATACAATAAATTTACAAGATTAGATATATACTAAGTTATATTTTTTTGTATTTTTGAAAGCAGTCAAGTTTCTAGGGACTGAAATAAGTTTAAAAAAGACAAATATAAGACATTAGTTTATAGTTTTGCCTTGTTTAGTAGCCCCGATCCTGTAGCCTACCTAAATCTAAATTTTAGGTACAAACAATTTAACTAATTGGATAGAACCTCATTGAATTGGTTAATATCAAGCCTAGATAAAGACCTCTACCAACTTAAAACATGGGAAGAGCGCATAGCTAGATAAATATGATACAAAAAGGACGTGACCTGATTTACTTAGCAGATTGTGCAGAGTATCAATGAGGTGGAGTTAGGCGCCTCGAAGTAATTGAGTGAGACCACAAAAATTTCACCAATATTATAACAGCCTGTAACGAAGTTATAGATCCAACCTTAAAATTGAGTTGTTAAGAGCAGAGATTAGCAAAATACAAAGTAGGCGCGATGTATTCGAGAAAACACAGTACGAGAAAAGAGTATGGTTTGATTATCAAGGGCTTAGCAATAGAAAGTACCAAAACGTTTTAAAAGAAAAACTTTTAGAGGGCTAAAAACTACAAAACGAGCCTTGAAATTTCTCCCTTCATTGGGTCTTATCCGAACAATTTCGAACATTGAAACCGTGTTTAACAAGGCTCGAAAACTCTGTAGGTTTAAATATACCGACGAACTTACCCATAGAGAAAGTAACAAATTCGTCTTATTTTCTAGTATACTACCTTTAAAATATATGTCAAGTTGTTTTAGTTCGGCTAAAGTTAAACGAAGAAAATTCATTAACTTAAATTTGTTTTTACGTAACACACATACGAAAATTCGCGAAAAACTCAGGCGACCAGTCCCACAAGCGCAAACAGAAAACCTCTCAAGAGAGGATTTTGAAAAGCAACAAAACAATTTTGCTAGGAAAATTCGCAAAACATAGGTAAAGAATACGCGAATTCGAAGCAAAATGAGCCGCTAAGACCGCCAAACCCAAGCCTGATTTGGCCTGATGCGCACGAACCCTGTAGTAACACACTAAGCTACTTTTGAAAGTTAAATTGAGAATTATAGTTATATACTGACAACAACTACGATATTTTAAGTAGAATCTTAATGAAGCGTTTTTTTAACTACTGATAAATACTCAAACACTTCAATAATGCAAACAAAACTTCAACTAACAAAAAATACAATGTTGACTACGAATTTGACCATTGAGTTCCTTAACAATTTCAACGAGCAGGATTGTGTTCCTGGTAAGCTCCAATTTGAGTTCCATTTCAGCCTTGTTCATCCATCTGCCTTCCATGTCACCGTACTGCTGCATAGTGTGCAAGAACACTTCTCTGTAC
The DNA here is from genome assembly GCF_965202585.1 of Thalia democratica. Classification (NCBI taxonomy): domain Eukaryota; kingdom Metazoa; phylum Chordata; class Thaliacea; order Salpida; family Salpidae; genus Thalia; species Thalia democratica. The sequence goes on along the minus strand of NC_139166.1, from coordinate 93,476,921 downwards.
AAACATATTCATTTGTTTAATACATAATTTGAATCAACCTACTATTGTACATTTTTATAAGTAAATAAGCCTAAAACGCTTATCTAATTTCTACTACGTCTTGACAAATTAGTTTATCTTTAGTTTTAAGAAGCAGTTTGAAAACTACAACCAATTTTACCAGATTTTATTCTCAAGTAAAAACTATAATAAAAGTTTTAGTTATAATTCAAAATTCAAAACTCTACAAAGTAGTAAAATATCAAAGTAAATTAAAAGATACAGTAAGTTCAAAGAACCTTAAGAATAATTTTTAATACTTAACTCATGAAGAAAAGAATATTTTGCAAACCATTAAACAATCTAATTCATTTTTCTTATCAAAACCACGATTTAAAGCAATAATTAAAACGATACTGAAGAGAAAGTTCGTGCTTATTAGACAAAACTAATATTCTTGTTTTATTTAAAAAATTCATTTACTCACGCCTCTGCTGATAAGCAAGTGAGGTGTCTGGATGCCTGTGACGTAACAATAGTGGTTGTGGATGATCTGACCGGTGTTTTCCAGCCTCTTGCGCTGACAACTTTCTACCTTCTAACCGCACAGCTCGCCGAAAACTTCCCGCGCCTGCATCTTTGCCGGCTCCCAGCGGATCTCGTCGGGGATTTCCCATTTCTGAAGACATTTTTCTCTCACGTCCGACTGCCGCGTCTCCTTCAAGATCCTGTGCGACAAAATGAGAAAGTTTGTTTTATTTAATTTTAGGATTGGATTTTTACTTTGCACAACTAAAACACAAAAAGTTAAAAGATAATTGACCTGAAACTTTAAAAATATTTTCTAAAATAAACCTATAATTCAAAATTTAATTACAGCTTTTTTTAAGTATCATCTGACGTTAAATTAAACAATAAATTATAAACTTCAAAATCTAAAAAAAAACTGCAATAAAAATATTAATAAATCCAACCATTTTCTAACTTGTCTCTACAATATGCCCGTAGTTTTGACAAAGCTTCGCATTGTTCATCTGCAATTCTGTAGAAAACTGTGGTATTTATTTAAGCTTTTCAAATTTAAATACATTTACTCCTCATATTACACCAAAAACATTAAATTACATAAATGTAAATACATAAAACATTTGTAAATGAAGACAAACTGAAAATGCGTATAAAAAGATACTTTTCTGTAGTTTTTAATGAATGTCTAAATAATCTAATCAGAGTAACTTTTTATAAAATAAAATGTTATAACAGTTATTGAATAGAAGTTGTTTTAGTGTTTTAAATATAAAACTTTTTAAACAAATATTGATTTTAAAATAATGTTATGAAAACATTGTATTCGCTTATATTTTCTCACAAAGTAAAACTAAAAGCAGTAAACGAGTTTAGTTCGGCAAATGTTTTGACATAAAAAGAGGCTAAAAGTTTTGAAGTGCTCTTAAATAAGATAAGGATATAGTTAGCGTAAGTTATCTAGCAATATTACCTAAATATTTACTAAAATTCACATGTATTTGACGGCTATTCAACGGCCTAAGGCTGATAAACTCATGAATATACACAAGTTTATGCAATTTTACTGCAAACTTTAAAATTCAAAAAGCTATAAAGCTACTGGATAAGCTTTATTTATAGCTTAAAAAGTGTTTATTCATAGCAATTCTTAATAAAAAATTCAATACTCTGACATTTAATCTGACTAAAAGAAATGTCTTGAATGAAAGCTTAGTGAACTTATATTAATTCTAATGGTAAAAAAAATAACCATACAGTATACTCATTCATAGTTTAATAACTAATAATAATTTCAATTCATATAAAAAACATTTACAAATTATCATAATTTTTCTAATATACACGATAACCAATCATTAATTTCAAAAAAAAAGCAACCTTTCGGATTTTGCGGGCCGGCTGGTGACCGGCTATGGTGAGTTTTGTGATGCGGAGCAAGTATTGTGAAGGGGGTGCACATGTCAGCATGAAGTTCTGCATATCAGCCACGCGGTGGCGAACTGGCACATTGTATTTTCTCGATGTTCCCCTGCCCTGCCTATGAAAAATTAAATGAATGTTTGTTATGATGAATTGTGTTTAATGGTGAATCTAAACTGTAAAATTTGAAACTGAATGTCAAATAGCTTTTAACCAGCATAAACTTATGTTTGGATTTTAATATAGTCTTTTGGAAATTTAAATGCACTTGCAGTCCAAGGACCCAAGTATAGTAGTTCAATAATAAAAAATTAGAAAACGTAAACATGCTTTATAACTTATTAAAGTAGCAGTGTTATATCTACTGATTTGTATTTTATAGGTTCTAAATAAAATTATATCAAAACTAAATATTGTTAAGTTTAATTAACATTCTTAAAATCCCAAAATCATAGAATCTTTTTTTTTTGATAGCAAGCGCAATAATAAGTGAAATAATAACAATAATAAGTACAATAATACAGTAAAAGAAAAATAAAACGTAAATGATAACCAAACGATAAAAAAAAATCTTATATCTTATAAGTTTCTCTTTAGTATTTTAATGTGACAAACTTGAGCTATACTTTAGAAATAGCATTTAAAAACAGTTTATTAAATCAAGCATTAACACAACGATTTATGAGGAAATATTTGGGCCTTAATAAAGAGAAGCACATGAATAATGTATGAGCTCAACAAATAACTTTCAACATAAGGAGCGGATTAGGATAACTTTCTAGTAAGTTTCACATTCAAAGATTAGAAACAGTTTTTAAATTTAATAATTCACTTATTTCAAACATAACAAACCTATTTTTAACTCAAAAGTAAAACAAACCGTAGTGGGGCTCGAAAAGCTCGCTGTTGGTCGAGTGGAAGTCGTACAAATTGAAGTCGTTTTTCCCGCGCAAACCCGAATCCCTTCCACCTCCTCCGCCACACAATTCGCTGAAGCCTGCCAGCCCGGCGCAGACGTCGGCCAAGTACAAAAGTTCCGACGACGTGATTCCCTGCAAAACGACGAAAGTTTTTAATTAAATGAATGCTTGTTATGATGAATTGTGTTTAATGGTTAATCTCAACTGTAAAATTTGAAACTGAATGTCAAATAGCTTTATGACCAGCATAAAATTATGTTTGGATTTTAATATAGTCTTTTGAAATTTAAATGCACTTGCAGTCCAAGGACCCAAGTATAGTAGTTAAAAAGTAATGTTGTTTTTCAAAGTCAGTAGAAAATTATATCTGACATAATAATGCAACTATTAAAATTTAACTATTCTGAATCATCACGATATCATTTATTAAGATTTCTTGTTTACTAATACATCTTAGAGATAACTTTAATAAACTTTATTTTAGGAAAGTATATTCAAAAGTTTGTGGCTAACAACATTTTTAAAACTACTTTAACGATTAAGAAATGATATATTTATCTTATTTTTATGTATAGAAATATTATAGAAATGATTTTTATAATTTTATTAGAGGTGATTTGATTTTTTAATTTTTATTTCAACTAACTAATAATGAAAAGGTGACAGTTGAAACTTCCAGCTACAGCAAAAAAAAATTTCGCGACTTGTAGAATCACATTTGCAAGCTGTTAAAGAAAACAATTAGTTTATAATGAAAAAAATATATTTATAGATTGTAAATTGATATGTTAAGTTTACTAGGCTAAATTAAGTTATTTTTTTACTCTCGTGAAATATTTTCTTCGTGCAATTTTGTTTCCTTGTTCATTTTTTGTTCTCGTGCAATTTTAACCCGTTCTTTCAAAGAAGATGATAAAACATTATGTAGATATTATTTCAAATTTAAATTAGTTATAAAATGTTTAAACGACATTATTTTAATATCATTTTTTATAGGTGCACGACTACTCAAATTCGGACAATTCAAATTCCGACAATTTAAATTCTTAAAAAAAATTGAAAGGGCCACAACTAAATAAGTAATGTATATTTGTCAAATATAAAAAATATATATGTTGGTCCTAATAATATCTACAAGACATTTTTTCTTTTTGCAAAACATTAAATATTTTTTGAGATATAGCTTAAATAAAGTAAAAAACATAGTTATTTAGAGTAGTTATAAAATATCTTTTAAATTTTTGAGATTTTGTGAAAAATAATAAGTTACTTGTAGATATTAATAAGATCAACAAATGCATTTTATATTTTTTTAAACTTGTATAACTTTTTTGGATAAAGTCTTTTAACTATTTTTTTAAGAGTTTGAATTGTTGGAATTTAAGTTGTCCAAATTTGAATTGTCATGTACCATACTTTATATTGTAGAATTGTTATATTTTATAATTTACCAAAAAGTTATAAGTAACACAAAATTCTTTAATTTGAAAAAAACAAGCTCTTCTATTAATGCTAAAATTCATAACTAGTTTACAAAAATCATTGGTAATTACCTAGCATGATTGTACCAATATCAAACTGAAAATATATTTTATTCTTGGTCTATTATAACTCTAATCTTAAGCTAAAAATGACATTATAATACATAAATAATAAAACAAGCTTATTTATCATAAACTAATAAAACTATAAATCGCTTTATTTTACAGTATTGTTCTCAATTTAAATATTGTATTGATATTACCGACTTATATTGTAAAATTAAAGTGATTAATTATTAAAAACTACTAGTTAATATCAAATAAATTTTATTTTATTTTTGTATTTATAAAGCTTGTTTAAAACAAAATATAACTTAGACTAAACTTTTGGTTATAATAGAAACAGACCAAGAACAAAATATAATTTCAGTTTGATATTTGTGCAACATCATGCAAGGTAGTGGTTATTTAAACATAACTAATATATTTAATAATTGACTGACTTATTTGGTGAATAAAAACTTTTTATATAAAACTAAAATTACATTAGTTAAGAAATAAAATAAAAATTAACAACTATGACTATTACTAATGCAGTATAATCACATTAATTATAATCAAAACTAGTAAAAATTAATTTTTTTAATGAATTTGATTTGAGTTATTCATGACTAAAAGAAATTAAAATTAACTTAAACTATTCTTTTAGCTTTTACCTTTAACTTAACAACATTATACAGTAATTATTATAAGCTAGCAAAGAATTATAGAGAAATTGTTTACATTATCTACATTTAAAATACATTAGCTTTGTTATTTTTTTTACATGTTATACCATTAAAGCTGATAAATATAGCAAAAGAAGGAAAAGCAAAAGTACTTTATGTTCATATTTTTTTTTTAAGTTTTATTCAAATGTTTTAATTTTATTTTAAAGCCTTTTTCATAAGTGAAACTTAGAATTCTATTAAACTTTTTTTTTAATCTTACTACTATGCTGCTTAATATTTTTTAAACTGGAAAATTGATTTGTTTTGCTGTTAAAAAAACTTAAATGAATAAATTTTATTAAAAACAATTGGGTTTATATTTAAAGATTGGCCCATCATTATGCAAAAATGAATCCCAGTATTTTTTTATTTAATCCTATTTTCTAGTTAAACCATTTTGCAGAAAGTTTATACATTTTTGACAATTTTCAGAAAATTTATACAATTTTTTGAATATTTGGAGAATAATTTACTCTTTGCTAGTCAGAAAATTTATTGGTAATAACCTAAGATGATGTCGCGCCAATATCAAACTGGAATAATATCATATTTGATGTCTTTTTTATTATAAACTAATAAAAATTAAACACTTAATTGCTTTTATTTTACAATATAAATCAACTATATCAATACAATATTTTATATTGATTGCAATATTGAAAGAAAAAAACCGATTAATTAATTAGGTTTATAACAAATAACTTTAATTTTTACTGTGTATTTATATAGGTTGTTTAAAAAAAATATCTGATTAGATTAAACATGTTAGGCTTAAAAAATTGATGTTTACCCTAGAACTATGGTTTCATAAGACATCAAATACAATATAATTTCGGTTTGATATTGGTGCAACATTTTCCTTGGTAATTACCAAATTGTTTTAAGTTTATATTTGCAAAATAATTATGAAAACCTTTTAAACTATTTACTTCCCACTTAAGGGTATTTTAATTAAATACTTGAAATAATTACAGGGTGGCCACTAGTTTTTCAGAAATTTTTTCCAGGTTATTGGGTCTATTTTTAGTTTATAATTAAGCTTCAAGTAAAAACTGTATTAAATAGTATGAAAATATTGAAAACATACTGTAAAGATACTTTGCATGTGTTTTTAATTAAGTCTTTTTTGATTATGACAAAAAGTTTTGGTCCATACCATAATTTTTTTGTGTCAAATCTATATTTAACATGTAGAAAATGTTAAAAACTCAAAGTTTTTCCATTTTTTTTGTTTAATTTGCCATATTTCTCTATGATTTTGGGTTTGGTGGCCACTCTGTAATTATGCTTAATCTATAAAAATTTCAATTTTTTGTGAAGAAATACATAAAACAAATTTTAGATTCAACATATCACATCACAACATTTAAGGAAGATATTGACAATTATATTTGTATTTATTTACAGGATTGCCACTCCTTTTAAACATTTTTTTCCAGGTTTTTCAAATTTCTTCCAGGTTTTTAAAAGTACACATTTTGGTTCTATTTTTAGTTTAATGATAATTTTAATATAAGAAACTATATTAAATAGTATAAAAACTTTGAAAAAATACTGTAAAGTTACTCAAAATGTGTTTTTTAATAAAAAAAATTGGATGATGACAAAAAAATCTTATTTATATAATAGATTTTTTGTGTCAAATTGAAATTTTACTACTGAAAATGTTAAAATAATGAAAAATTTCAGGTTTTTTAATCAAAATTCCAGGTTTTTTTCAAAATTTTTAAAATTCCAGATTTTCCTAGGTTATTTTTGCTTAAATTGTCCAATTCCAGGCTCCAGGTAAAGTGGCAACCCTGTATTTAGTTAAATTTTAGGATAATAATCACATTACTTTCAAATGTAGTACAAAAACTTACCTTTCCAACATCTTAAACTTGTTTTTAGTTCAAGTAAGTTTACCTGAATATTTTACAAAACACCCGGGGAATCCCAAATAATCTCATAGCAGTTATAACTAACCAGGTACTTCAGCGACACTAAGGAACTCTTTTTATTTTTAAATAAAACATTAAGTACAGATAATAATTTATTTAATAAAAACATCAGTCTTTTTTACACGTTTATTTCAAAGTTTAATTCTATTTAATATTACAAATGCAATAGTAATTGCTCAATGTTTACGTTACTAAACAGAGTTAAAAACAAAACTTTCAGCCTTATAACAATTTCATAAAAAATAACAGTTTTACTTAAGTTTTATTGTTTTTTAATAAATTATTTTTAAAGACATTTAAAGTTTTGTTTTAACTATGTTCTCAAAACAACGTGTTTAAATTGTGTGTGTCTTTTTGTTATACTTTATAAAACTATTTAAGTATCTTATAATATAAATTTAACTTAAAGTAGAAAAATTATTCTACTCTTTAAAAAATGTCTTATTGAATTAAATAATAGTAAACTTTTAATAGTTAAAATAGTTACATTTTTGAAAAAAATTATACTTTAGCTGTATTCTTAAGTATAAGGTTGTACTTTTCTAAAAGTAATAAAAACTTTCACAAAAAAATCAAATTCATAAAACTTTTTTTAACTTTAGCTCATATGAGATACTATATAGAATAAAAATACACGATTTATTTTTTTTTTTAGAAATGAAACAGATAATAACTTCATGTAAACTCTTAACAGCTTTGTTTTAAGCTTTAACAACGCTTCTAAACTTTTTTAAATGATAATCATTATTCCATTAAAAGTAGTAAACATTTTATTTTTGCTTTTTTGGTCTTAATAAAAACATTGAAAACACTACAACTAATCGTTGCTTTATGTTTTAGTTTGTTTAGTAATATTTGCAATTATGTAGCTAATTTTAACTAGAAAATAGTTGTTTGAGTATTTATACTTCAGTGTATTCGTTAAAAATTTCAATAGTAATTTGTTCGGTGCTTTGGATCGAAGGTCTTATGTCTAAAACAATTACTAATGTCTATTTACACAGAAAAAGTTTAGTCTGTAAAATATATTGTGTTTTAATTCTGAAGCTTTCTTTATTTACCTGCATTCTTTAAAAGTTATCAGTTTATAAACATTTTGTATATAAAGCAGTTGTATTTTAATTATTAGTCAAATTCACTTTAAACTTAGAGTATTTAAGTTTTATTATTTAAACTACTTTTAAAGTTTTGTTAAAAAATATATGGCTTCTACTCATTTAAGTTAGATTAAACTTCTAGCATTTAAAAATGCATATTTCATTATGTAACATTTCCTTATTTAATTAATGAAAAAAAAAACTTATACAAATAAGTTTAAGCTTAATAACATTATTACGAAAAAGTAAAAAAAAAGTTATAGAAAGTATTTGAAATACTTACTATTAGTATTGTATTTACTAAAACATCTTGTTTAATAAAAAAATATTTTTATGGCAGATAAAATCAAACAAACTTGTATTGATAAAATTATGACTTGTACTTTAAGAACAAAATTAAATTGCTAGTATTTATATGTTATAATTAAGTTACAAGCTTTGTTTCATAATCACTATTAAAACATCTATTTTAAAAAAATTGAAAATTAATTTCTACATTAATTTTTTATGCAGTAACTTACTTAAGTAATCATTAATAAATGATATTTATTTGTACTTTAAAAAAAGTTATTGCTACTTAGTATGTTTTGTTTTGAAATACTTAGCTTTTACAACTGTTTTTTTTTTTTGAGGAACTGAAAACAATTACGACTTACAAATAATTAACTAGAATAAATATGATATAAACAAAAGTAAGGTACAATGTTTTTTGTCAACTTATTAAACATATTAATTTGAAAACTTGCAAAATATTGTATCTGTTATTTACTATGTTATCTGTTTGTTCCACACGATTTTTAGAAAATTATGCTTTATATACATTTTATAAGTAACTATATCAAGAGTTTTAGTGGACGAGTGGTAAGGGTCAGGAAAAGGAAGCGAGCGACCCGAGTTCAAATCCCAGCATAAGTCCTTTTATTTTTGACTTCACGGTATATGTTATCTTTAATTTTGTTGTTTAACTAATTTTTAACTCTTACTACTGATTTAACAAAAAATGGCTGCTGATTAAAAGTACTACTTAGTGCAACAATAGTCAGTCATCGAAATTCGAGCAGTATTCATTAACTATAAATTTTTTGTTTTTAAATTACAGACATCACACAGATACTTAAAATTGTTTAAAGTTTATCAATTAATACATTACTATTTGAACTTTCAAGTAGTTTTTCAAACTATCAATAAAAGCTTTGTTGGATTAGAGGCTTTTTAATAAATAGTTTGGTTTGATAAGGTAACAAAATTAATTTTACTTATTAAATATTGTAGTTACAGTAAATAGAAGTTTTTAAGTTTTTACAACCGCATACTAACTACATACTTCAAGTACGTACAGCAAATGGAAACATTCGTTTCTTATATTTACCAACTCGACAGCATCTTCAACTTATTAGACATTTTGCAAAAATCACAGAAAATTGTTGTTTTCTTCCGATTAGCTCATATTTGCAACTAGTTCCAACAAAAACAAACCATCTAAAAAAACGGAGACTTATCAGTATACTAGAAGAAGAAACTATTAGAATGTATTTAACTATATAACTATATAGTAGACTATATAGTAGACCACTGCAACACATTTAACACCTACCTATTTACGGGAGCTTTTAACTTTAACTTGAAGTGGATGTGGTAAAAAAAAGTCAGTATTAAATGTTTTATCAGAACTAATTTTGTAGTTGAGCAATTTTAGTAAATTAATATAATTAACTGAAATGATTCGACCCGCAAAAAAAAAATTCAACATCTGGCCCGCGGACTCAAAACGTTACACACCTCTATCTTAAAGTTTTTATTATATGTTGTGCTACGAAGCATACTTGCCAAAAAAATATAATTTTAGTTTGTTATGGCAGAAACTCCAGAAATCAAAAGTTCTAAAAACAACTGAATAGATAATATACGTTTCTTATACATAATTATATGGATATTATACATATATTAAATGGAATAATAATGGTAATACTGGCGAATATTTTTCCAAGCTCTATTCTATGGTACAGCGGTTATAAAACAATATTATTCAGTACAACTGTTTTTAATTTTCTACATATTTGTCCTTAATGCTTCAAGACTATTAAAGATCTATGGTTAGGATACTTTAGTGTTTGCATCAGCCGTTACGCCATACACAGATTTTAACAGTACATGATAGTTTAAATTTTTATTGGTAGATTTTTGTGGATCATACCTGATCTCTAAAAAAAAATTATTTTGAAAAATCTCTAAATATATTTTTCAACGTCCACAAAAATGCGAGTAAAAATTATAAAACTGAATTTCAAATAGTTTTCAGATAGAAAACATCTGAAATATAGTTTTCCGACGAACAATTAATAAACATACTACATAAACATTGTACACTAATGTAAAGTTTCTTCTATATTAAACAATGTTACTGTAGACTTTTCTACTTTTTTTTCATTTGTAGCTCATTATAATTTCGATTATATTGGGTATGCAACTTGATGATCGAGAGGTCTTTTTGCGTATCCAGGTCCTTGAACCAAAAAAGTTTTGAGCAATTTTTGGTTTTGTTTAATAAACCACTTAACTAATGTTAAAATAAATATGTTATTGGAAAAAAAACTAAGGATGAAAATTGTTTTAATATAGATCATTGTTTATTGAATTTAAAAAAAATTAATCTATCTAAGTATTTTTGTAAACAAAAATATATTGAAAGCAGTTTTTATTTAGATACTCAGAACAACTTGCATTTAAACGAAAAACTATTGTAGTTATACCAATGTTTACATTTTGTATGAAATTTTTTTCAAGCAATACGTTTTACATAACACAGCTTTTGTGATACGAAGAACTAAAAAAAAATTGCATGATGTTTTTCATTTGTGTTATTAGTCAAAATAGTCAAAAAAAAATTCAATATTTTAAGGCTCCTTGCTGTTTGTTAGGTATGAAGCCACCAGATCATCAAGTGTAAGTAGGAAAACGTACCAACAAGGCTTAGTTCAAAGTTTCTAGTAAAAGTCTTAAAAATCGTTTAAAGGTTCGGATTGTGTAAAGAAAGTATACAAATAAACCTAATATCCCTGAAAATTATTAGCTACTTACTTACTGTAGTTGTGTTTTTATTGAGCATTAAAGTTGTGCTTTTATTATACAAAAAAGGTTTTATTAATTATAGTTTTAGGCCATTACATTTATAAAAAATTATAGTACTTGTTATAAGGCAATTTGTAAAATATGATATATTTATTGGAATCCGTCGTTTTTTTCCTACACTAAAGCATATTCTCTAGATTAATATTTTCATTTTTCTCTGATACCTTTTTTTATGATTTTGAAACAATGTTGATAAGAATAAAATTGAAATGACATCAGTCATTTAAATATTTTTTTGTTTCATTGTTAATAAACTTTTTTGAAAAACAAAAAAGCTAAAAAGGAAGAAGAAAACTAAAAAGAAAAAAAAAGAATTAAAAGCACTTGGAAAAAGTTTACTAAGTATATTTTTCTAGTCATACGCAATTTTACTTAAATCATCAAAAAAAATAACTTAATTATAAGTATAACTTATGCTTAGCAATTTTTAAATTTTAAACAAAAAAATGACTTCAAAGAATTTTTTTTTTTATTCAAGAATTTTTCAACTATAATTTTAGAACAAGTTTTCATAGGCAAATTAAAATTACAATATTGTATACTATTTATACAACATTAGACTAGCTAGAATTTTACCATTTTACTTAACATTGATATTTAAAATTTAAGTATAATGGATAATAGAAAAATGTTTTTCGGTGGTTTTCTTTTTATGTTTTTAATTAAATAGCAAATACTTACAATAACTTACAGTTATTTCAACGTCACAGGAGTTTAAAGCTTGAAATTTATTTTACCCGCCGTTCTTGAAATAAGTATGTAACAAATTTTAAAAATAACAAACAGTAAAAGAAAGTATTTTTATATGTTTTCAATTAGGTAGCATAAAAATAAAACATAAGTTCTATTTTTTGTAAGTCGTTATTAAAAAACTTTTCAAGTCTAATTAAAGTGCATTTAATATTCAGTTTTTTGATTTGTTTATTATAATTTTACAACAATCGTTTTTCGACAAGTATATTGCAGCAAAAAAAATCTTTCACCACGACTGAGTGGTAAGAAATAGTTTGCATTCGCTTCGTGATACTATAAATATAAACTGTCTAAAATATAACCTATAAAAGCAGATAATAAATCATTTACTAAACCCCTATAAGTACAGAAAATACTGTGTTATATTATATATAAAATATTTTATCGGCATCTAAATGTTATTTGTTTTCTATATGTATGTTTTAGCTAAATTAAAAATTGTGTGTTGTATACTTTTGCTTGACGAGCCGAGTTGTGCTTATAAGGTAAAGTTTTCAATTAAATCTTCTAAACTACTATTTTATTTTCATAAACGGTCACAGGATATATTTTTCTAAAACTTGAATTTAGAATTGCGTGGGTAACTCACTGCGTAAAAAATGCATTTTTATAATATGGATTTTTGTTTATGTGTTGTCCACTGGGTTTCAGTCAACTCAAAATATTTTAAATACCGTGATTAAGATACTTACATTATCAGCACCGAGCCGTTTTTAAATATAAATCCATTATAACATTAGATACCGTATCATAAAGAAACTTTTAATATTTATTTTGATGAAATGGTATGTTAAAATGTTATTTATCCCTTTGAATCTAATAAATCTGTTTTAATAATAATTTTTAGGCACAAAAATATTTAATGAAATAACTTTATTTAAAATCGACCGGATTAACGTTACAATGATTATGTAGGATACAATAGATAAATAAAAAAAAGATTTTTTTAAAGACTTCATCATTTTTAACGAAAAGAAAAAAACTGTTTTAAAACGACTTAAACCTAAATTAATTATTAATCAGATTTTTTTTTAACATTGCTTCTTAAGCTATAATAACATAAAGAATGCATCAGGGCTGCTGGATTTTGATGAGTATTTAGTCACATAAAACAAGAGCTTGATATTTTAGTAAAAACGAAAAACTTTTTTTTTAATATTTAGTGTTCAGCTGGCATATCAACATTGGTATTCTAACAATTCTGCTTCACATATAAAATGTCATATTTTATGCAAGGATTACTTTACCTTATACTAATATGAGAAATAAAGCTATATAAATTTAACAACTTATATAAATTTAATTTTGTCAAAAGTCTATATGTTATTAAATAACTTATCTATTTGATTAGTGTTTATAGAAAATTATAAAGCTTTATAAACAAGTTTTAAATTTTGTTGATTATTTACTTGGTTTTTAGTAAACGCATGATAAAGTTAGTAAACTTATTTAAATTTTTTAAATGCAAAGCAAAATTATAAAAATCTTCTTTGCTGAAAAAATAGAAAAAGTTAAGTATTAGTTATTATTTATCTTTTACAAATGCTTTAAAATATAATAGTTGATTAATTAAAAGCAAATCTAAATTAATTAAATTATAAAAAATATTTTATTCAATAATAAAATGAACTTAATATCTTAAAATTCAGAGACTGAGTAACATCAGACTATTTAAGACTTTTATAATTAAGTTTGGACTTACGTTAAACAATCTAATCGAAGCTAATATTCTAGGGAAATATTTCAATTTTATATAATCAGCCAGTAACTTACATTTGAAAACTTTGAAAAGTAAAGTAATTATTTTAAAAAGAAACTTTGTTACGAAAAGCGATTAAAACAAACATTAAACGACAAAAACGATTTAAATTATTTTAAATATTTTTCAAAAGAAACTGCAACATGACCTTCTCTTAGATATTTGGAAGGTGTTTTTACAGTTGATTGCCATTTATTTTCAGTGACATCATAAACTGGGACAGCTAAATCACCGTCAAGACGCCAGGAACCAAAAACATAGATTCTGTTACCATCTGTGTGTAAGTAAGGTCTATGAAGTGTATCTTTAATGCGAAATGGGGCAATTAAAGTGAACTTTTTTGTCATACAATCGTAAACTTCATGTTTATCACATGCACCGCTAATAACAAACAGTTTGTTACCACGTGCGAGTAAACCTGGGTATTTTCGACCGATGTTTAAGTTCGGTAAAAGTGACCACTTGTCAAGGTAGTCATCATAACTTTCAACTAATTTTAAGTAGTTTTGGCTATTTTCGGTAAACGTAATACCCCCTATAATAACACATTGTCCATTAAAAACTGTGCATGATGATTTATATTTTACTGAATTGATTTTACTCGAAATTTTCTTCCAATTGTTTTTATCTGGGTCGTATACAAAGTTGTTATCGTAATGATGTAAACCACCGAAAACATATATTTTACCGACAAATGCACAAGTACAAAAAACATTTATATGCCTTTTTTTAGGGAGAATTTCCAAACGGTTCCATTGATCCGTCCTTCGGCAATAAACCTGAAAAGACCCATCTTTTTCACCTTGATCACCAATAAAACAATATATTTTTGTGCCTATTAAAGTACAAACAAACTTTTCAGGCATTTGCTTTAGCATGTTGTTTGTTGATTTAATTTCATCTATTGTGTTTCTATCAGTTATGTGAGAGAGAACTAATGGTTCAAAAGTATCGTTTTTGAAACTTAATTCACTACCAAAAAATAAAATTTCATTTTTGTCAAAATTTATCTGACTATTACAACGGTTCTCAAACCAAAACTTTTTTACGTTTTGAAACTTATTTCTTTTTGCTTTCAAAGCTTTATTAATTATATTTTTACACAGCGTACTATTACTACACAGAGGATGTTCTTTTACGACATTTTTAAGTATTTCTTCTGTCAGCAAAGGTAACCGAACTAAACTTAAAAGTTTGTCAGTGTAACATTTACGTTCAAATTTTTTGTAGCCCACCCAACTTACTATTGCGTTAAATATTTCCAACTCTGAGTCAATTTTTAAGTTAGAGGAAGAAACTAAAGTGGATATATCCGTAAAACTCAACTCCAATAAAACATCAGGCTGATAGTTTGTTAGAAAACAATTTAAGCACAAGCTTAGCAAGAATTCTTTCAGGTCTTTTAAATAGAAAACTTTAGAAAGATGTAAATAAAAACACCAGTTTTTAATAGTCACCTCTTCAACTATAAAATTACAAAGGTACATTTTTAAACTAGAGTTTTTAAGTAGTCTTTCAGCTTCAAGTATAGAGATTAAATTCTTTTTATTTACTTCGGTTTGACCTGAAAAGTTTAAATATATTTCATAAGCTGAAATTACTGATAAAATTTGAAACTAATAACAGGCTGACTTATTTAATTATTTTATTTGTTTATATTTTTTCAAGAAAAACTTATTTACAATTTAAAGTATTTTTGTGGTTGTTAACATTATTATTTCTGTTTGGTTTAACTCAATTACTTAATTATTTATTCAAAGTTATAACAACTAAGATTTTTTATAAAGTCTATAGTTAGTTTATATTTTTTACTTAGTTTAAGCACATTATTGGATATAATATATATTGCAGCTTTTTTTTGTGTGTTTAAAAACATTTATAGTTTAACTTTATCACTACTTAATTTTTAATAAGTAAAAATTAGTTGATAGTACAGTCTAAATTCATAAACATTCTTTTAAAAACTTAAAATATATATAATTTATAATTAGTTTTTTTTAATCCTTATAAGGTTTAATCACTTGCTATAAATACTGATAAATTTAAAAATTGAAAACATTTCAGATTAAAATTTTAACTTTTAACGTAAAGTTGAAAATATATATACTGTTAGATACTATTATATAAATAATCCTTTAATTTTTTTGTATGTTTTTGTTAGAAAAGAAAGAATTCTTAAATTTAATATCCTAATTCTTTGTAGAGTTTTCGTTTAGGAGTTTAAACTTTAAATGTAATTTTTTT
Source organism: Thalia democratica (assembly GCF_965202585.1). NCBI lineage: Eukaryota > Metazoa > Chordata > Thaliacea > Salpida > Salpidae > Thalia > Thalia democratica. The sequence continues at coordinate 93,460,902 of NC_139166.1, read as the reverse complement.
TGCCCCGAGTTAATTATGAACAAGTTAATTGTGCAACTTGATGACCGAGAGGTCATTTTGTGTACCCAGGTCTTTAAACCACAACATTTTCGAGAAATTTTTCGTTTTGTTATATAACCTCTCATTAATAAAAAAACTTAAAAAATGCTTACCTTTTTCTACAAACTCCAAAACACTAAGCGTAGTAGACTCGGATATTTTTGGAAATTTAAAAATCAACGGTTTGTCATCATTCTTGAAAAAATTTTTATAATTAAAGTAGCCGAAATTGTTAATTAAAACATCAAAAGAAACACCAATCTTATTTTCTTCTTTGCCCACAATCGACACTGCATTAGTATTCCGTGCATGTGTTAGATGCTCTTCAGTCGCACCAAACATTTTTGTAACAAAATTTCCCATAACTTTTATTTACTTTTGTTTCTGTTAATTTTCAAAAATGTTTTTAGGAAAATTCTAATGAATAGAATTAACATTAACAATGAATAATTAAGTAGGAACATTAATTTTGCACAACGATTAAGTAGTATCTTATCTAATCAATAATTATACTTCAGTACAACTAATTAGTATTTGAAACCAACTTATAAATGTTTGTATATATTTTTTGAACTATTTTGATATTTTTTACTAGCTCAAATGTAATGTACAATTAAACAGTTGATTTCATAGTTCTTACTTGTTATTTAAAACTATATGCCATGCTACCGATAATGAGCTTTAAAGTTTTACTTTTGTAACAATGATTTAAATTGGTTTTTCGAAAAATTGCGAGTAGTATGATTGAACTTAAGTTCATTTTGCTAATATCACAATAACACAACAAACTTTTTAAAATAAAATCCTGAAATATTTAAACTATAAGCGTTTTTATTAAAAATTTATGCAATGACACAATGTTTATCAGTGAGTATCTGAAAATATTACTACAATTCATTAAAATGATGTTAACAAATTTACAACTGAAAATTAACATCTTGTTATTCAATATACCAAGCTAGACTTGGTAAAAAGCCTTGTGTAAAGTGTTAAAATCCGGCAGTAGTAAGATTTAAAATAAATATTATAATTTATAAGACCTTACGCCGGGGAATTTTAAACAAAGGCTTTTTTTACAAAGTATACCTGAGGTGTAAACTACAGCTCTCTTTATAAACCTGATTTTGTTAAATATCTACTGTTGAGTTATGTAAAGCTAGCTTGTTAGTTTTAATTAATGTATAATTTAAAAAAAAAACTAAATAATATTTCTTAGTGTTATAATGTTTCTTATAATATAAGATCAATTCTGCAATTTTCTATAACAAAATTTGAACAGCCTTATTTTTTGTAATAATGAGTTTTAACTAAGCTTAAACACTAAAGAAAAAATAATTAACAAAGTAACTACTAAAAAGACATGAGATTTAGAAAAAAAAAAACAAACAAAGATATGCTTAATAATTTCGAAAAAGCAATTTAAAATGGCATTTAAAAATAATTGTTAAGTGTTGGTGTGTTAAGTTTAAATTTTTTCAAACGTATCTAGATTGTTTTGTTCGAATTAAAAATTAAGTTTGTTGAAAAACTTTAGTACACCATTGCTGTAGAAACACATTCAATACAAGCAATTTTCAATTTTTCTAATAGTTACTGTTATTTTATAATAGTAATAGACGCACTATGTACTTTGCGTACAATAGCAAACATACTCTGAAGATTAACAGGTTAAGATTAGTAAGACAAGAGAAAATAACACATAATAAATATTTTCAGTATAAACGACAGTAAAACGATTTACAGTTATGCAACAAATTATAAGCTGATCTACTTAACAATAAAAGAAAAAGATAAGTAAGTGACTTTTTATTCTTCTGCTTCAGTCTCTTTATTCGTGGATAGTAAATTAACATGTAGCTGCAACTCACCAGTGCTGATGTTCAATATTGTTACGTCATACGACTATAATACGTAGTCTTGGAAGTTCGTGGTTGCGAAGTCGCTGTACAACAAACTATCTTGGGTTTACTTTAGAACATGACAGCGAAACCTGCGTTGATTGAGTGTAAAGTCGGTCAAAACTAATACGTTTCAATACTTTCTCGTTAGTGGTCTTTTTTTTTTTTTGCTATTCTAACAATACGACGAAGGCACTGTACGCGGAAGATGTTGAGATTCTCTTATTGTGCACTAGAAAACGTCCACGTTTAGCTACCGTGCAGAAGAGTACTGTATACACAGAAACAATATAGGTAAAAATATCAATTAGTAAACTTGTTAAAGTATGAGAGATTTACAAAATCTAAACACTTTTAATCTTATATAGTTTAAAAATTTAATGTCATTGTAGTTTGTAAATAGTTACTAAAAAAATAATAATTTATGCTAACAATATTTATTTCACTAAAAAGTGTACAAAATTTACACATATTTAACTTAAATAACTTTTTTATTAAACATAATTTAATTATTCTCTTTTACATTTTGGGTATAAAAACCCATAAATTTAGTCATTCTGTCAGACTGATTAAATCAGTTAGCACTGTTACAGAGTGTATAATTAAAAGCTACAATACAATAATCTTTACTTAACATGCAAAATAAATTATTTGGATTTTGATATTTTATGAAAAGACAAAATAAAACAGACTAAAAATAGGACAACTTACAAGCAATGAACTTAAAAAATACATTAAATTTAACAACAAAATTTACTAGAACTTACAATTTAGACTTAAAAAATAAAATAAATAAAATAATCAGAATTTCAATAGATTTATCATACAAATATACTACATAAAGTATACTCAAAAGTGCCAACATACGAAAAATTAATGTTAATTAATGTTAAAAATTAATGCTTTCGGACAGCATGAAACCGGCCCAAGGTGATGAACCGGAGCCGCAGTGAGGACGCAGATATCGACATGTCTATTTGCCTGTTGAAGAATAAAAACAACAAAGCACAAGTGATAACATGTCAAAATTTTGTTTTCAATAAAAAAATGCATCACTTATAATAAACTGGTTTGGTTATGTTTTCTTAATTGAAATAGTCAGTTTGCAACTTATTGTAAGCAATTATTAATAAGAAAACTTGTAGTTTTAAATTATGAAATTTAAGATATTTAATTTGAAAATGCTAACAAGCTTTAGTATTTATTATTTGAATTTTTTCATAGTGAAAATAACAATTTCAAAAATAATCAAATTTTCAAAAATTTTAATAAAATTAGTTAAAAAAATCAATATAGATACTAATAATCTCATACATAATAAAATATTGATAAAACTAAAATTCATATTAGAGACTTGTTAGTAGTATAAAAGCACATGTTGTTATAAAGTTTGTTATAGGAAGGAATATGTATATGTAATAAAAATTTATATTCAGTGTTGTTTTCAAATAAAACTTGTTGTTTGTATAGCTTTGTTATATTTAAAACAGCTAGCAATGCAAATGAACCATATTTGTTACATCTTAAACTTCACAGCTGTTTAACTGAAAATAAAACTGTGTTTGCTGTAAAGTATATATAATATATAGTTACTAAAATAAAAAACCCAACATCTAAGTTTGAAAAAAGTAAAAACTTTCACATTTATACTTTATAAATAAACTCATTGTTATTGTAAGTGCGTACTTTACGCAAATGCGTACCTCTTAGTGTCCTTATCGATGTGTATAGTGCATGTGGTAAACATGATGATATAAAGAGTATTACATACAAGTTAAGCAATATTGCAAACAAGTGATTTTATAAAAGAGAGAAAAAGTTTGACTCTCTTGAGGTAGCCTAATTTTTAGACACGAACATTTGAGCATCATACGCGTATGCTTAATGTTACACTATTAAGGAAGGCACTTGTAGTGTGCCAGAAAGCGAGCTGACGACTTAGTCAGCTTAGGGATTTTACAATGTAAAGTTGAAATGAATAAATCCCTAGAGGTCTAAGCGGGTAGACGTCGTCAAGGCGAGTTAACTATTAGTGTTTTGCAGGCATATAGCTTGAGTTGACGTGGCCGTCGACTCAAGCTGGAGTTGAAAGACCGCAGCTGGGCGGTTAGAAGTCGTATAGCAGACCTCATTGAATAAGTAGCTAGGGAAGGTAAAGCGAGAGGAATGGCAGGTACCGTCCGAAGAAAGCCATGTAAAAGCCGGGCTCTCGCAAGAAGTAAAGGTAAAGCGAGAGGAATGGCAGAAACCGTCCGAAGAAAGCCATGTAAAAGCCGCGCTCTCGCAAGAAGTAAAGGTAAAGCGAGAGGAATGGCAGAAACCGTCCGAAGAAAGCCATGTAAAAGCCGCGCTCTCGCAAGAAGTAGCAGTGAGTAAACGAGCTCTGATATGATTCAGCCCAAGTAAAAGAACGTGTGCGAAATGAAGTGATTAAAGCATTTCTAGAGGTAAAGGTTTGGCCGGGGCGACTGAAGCAGAGAAGGCGAGGTACTAGAAATGGCGAATGGTAAAGCACACAAAATGTAACAAGTAAAAAAGCGACTGAATCACACGGTCGCTTTACTGATCAGAGCTCATGTACAGCGAAGAGTTTTGCGAACGAAGCAGAAGCTTTGAGAAAAAAATTTCAGCAAAAGGGGAGGGCTGTTTTTTTCGAAAATTAGTTGAAAATGAATTTTATAAGTGTGAGAGAGTTTGATAGAAAAGATTGAAAAAAAATGGGAAAATTTTGGAGCAAAAAAAGGCCCCGAAGCCGCCGCGGCGGCTTCGGGGCCTTTTTTTGCTCCAAAATTTTCCCATTTTTTTTCAATTTATTTTTTCCATTGGCGTTCGTCGAAAGACGTTCGCCTTTTTTTTTACCAATTTTTTTCAGGCTTTAACATTATATTTCAAGGGCGTTTGTCGAAAGACAAACGTCCTTTTTTTTTGCCAATTTTTTTTTGGCTTGCCCAAGAGAGTCTCCCTTATTAAATGACTGTTTTTTATTTAAGTTATATCCTAGATTTTGAGCGGTTGCGCCTAAAGTTGAGCATAGTTTTTTTGCCCAAATTTTGTTTGACAAAATTATCAATAGCCTTATTAGTATAATGTTGTTTATTTTTGATACTTATGATAAATCAGATTTTTATTCGTATAAGATACAATCAAAAGAAAGATGGTAGTGAGGTTGGATTACTTTGATACATATAAAATGAAAATTTTACATGTTTCAAAACCTACTTTCATCTTTGGTTTTTTGATTTATTAACCTGATATGTTAAGTTACAATACTAGACTTATTTTAATATGTTGAATGGGTTTATTATGTGGAATTTTTTTTTTTTTTTAATTTTTTTCTTAAGCTTAAAGATTAAGTAATAGTTATTTTTGTAAGAAAAATTTATAGTTTTATTAATTTCACCTATATGTGAGTTTTTGTTACAAAACGCTTAATTTAATCAAAACAGATAATTGTAATAGAAAATTTTTAAGCTTAGGCAAGCATTATGGTTTTTAAAAAGTGAACAAAACTGGACACCAAGTAAAACAAAAATTAAACTTCCAACCAAAGACTATTTTATTAATGACATGGACCAAAGGTATCTTTTTATTTAGTATATTTTACATAATATAATCTATTATCTGAACAGTTTTTAATAGTGACTAGTCATTAAACGCAATTAAGTTATGTTATAGGCAGTTAAAATATTTTCTTATTCTTTTACAAAACGTGTAAAATAATTGTTTGCTTTTACAACATAAGTATGTGGTTACTTAGAAAATTAATAATGTATTAAATTTACAACTAGCTTGTAATAAGTTTAAATATTTAAATGCTAAAACGTTTTTAATGTATATTGGAAGAATACTTAAATATTTTTAAAGCTTTTAAACATTTTAATTTATAATCATCATTTTAGTCCCTAATTTAAGTTTTATATGAGTATATGCAGTACTCTGCTAAAAAACATGTTAAACCTTACTTTTCCAGTTTAACATATACTTTTTTGAATAGCAAGTAATTCAAGTTGTACTAAGAGCTAAAAAAATTAACCAACTTCTTATATTTTGTTATTACAAACCGATAGTAGGCTAGATCATTGTATTTTTATTAATACTAAAACAAATTTAAACGCTTCTATTTTATCATTATGGTTTTAATTTAAAGTCTTTTAATGTTTTAGTTGAAATACTTTACTTATTTTTAATAAAAAGAGTTTTTTCAGTATAAACTGTTACGAGTTATAGTTAGTTGTTAAAGTTAGTGGACATGATTTTAAGAAACATCCTTAATTTAAATTTAAGTCCACTGTTTAAAAACTTCTGGCACAGTTGTTACTACAAAACAAAATTTTTTTATTAAAATAGAATCTTATAGCAGAAAGTTGGTAAGCTTAGGCAAGCATTAAAATTTTAATTAGAAAGAAGAAGGTAAACACTTTGTACACATATTTAACTTCAAACCAAAAGCAGTAAATTTTAATTGAAAAGCGTGAACAAAATATTTATTGTGTTTACATAAGGTCGTTGAATTTCTCAATAGTTTTAATAATGTTAAGAAGAGTGACCAGTAATTTTATTTTATTTATTATGTAAAAGTAAAATTACCTTCATGTTGTGTATTATAACATATACATTGATTGTTTGCTGTAGCAGAAGCGTTTAACATACTATTTGGTTGTTTAGAATACAAAATTATTGTTAACAATTTAGAATACAGTTAAAGAAAAAACTAAGTTACAGAAGTGAAAAAAAAACTGATAATGTTATAAAATCCACAACAAGAGTACAGTATACTACCGCTTAAGTACGCACTTTTTTTGGTACGCATCACGCCTTAAGTACGCACTTATCCAGAAAGACAAAGTAAAGGATGTTATACTAGAACTTCTAAAAAATTCCTGTTTTTTTTTTGCCTAAATTTTCAATAATCAAGTTTCTCCAGATTATTTTATGTTTCCAGGTAGAATGGCCAACCTGCTGAGTTAGCCTGCGATTTTCACAACTTTTAAACTAGGGTGAGTAATCCTGAGCAGTCTAAGTGGCCTGAAATTGTGACAGTCCTGTTATTAAATGTTAAAAAACTAAATACTTATGTAGTGGTTGCAGAAAAGTAAAAAAAAAATAACTATATTTCAGCTGTAATGCTATAAAATAAATAAATATAGATGACAAAGTTAAAAAAACCTACAAATACAAAATATTTAAGTCATAATTTAATTTAAATGTACATACATTGATGTTTTGAAAATATTTGGTAAACACAATGTAGTTTGGTACTTTCCCTCTAACAAAACAAAATGTAGCTTAATATTTTTTTTTAATCATTGACTGACATTGACTTTCTATATTAAATGTATGTATTAATTATGTAGAAGGTTTTATAGTTAAAATAAATCATTTTGCAAATTAGAATTATGTATTAAATGTTATTTAAAATAAAAAGACTTGTTTATTTGGCTTAATTATTTGTTGGCTAGTTGTAAAAAAGAAAACAAACAACTAAATTTCATATTATACTATGTCATCAAAAAGTACGCACTATCGTGCTAAGTACGCAATTTTTGGTCGGGTTCAATTTGCGTACTTAAGCGGTAGTGTACTGTAGTTACACGTTTATAAAATTTAATATAGAAGAATCCTACCCAAGTAACTCGAAAATGCTGTTACTAAAAAATCTATCGAATTTGAAAAGAAATATATGAAAATAACAAACGCAGACATAGATACTATACTACACTCATGCAAGGTAGTTCTCAGACATGTCAACAAAGTTTGGACAAAAAGAATGCAAAAGAAGACCTATTTGACGTTCCGATGGGAAGCTACCATGGCGCTGAAGTTTGCAACTTAATCGTTTCGTTCCTGTTGAATAACTCAAACTAATTTTTATCTAAAGATAACTTCGAGTTGTACCGCGATGATGGACTTTTGATAATTAAAAAGCGATAAAAAGAATCATAAAAAAAAGATGTTAGAGCGGGTTACTCTGAACAAAATTTAAAAATATAATCGAATTGGACAGCAGTAAGATAGACTTCCTGGACGTATTACTTGATCTAGAGAATGATATATCATCCCCACAGAAAACCCAACGCTAAAGAAAAAAACATAAATAAAAACTCTAACCATTCACCAAGCGTCAAAAGAGAACTACATAATATGATACAAAATATATTATCTGCTTCATCAAAAAACAATACTATGTCCGATAATTACAAGGAATCATACGAGAAGGCGTTAAAAACAGTGGCTTTAATAAAATCTTAGAATACTCATATCAAAATTACGATACGGCCGGTAGAAAAAGAAGAAAAAAGCAAATGTTGTACTACAACCCCCCTTTTAGCGCAACATTAAAGACCAAAATATGAAAATCTTCTTAATTTAGTAGATAAGTTTATACCTAAAAACGGATAAATAAAATTCTCAACAGAAAGACAATCAAAATAAGTTATTCACGTATGCCAATTAACAATCCGAAATCACCGAATCAAATCTCAAAATCATAGAGGATAGTAAAAAAAGCAGAAGAAAAATGAAACAACTTACAATTGTAGAATTATAACCTCATGCCCAGTGGAAGGTAAATGCCTTTCCAGACGTGTCATATACAAAGCTACTGTCTCATATAATAACAAAGAACAGCGTTATATTGGATCCACTGCAAGAAACTTTAAAACAAGATACAATGAAAATATGCTGCAGAAATTAAATTCTGAAAGAATCCACAAAATTCAGCTCATTTATTCAGGCCGCTAACTTCAAAGATGATATGATTAAGAACAATGTTAATTGGAAGATAACGCATAAAATTGATCAACGCAAACCGAGCAGAACATGCTTTCTGTGTAATACTGAAATATTTGAAATAGCATTCGCTGACAAAAAAAACCTTTTCTCAACTCCAGGACTGAGCAAACTGGTAGATGTAGACACTTCGCTAAATTTTATTCAATTTCATAACATTTCATAACATTTTCATGTCCGTAATTGCATATTTTACCATTTTCTAAGTTTGTTGCATTTGTGCTTGTATTTATATCGTATTTGTACTTCATATTTCTATTTCATTGTATGCTATATCCAATAAGTTTTTTGTATTATAATTTAGTTTAACCCTCATAATAACTCGAATGAAAGCTCTATAATAATTGTTCAATTCGTCATTAAGCACTTTTGAATTTTTGTTAAGTTAACAGACTTTTTTAATTAAATCAGTTTTAACGAGAATCTAAATAGTACTAATTTTTAGCACTTAATAATAGTATATATAGCTTTGTCAGTCTTACTTAAAGAGGTTTTAGTTCGTGATCATTGCATTACACATTAAACATTGTGTAGAACAAAAACTTAAAATTTTAAATTGTTTAATTAATGTTGTTTAGAATATAAATATTGTGCAACTTTTAAATAAAAGTTAAGATAAACTATCATCTTTTAAAGATCAAGTTAAATGTTAATAATATAATTTTAATAACAAATAGCTTTTAGCATTTTCTATTTCCGTTTAAAACAATTACTGCAGTTTATAAGTTTACTTCAACACTATTTTTGTTCTTAACTTTAACATTTTATTTTTTAAAAGGCAAGTACTTTAAGTTTCACTAGTAACTATACTATTTTGATAACTTTCTAAATATAATATATCTTTTACTCATTGAGATGTTACAAACTCGATAGTAAGCTTGATTATTGTATTTGTTTTAATTTCAAAGTAAATAGTAAAACAAACTCACTACAAAATACTATTTTTAACAACATCATCAAAACTAAAAGTTACCATAAGCTTTGTGTTTTAAAAAATTAGTTACTTGAAATTTGTGCTACAATAAAGAAGCTTAACACTGTAAAGCTAATTTTAATATTAATGTTACTGTGTTTTTAAACAATTGATGACATAATTAAATATATTTAAGCTGAGTATTTTTGATTTATAAAAGTACAAAACACCGATGAAATAAAAAGCCAGTACAGAGTTTAACAACTAAAAAGGTAGTATTCGAAATTAAATAAATATTCAGTTGTGTATATGTATGTAAACAGTAATTTAAACTTTTAATTTTTTCTACTAGAACGAAACGACATGTAATAAAAACTCCACAAGTTTATTTTTTGAACTGTAAGGACCTTTTAAAGCTACTGTTAATTCATAATTTTGCCTTAGAATAATATGACTGCAGTTTTTAATTTTTATTGAGTATTAAGCAATCAAGTTAAAGAAGTATCATCAGATTTGCACCTGACGCCACTTGAAGCTAATTAATAGATAGCTCACTTATTTTTAATGTATAAATAAGTATTTAATCAAACTTCGTTTGCAGAGCGACAGTTCCAATATCGGATAAAATTAAGCACTACTTTAAAATAAAAGAAATTAAATGCTAATAATAAATCAAATTATAAGTGCTTTATCATAGTATATTTTATCACATTTTTATTTTTATAATGTTTTATTTAAGTGTGGACCGCGACAACGTTTTTTTTTTAAGTGCACTGCGACTTCTGGTTTAGGCTACCATTGTGGTCCGGTCCTGCTTCATTCCAAATAATTTAATGACGTAATAATGGTAAAAAACTTAAATTTAAAATGTGTACCTTTTGACTTGTATTTTACTGATCTATGTTGAAATGTATTCTGAAATATTAAATACAACTTATTTTATCAACTAACTTATAAACTAAAACAAACAACGTTCACCTATTAAGTAAGAAACACTAGGAACAAATTTGCAGTATCTCTTGTTTACTTCGCTTCTGGTTCTTGAGTCTTATTGCGTCTACTTGGTCCTTCTTCATAGTAACCTATGAAATAACACGTTTTAAATATTAATAAAATTATTTTTAACTTCATAAAACTGTTTCTATGTTAATTGTATGCACACCTCTTATAACCGTTGAAAAGAACGTAACTCTTGGTAAAAAAGTAGTTTGATTTATAACATATATATTTACAAAAACTTCACTTATTGTTATTTTTTATAACTTGAAAATATTTATTTATTTGTTGTACTATTATTAGCTCATTTGCGTATCTTTAAAACTTATAAAATATTTTTTGTTTTCGCGGTACAACGATAACTCTAAAACAAAACTTAAACTAAATCTTGCGAAAGTATTAAGAAATTAAGTTTTTCAATGTAATTGGTTAAGTGCTTTCAAATGTACATAGTTTTGTAGCTTTTAGTTAAACATGTTCAAGCTTCTTTTTGACCTATAAAGTATTCTGTTAAAAGCATCAACAAAACAGAACTTTTATATTAACCCAGGTGTATTTAAGCTTCTTAGTGTAACTGACACATTATAAAATAATGGAATCAAGATTTTTGGCATCTTAAACACAAAAGTGGTATACGACTCAAACACCATCTCAAGAATATGTCTGTTAAACAAACTTTAACTTACAAGAAACATTTGTTCGACTTTAGTCATTTTGAAAATATCTAGTTATAATTATCTAGTACCTTTTTTAATGAGCACCTAAACGCAGTGTTATGTGTTAAAAGTTATTTTTACTAGGCACAAAAATTGCACACCGGTTCGGTATATATATTTATAATAAAATAATTCAACTTATCAATACCATAATATTCAATTCAGTTAATAACTTAATTTCAACATAGATTAGTGTTAATTAAAAGTTTTTTTTGTTAGAATAGCAAGTACAGTCACCTCTCGCGAATCTACGCACGTTGTGTCCACAGCGAAAGTGCGTAACCAAACGATAGATAGCGAAAATACCTAATAAATTGGCTGTTTTCCTATAATGAATTTGATTAAATACATTTCAAGGACTTTCCCATTTTTTTGTTTACAATAACTTTTTTTGTTAGAGTTGTACATATATGCGATTAGTTTTTTATTAGAAATTGTTTATACGTATACAAAGTTTTTTTTTTACTTTGTTCTTCGGCCACCTTAGTTTAAATTTGTCCTACATAGTATTTATAAAAAATATTACTTTGTTCAATTCATCATTAGAATTTAGCAAAAAATTAGAAAAATATTGTGTTAAAATGCGACTTTATGTCATAAATATTCTGAGAAATTGAACAGTTGTTGAAATTTGATTTAAAGGTAACCATGGGGACTAAGACACTTAAAATAGTAAGAAAGCCACATAATTCAATAGGTTCCTTAAATAGACACATTTTTTAAAAGCAATCAGTTTTATTAAAAGTTTACTAAATATAAAATAATAAAGATTTAAGTAAATTTTAAAAGATTATATGTATATTGTAAACTGAATACATACAATAAATTTACAAGATTAGATATATACTAAGTTATATTTTTTTGTATTTTTGAAAGCAGTCAAGTTTCTAGGGACTGAAATAAGTTTAAAAAAGACAAATATAAGACATTAGTTTATAGTTTTGCCTTGTTTAGTAGCCCCGATCCTGTAGCCTACCTAAATCTAAATTTTAGGTACAAACAATTTAACTAATTGGATAGAACCTCATTGAATTGGTTAATATCAAGCCTAGATAAAGACCTCTACCAACTTAAAACATGGGAAGAGCGCATAGCTAGATAAATATGATACAAAAAGGACGTGACCTGATTTACTTAGCAGATTGTGCAGAGTATCAATGAGGTGGAGTTAGGCGCCTCGAAGTAATTGAGTGAGACCACAAAAATTTCACCAAGATTATAACAGCCTGTAACGAAGTTATAGATTCAACCTTAAAATTGAGTTGTTAAGAGCAGAGATTAGCAAAATACAAAGTAGGCGCGATGTATTCGAGAAAACACAGTACGAGAAAAGAGTATGGTTTGATTATCAAGGGCTTAGCAATAGAAAGTACCAAAACGTTTTAAAAGAAAAACTTTTAGAGGGCTAAAAACTACAAAACGAGCCTTGAAATTTCTATTTCATTGGGTCTTATCCGAACAATTTCGAACATTGAAACCGTGTTTAACAAGGCTCGAAAACTCTGTAGGTTTAAATATACCGACGAACTTACCCATAGAGAAAGTAACAAATTCGTCTTATTTTCTAGTATACTACCTTTAAAATATATGTCAAGTTGTTTTAGTTCGGCTAAAGTTAAACGAAGAAAATTCATTAACTTAAATTTGTTTTTACGTAACACACATACGAAAATTCGCGAAAAACTCAGGCGACCAGTCCCACAAGCGCAAACAGAAAACCTCTCAAGAGAGGAGTTTGAAAAGCAACAAAATAATTTTGCTAGGAAAACTCGCAAAACATAGGTAAAGAATACGCGAATTCGAAGCAAAATGAGCCGCTAAGACCGCCAAACCCAAGCCTGATTTGGCCTGATGCGCACGAACCCTGTAGTAACACACTAAGCTACTTTTGAAAGTTAAATTGAGAATTATAGTTATATACTGACAACAACTACGATATTTTAAGTAGAATTTTAATAAAGCGTTCTTTTAACTACTGATAAATACTCAAACACTTCAATAATGCAAACAAAACTTCAACTAACAAAAAATACTATGTTGACTACGAATTTGACCATTGAGTTCCTTAACAATTTCAACGAGCAGGATTGTGTTCCTGGTAAGCTCCAATTTGAGTTCCATTTCAGCCTTATTCATCCATCTGCCTTCCATGTCACCGTACTGCTGCATAGTGTGCAAGAACACTTCTCTGTACAAACATATTCATTTGTTTAATACATAATTTGAATCAACCTACTATTGTACATTTTTATAAGTAAATAAGCCTAAAACGCTTATCTAATTTCTACTACGTCTTGACAAATTAGTTTATCTTTAGTTTTAAGAAGCAGTTTGAAAACTACAACCAATTTTACCAGATTTTATTCTCAAGTAAAAACTATAATAAAAGTTTTAGTTATAATTCAAAATTCAAAACTCTACAAAGTAGTAAAATATCAAAGTAAATTAAAAGATACAGTAAGTTCAAAGAACCTTAAGAATAATTTTTAATACTTAACTCATGAAGAAAAGAATATTTTGCAAACCATTAAACAATCTAATTCATTTTTCTTATCAAAACCACGATTTAAAGCAATAATTAAAACGATACTGAAGAGAAAGTTCGTGCTTATTAGACAAAACTAATATTCTTGTTTTATTTAAAAATTTTATTTACTCACGCCTCTGCTGATAAGCAAGTGAGGTGTCTGGCTGCCTGTGACGTAACAATAGTGGTTGTGGATGATCTGACCGGTGTTTTCCAGCTTCTTGCGCTGAAACACTTTCTTTCTTCTCACCGCACAGCTCGCCGAAAACTTCCCGCGCCTGCATCTTTGCCGGCTCCCAGCGGATCTCGTCGGGGATTTCCCATTTCTGAAGACATTTTTATCTCACGTCCGACTGCCGCGTCTCCTTCAAGCTCCTGTGCGACAAAGTAAGAAAGTTTTTTTTATTTAATTTTAGGATTTGATTTTTACTTTGCACAACTAAAACACAAAAAATTAAAAGATAATTGACCTGAAACTTTAAAAATGTTTTCTAAAATAAACCTATAATTCAAATTTAAATAAGGCTTATTTTTTAATTATCATCTGACGTCAAATTAAACAATAAATTATAAACTTCAAAATCTAAAAAAAACTGCAATAAAAATATTAATATAACAATATGCGTGGAGTTTTGACAAAGCTTCGCATTGTTCATCAGCAATTCTGTAGAAAACTGTGGTATTTACTTGAACTTTTCAAATTTAAATATATTTACTCTTTATATTACACCAAAACATTAAATTACATAAATGTAAATACATAAAACGTTTATAAATAAAGACTAACTGAAGAGGCGTATAAAAAGATACTTTTCTGTAGTTTTTAATGAAAGTTTAAATTATCTAATCAGAGTGACTTTTGATAAAATAAAATGTTATAACAGTTATTGAATAGAAGTTGTTTTAGTGTTTTAAATATAAAACTTTTTAAACAAATATTGACTTTTAAATAACGTATATGAAAGCATTGTATACGCTTATATTTTCTCACAAAGTAAAACTAAAAGCAGTAAACGAGTTTAGTTCGGCAAATGCTTTGACAAAAAAAGAGGCTAAGAGCTTTTAAGTGATAAGATTAGGATATAGTTGGCGTAAGTTATTTAACAATATTTACCTAGATATTTACTAAAATTCACATGTATTTGACGGCTACTCAACGGCCTAAGGCTGATAAACTCATGAATATACACAAATTTGTGCAATTTTACTGCAAACTTTAAAATGCAAAAAGCTATAAAGCTACTGGACAAGCTTTATTTATAGCTTAATTATGATTAAAACGTACTTTATATTGAGATATAATGTTAAATATTTCAATTAAACGTGCCAAGCATAATTCAAAACGTTTTTTCTATCATTTCAACAAAATAATATCCTTTAGATCTTAATATCATTCGGAACATATTTTGTTAAATTTATTAAGAATTATCAGTTTGACTACAATAATAAATAAGTAAGATTATTGCAATACCTGCCAGAACTTTCTTTGAAAATAGCTGGACATACAAAAATTCGCGAAAAACTCAGGCGACCAGTCCCACAAGCGCAAACAGAAATCCTCTCAAGAGAGCAGTTTGAAAAGCAACAAAATAATTTTGCTAGGAAAATTCGCAAAAAATATGTAAAGAATACGCGAATTCGAAGCAAAATGAGCCGCTAAGACCGCCAAACCCAAGCCTGATTTGGCCTGATGCGCACGAACCCTGTAGTAACACACTAAGCTACTTTTGAAAGTTAAATTGAGAATTATAGTTATATACTGACAACAACTACGATATTTTAAGTAGAATCTTAATGAAGCGTTTTTTTAACTACTGATAAATACTCAAACACTTCAATAATGCAAACGAAACTTCAACTTACAAAAAATACACTGTTGACTACGAATTTGACCATTGAGTTCCTTAACAGTTTCAACGAGCAGGATTGTGTTCCTGGTAAGCTCCAATTTGAGTTCCATTTCAGCCCTGTTCATCCATCTGCCTTCCATGTCACCGTACTGCTGCATAGTGTGCAAGAACACTTCTCTGTACAAACATATTCATTTGTTTAATACATAACTTGAATCAACCTACTATTGTACATACTTATAAGTAAATAAGCTAAAAACGCTAATCTAAGTTCTACTACGTCTTGAAAAATTAGTTTATCTTTAATTTTAAGAAGCAGTTTGAAAACTACAACCAATTTTACCAGATTCAATTCTCAAGTAAAAACTATAAAAAAAATTATTTATAATTCAAAACTCTACAAAGTAGTAAAATATCAAAGTAAATTAATAGATACAGTAAGTTCAAAGAACCTTAAGAATAATTTTAATACTTAATTCATGGACGAAAGAATCTTTTTGCAAACCATTAAATAATCTAATTCATTTTTTTATCTAAACCACGATGTAAAGTAATAATTAAAACGATACTGAAGAGAAAGTTCGTGCTTATTAGACAAAACTAATATTCTTGTTTTATTTAAAAAATTTATTTACTCACGTCTCTGCTGATAAGCAAGTGAGGTGTCTGGATGCCTGTGACGTAACAATAGTGGTTGTGGATGATCTGACCGGTGTTTTCCAGCCTCTTGCGCTGAAACACTTTCTACCTTCTCACCGCACAGCTCGCCGAAAACTTCCCGCGCCTGCATCTTTGCCTGCTCCCAGCGGATCTCATCGGGGATTTCCCATTTCTGAAGACATTTTTCTCTTACGTCCGACTGCCGCGTCTCCTTCAAGCTCCTGTGCGACACAATAAGAAAGCTTTTTTTATTAAATTTAAGATTTGGTTTTTACTTTGAACAACTAAAACACAAAAAGTTAAAAGATAATTGACCTGAAACTTTGAAAATGTTTTCTAAAATAAACCTATAATTCATAATTTAATTACAGCTTTTTTTTTAATTATCATCTGACGTTAAATTCAACAATAAATTATAAACTTCTAAATATAAAAAAAACTGCAATAAAAATATTAATAAATCCAACCATTTTCTAACTTGTCTCTACAATATGCCTGGAGTTTTGACAAAGCTTCGCATTGTTCATCTGCAATTCTGTAGAAAACTGTGGTATTTAATTGAACTTTTCAAATTAAAATATATTTACTCCTTATATTACACCAAAAACATTAAATTACATAAATGTAAATACATAAAACGTTTATAAATAAAGACTAACTGAAGAGGAATATAAAAAGATACTTTTCTGTAGTTTTTAATGAAAGTTTAAATAATCTAATCATAGTAACTTTTAATGAAATAAAATGTTATAACAGTTATTGAATAGAAGTTGTTTTAGTGTTTTAAATATAAAATTTTTTAACAAATATTGACTTTTAAATAACGTATATGAAAGCATTGTATTTGCTTATATTTTCTCACAAAGTAAAACTAAAAGCAGTAACGAGTTTAGTTTGGCAAATGTTTTGACATAAAAAGAGGCTAAGAGCTTTGAAGTGATAAGATTAGGATATAGTTGGCGTAAGTTATTTAACAATATTTACCTAAATATTTACTAAAATTCACATGTATTTGACGGCTACTCAACGGCCTAAGGCTGATAAACTCATGATTATACACAAATTTGTGCAATTTTACTGCAAACTTTAAAATGCAAAAAGCTACTGGACAAGCTTTATTTATAGCTTAATTATGATTAAAACGTACTTTATATTGAGATATAATGTTAAATATTTCAATTAAACGTGCCAAGCATAATTCAAAACGTTTTTTCTATCATTTCAACAAAATAATATCCTTTAGATCTTAATATCATTCGGAACATATTTTGTTAAATTTATTAAGAATTATCAGTTTGACTACAATAATAAATAAGTAAGATTATTGCAATACCTGCCAGAACTTTCTTTGAAAATAGCTGGACATACAAAAATTCGCGAAAAACTCAGGCGACCAGTCCCACAAGCGCAAACAGAAATCCTCTCAAGAGAGGAGTTTGAAAAGCAACAAAATAATTTTGCTAGGAAAATTCGCAAAACATAGGTAAAGAATACGCGAATTCGAAGCAAAATGAGCCGCTAAGACCGTCAAACCCAAGCCTGATTTGGCCTGATGCGCACGAACCCTGTAGTAACACACTAAGCTACTTTTGAAAGTTAAATTGAGAATTATAGTTATATACTGACAACAACTACGATATTTTAAGTAGAATCTTAATAAAGCGTTCTTTTAACTACTGATAAATACTCAAACACTTCAATAATGCAAACAAAACTTCAACTAACAAAAAATACACTGTTGACTACGAATTTGACCATTGAGTTCCTTAACAGTTTCAACGAGCAGGATTGTGTTCCTGGTAAGCTCCAATTTGAGTTCCATTTCAGCCTTGTTCATCCATCTGCCTTCCATGTCACCGTACTGCTGCATAGTGTGCAAGAACACTTCTCTGTACAAACATATTCATTTGTTTAATACATAATTTGAATCAACCTACTATTGTACATATTTATAAGTAAATAAGCTAAAAACGCTAATCTAAGTTCTACTACGTCTTGACAAATTAGTTTATCTTTAGTTTTAAGAAGCAGCTTGAAAACTACAACCAACTTTACAAGATTTTATTCTCAAGTAAAAACTATAAAAAAAGTTTTAGTTATAATTCAAAATTCAAAACTCTACAAAGTAGTAAAATATCAAAGTAAATTAAAAGATACAGTAAGTTCAAAGAACCTTAAGAATAACTTTTAATACTTAATTCATGGACGAAAGAATATTTTTGCAAACAATTAAACAATCTTATTCATTTTTCTTATCAAAACCACGATTTAAAGCAATAATTAAAACGATACTGAAGAGAAAGTTCGTGCTTATTAGACAAAACTAATATTCTTGTTTTATTTTAAAATGTTATTTACTCACGCCTCTGCTGATAAGCAAGTGAGGTGTCTGGCTGCCTGTGACGTAACAATAGTGGTTGTGGATGATCTGACCGGTGTTTTCCAGCCTCTTGCGCTGAAACACTTCCTACCTTCTCACCGCACAGCTCGCCGAAAACTTCCCGCGCCTGCATCTTTGCCGGCTCCCAGCGGATCTCGTCGGGGATTTCCCATTTCTGAAGACATTTTTCTCTCACGTCCGACTGCCGCGTCTCCTTCAAGATCCTGTGCGACAAAATGAGAAAGTTTGTTTTATTTAATTTTAGGATTGGATTTTTACTTTGCACAACTAAAACACAAAAAGTTAAAAGATAATTGACCTGAAACTTTAAAAATATTTTCTAAAATAAACCTATAATTCAAAATTCAATTACAGCTTTTTTTAAGTATCATCTGACGTTAAATTAAACAATAAATTATAAACTTCAAAATCTAAAAAAAAACTGCAATAAAAATATTAATAAATCCAACCATTTTCTAACTTGTCTCTACAATATGCCCGTAGTTTTGACAAAGCTTCGCATTGTTCATCTGCAATTCTGTAGAAAACTGTGGTATTTATTTAAGCTTTTCAAATTTAAATACATTTACTCCTCATATTACACCAAAAACATTAAATTACATAAATGTATATACATAAAACATTTGTAAATGAAGACAAACTGAAAATGCGTATAAAAAGATACTTTTCTGTAGTTTTTAATGAATGTTTAAATAACCTAATCAGAGTAACTTTTTATAAAATAAAATGTTATAACAGTTATTGAATAGAAGTTGTTTTAGTGTTTTAAATATAAAACTTTTTAAACAAATATTGATTTTAAAATAATGTTATGAAAACATTGTATTCGCTTATATTTTCTCACAAAGTAAAACTAAAAGCAGTAAACGAGTTTAGTTCGGCAAATGTTTTGACATAAAAAGAGGCTAAAAGTTTTGAAGTGCTCTTAAATAAGATTAGGATATAGTTGGCGTAAGTTATCTAGCAATATTTACCTAAATATTTACTAAAATTCACATGTATTTGACGGCTATTCAACGGTCTAAGGCTGATAAACTCATGAATATACACAAGTTTATGCAATTTTACTGCAAACTATAAAATGCAAAAAGCTATAAAGCTACTGAATAAGCTTTATTTATAGCTTTAAAAGTGTTTATTCATAGCAATTCTTAATAAAAAATTCAATACTCTGACGTTTAATCTGATTAAAAAAATGTCTTGAATGAAAGCTTAGTGAACTTAAATTAATTCTAATGGTAAAAAAAATATCCATACAGTATACTCATTCATAGTTTAAAAACAAATAATAATTTCAGTTCATATAAAAAACATTTACAAATTATCATAATTTTTCTAATATACACGAAAACCAATAGTTAATTTCCAAAAAAAAAGCAACCTTTCGGATTTCGCAGGCCGGCTGGTGACCGGCTATGGTGAGTTTTGTGATGCGGAGCAAGTATTGTGAAGGGGGTGCACATGTCAGCATGAAGTTCTGCATATCAGCCACGCGGTGGCGAACTGGCACATTGTATTTTCTCGATGTTCCCCTGCCCTGCCTATGAAAAATTAAATGAATGTTTGTTATGATGAATTGTGTTTAATGGTGAATCTAAACTGTAAAATTTGAAACTGAATGTCAAATAGCTTTATGACCAGCATAAACTTATGTTTGGATCTTAATATAGTCTTTTGGATATTTAAATGCACTTGCAGTCCAAGGACCTAAGTATAGTAGTTCAATAATAAAAATCAGAAAACGTAAACATGCTTTATAACTTATTAAAGTAGCAGTGTTATATCTACTGATTTGTATTTTATAGGTTCTAAATAAAATTATATCAAAATTAAATATTGTTAAGTTTAATTAACATTCTTAAAATCCCTAAATCATAGAATCTATATTTTTTTTGATAGCAAGCGCAATAATAAGTAAAATAATAACAACAATAAGTACAATAATACAGTAAATGAAAAAATAAAATGTAAATAATAACCAAACATAAAAAAAAATCTTATATCTTATAAGTTTCTCTTTAGTATTGTAATGTGACAAACTTGAGCTATACTTTAGAAATAGCATTTAAAAAGAGATTATTAAATCAAGCATTAACACAACGGTTTATGAGGAAATATTTGGGCCTTAATAAAGAGAAGCACATGAATAATGTATGAGCTCAACAAATAACTTTCAAAATAAGGAGCTGATCTGGTTAACTTCATAGTAAATTTCACATTCAAAGATTAGAAAAAGTTTTTAAATTTAATAATTCACTTATTTCAAACATAACAAACCTATTTTTAACTCAAAAGTAAAACAAACCGTAGTGGGGCTCGAAAAGCTCGCTGTTGGTCGAGTGGAAGTCGTACACTTTGAAGTCGTTTTTCCCGCGCAAACCCGAATCCCTTCCACCTCCTCCGCCACACAATTCGCTGAAGCCTGTCAGCCCGGCGCAGACGTCGGCCAAGTACAAAAGTTCCGACGACGTGATTCCCTGCAAAACGACGAAAGTTTTTAATTAAATGAATGCTTGTTATGATGAATTGTGTTTAATGGTTAATCTCAACTGTAAAATTTGAAACTGAATGTCAAATAGCTTTATGACCAGCATAAAATTATGTTTGGATTTTAATATAGTCTTTTGAAATTTAAATGCACTTGCAGTCCAAGGACCCAAGTATAGTAGTTAAAAAGTAATGTTGTTTTTCAAAGTCAGTAGAAAATTATATCTGACATAATAATGCAACTATTAAAATTTAACTATTCTGAATCATCACGATATCATTTATTAAGATTTCTTGTTTACTAATACATCTTAGAGATAACTTTAATAAACTTTATTTTAGGAAAGTATATTCAAAAGTTTGTGGCTAACAACATTTTTAAAACTACTTTAACGATTAAGAAATGATATATTTATCTTATTTTTATGTATAGAAATATTATAGAAATGATTTTTATAATTTTATTAGAGGTGATTTGATTTTTTAATTTTTATTTAAACTAACTAATAATGAAAAGGTGACAGTTGAAACTTCCAGCTACAGCAAAAAAAAATTTCGCGACTTGTAGAATCACATTTGCAAGCTGTTAAAGAAAACAATTAGTTTATAATGAAAAAAATATATTTATAGATTGTAAATTGATATGTTAAGTTTATTAGGCTAAGTTAAGTTATTTTTTACTCTCGTGAAATATTTTCTTCGTGCAATTTTGTTTCCTTGTTCATTTTTTGTTCTCGTGCAATTTTAACCCGTTCTTTCAAAGAAGATGATAAAACATTATGTAGATATTATTTCAAATTTAAATTAGTTATAAAATGTTTAAACGACATTATTTTAATATCATTTTTTATAGGTGCACGACTACTCAAATTCGGACAATTCAAATTCCGACAATTTAAATTCTTAAAAAAAATTGAAAGGGCCACAACTAAATAAGTAATGTATATTTGTCAAATATAAAAAATATATATGTTGGTCCTAATAATATCTACAAGACATTTTTTCTTTTTGCAAAACATTAAATATTTTTTGAGATATAGCTTAAATAAAGTAAAAAACATAGTTATTTAGAGTAGTTATAAAATATCTTTTAAATTTTTGAGATTTTGTGAAAAATAATAAGTTACTTGTAGATATTAATAAGATCAACAAATGCATTTTATATTTTTTTAAACTTGTATAACTTTTTTGGATAAAGTCTTTTAACTATTTTTTTAAGAGTTTGAATTGTTGGAATTTAAGTTGTCCAAATTTGAATTGTCATGTACCATACTTTATATTGTAGAATTGTTATATTTTATAGTTTACCAAAAAGTTATAAGTAACACAAAATTCTTTAATTTGAAAAAAACAAGCTCTTCTATTAATGCTAAAATTCATAATTAGTTTACAAAAATCATTGGTAATTACCTAGCATGATTGTACCAATATCAAACTGAAAATATATTTTATTCTTGGTCTATTATAACTCTAATCTTAAGCTAAAAATGACATTATAATACATAAATAATAAAACAAGCTTATTTATCATAAACTAATAAAACTATAAATCGCTTTATTTTACAGTATTGTTCTCAATTTAAATATTGTATTGATATTACCGACTTATATTGTAAAATTAAAGTGATTAATTATTCAAAACTACTAGTTAATATCAAATAAATTTTATTTTATTTATGTATTTATAAAGCTTGTTTAAAACAAAATATAACTTAGACTAAACTTTTGGTTATAATAGAAACAGACCAAGAACAAAATATAATTTCAGTTTGATATTTGTGCAACATCATGCAAGGTAGTGGTTATTTAAAGATAACTAATATATTTAATAATTGACTGACTTATTTGGTGAATAAAAACTTTTTATATAAAACTAAAATTACATTAGTTAAGAAATAAAATAAAAATTAACAACTATGACTATTACTAATGCAGTATAATCACATTAATTATAATCAAAACTAGTAAAAATTAATTTTTTTAATGAATTTGATTTGAGTTATTCATGACTAAAAGAAATTAAAATTAACTTAAACTATTCTTTTAGCTTTTACCTTTAACTTAACAACATTATACAGTAATTATTATAAGCTAGCAAAGAATTATAGAGAAACTGTTTACATTATCTACATTTAAAATACATTAGCTTTGTTATTTTTTTTACATGTTATACCATTAAAGCTGATAAATATAGCAAAAGAAGGAAAAGCAAAAGTACTTTATGTTCATATATTTTTTTTAAGTTTTATTCAAATGTTTTAATTTTATTTTAAAGCCTTTTTCATAAGTGAAACTTAGAATTCTATTAAACTTTTTTTTTAATCTTACTACTATGCTGCTTAATATTTTTTAAACTGGAAAATTGATTTGTTTTGCTGTTAAAAAAACTTAAATGAATAAATTTTATTAAAAACAATTGGGTTTATATTTAAAGATTGGCCCATCATTATGCAAAAATGAATCCCAGTATTTTGTTATTTAATCCTATTTTCTAGTTAAACCATTTTGCAGAAAGTTTATACAATTTTGACAATTTTCAGAAAATTTATACAATTTTTTGAATATTTGGAGAATAATTTACTCTTTGCTAGTCAGAAAATTTATTGGTAATAACCTAAGATGATGTCGCGCCAATATCAAACTGGAATAATATCATATTTGATGTCTTTTTTATTATAAACTAATAAAAATTAAACACTTAATTGCTTTTATTTTACAATATAAATCAACTATATCAATACAATATTTTATATTGATTGCAATATTGAAAGAAAAAAACCGATTAATTAATTAGGTTTATAACAAATAACTTTAATTTTTACTGTGTATTTATATAGGTTGTTTAAAAAAAATATCTGATTAGATTAAACATGTTAGGCTTAAAAAATTGATGTTTACCCTAAAACTATGGTTTCATAAGACATCAAATACAATATAATTTCGGTTTGATATTGGTGCAACATTTTCCTTGGTAATTACCAAATTGTTTTAAGTTTATATTTGCAAAATAATTATGAAAACCTTTTAAACTATTTACTTCCCACTTAAGGGTATTTTAATTAAATACTTGAAATAATTACAGGGTGGCCACTAGTTTTTCAGAAATTTTTTCCAGGTTATTGGGTCTATTTTTAGTTTATAATTAAGCTTCAAGTAAAAACTGTATTAAATAGTATGAAAATATTGAAAACATACTGTAAAGATACTTTGCATGTGTTTTTAATTAAGTCTTTTTTGATAAAGACAAAAAGTTTTGGTCCATACCATAATTTTTTTGTGTCAAATCTATATTTAACATGTAGAAAATGTTAAAAACTCAAAGTTTTTCCATTTTTTTTGTTTAATTTGCCATATTTCTCTATGATTTTGGGTTTGGTGGCCACTCTGTAATTATGCTTAATCTATAAAAATTTCAATTTTTTGTGAAGAAATACATAAAACAAATTTTAGATTCAACATATCACATCACAACATTTAAGGAAGATATTGACAATTATATTTGTATTTATTTACAGGATTGCCACTCCTTTTTAACATTTTTTTCCAGGTTTTTCAAAATTCTTCCAGGTTTTTAAAAGTACACATTTTGGTTCTATTTTTAGTTTAATGATAATTTTAATATAAGAAACTATATTAAATAGTATAAAAACTTTGAAAAAATACTGTAAAGTTACTCAAAATGTGTTTTTTAATAAAAAAAATTGGATGATGACAAAAAAATCTTATTTATATAATATATTTTTTGTGTCAAATTGAAATTTTACTACTGAAAATGTTAAAATAATGAAAAATTTCAGGTTTTTTAACCAAAATTCCAGGTTTTTTTCAAAATTTTTAAAATTCCAGATTTTCCTAGGTTATTTTTGCTTAAATTGTCCAATTCCAGGTTTCCAGGTAAAGTGGCAACCCTGTATTTAGTTAAATTTTAGGATAATAATCACATTACTTTCAAATGTAGTACAAAAACTTACCTTTCCAACATCTTAAACTTGTTTTTAGTTCAAGTAAGTTTACCTGAATATTTTACAAAACACCCGGGGAATCCCAAATAATCTCATAGCAGTTATAACAAACCAGGTACTTCAGCGACACTAAGGAACTCTTTTTATTTTTAAATAAAACATTAAGTACAGATAATAATTTATTTAATAAAAACATCAGTCTTTTTTACACGTTTATTTCAAAGTTTAATTCTATTTAATATTACAAATGCAATAGTAATTGCTCAATGTTTACGTTACTAAACAGAGTTAAAAACAAAACTTTCAGCCTTATAACAATTTCATAAAAATTAACAGTTTTACTTAAGTTTTATTGTTTTTTAATAAATTATTTTTAAAGACATTTAGAGTTTTGTTTTAACTATGTTCTCAAAACAACGTGTTTAAATTGTGTTTGTCTTTTTGTTATACTTTATAAAACTATTTAAGTATCTTATAATATAAATTTAACTTAAAGTAGAAAAATTATTCTATTCTTTAAAAAATGTCTTATTGAATTAAATAATAGTAAACTTTTAATAGTTAAAATAGTTACATTTTTGAAAAAAAATTATACTTTAGCTGTATTCTTAAGTATAAGGTTGTACTTTTCTAAAAGTAATAAAAACTTTCACAAAAAAATCAAATTCATAAAACTTTTTTTAACTTTAGCTCATATGAGATACTATATAGAATAAAAATACACGATTTAATTTTTTTTTTAGAAATGAAACAGATAATAACTTCATGTAAACTCTTAACAGCTTTGTTTTAAGCTTTAACAACGCTTCTAAACTTTTTTAAATGATAATCATTATTCCATTAAAAGTAGTAAACATTTTATTTTTGCTTTTTTGGTCTTAATAAAAACATTGAAAACACTACAACTAATCGTTGCTTTATGTTTTAGTTTGTTTAGTAATATTTGCAATTATGTAGCTAATTTTAACTAGAAAATAGTTGTTTGAGTATTTATACTTCAGTGTATTCGTTAAAAATTTCAATAGTAATTTGTTCGGTGCTTTGGATCGAAGGTCTTATGTCTAAAACAATTACTAATGTCTATTTACACAGAAAAAGTTTAGTCTGTAAAATATATTGTGTTTTAATTCTGAAGCTTTCTTTATTTACCTGCATTCTTTAAAAGTTATCAGTTTATAAACATTTTGTATATAAAGCAGTTGTATTTTAATTATTAGTCAAATTCACTTTAAACTTAGAGTATTTAAGTTTTATTATTTAAACTACTTTTAAAGTTTTGTTAAAAAATATATGGCTTCTACTCATTTAAGTTAGATTAAACTTCTAGCATTTAAAAATGCATATTTCATTATGTAACATTTCCTTATTTAATTAATGAGAAAAAAAATTATACAAATAAGTTTAAGCTTAATAACATTATTACGAAAAAGTAAAAAAAAAGTTATAGAAAGTATTTGTTTTGAAAGTATTTGAAATACTTACTATTAGTATTGTATTTACTAAAACATCTTGTTTGATAAAAAAATATTTTTATGGCAGATAAAATCAAACAAACTTGTATTGATAAAATTATGACTTGTTCTTTAAGAACAAAATTAAATTGCTAGTATTTATATGTTATAATCAAGTTACAAGCTTTGTTTCATAATCACTATTAAAACATCTATTTTAAAAAAATTGAAAATTAATTTCTACATTAATTTTTTATGCAGTAACTTACTTAAGTAATCATTAATAAATGATATTTATTTGTAGTTTAAAAAAAGTTATTGCTACTTAGTATGTTTTGTTTTGAAATACTTAGCTTTTACAACTGTTCTTTTTTTTTGAGGAACTGAAAACAATTACGACTTACAAATAATTAACTAGAATAAATATGATATAAACAAAAGTAAGGTACAATGTTTTTTGTCAACTTATTAAACATATTAATTTGAAAACTTGCAAAATATTGTATCTGTTATTTACTATGTTATCTGTTTGTTCCACACGATTTTTAGAAAATTATGCTTTATATACATTTTATAAGTAACTATATCAAGAGTTTTAGTGGACGAGTGGTAAGGGTCAGGAAAAGGAAGCGAGCGACCCGAGTTCAAATCCCAGCATAAGTCCTTTTATTTTTGACTTCACGGTATATGTTATCTTTAATTTTGTTGTTTAACTAATTTTTAACTCTTACTACCGATTTAACAAAAAATGGCTGCTGATTAAAAGTACTACTTAGTGCAACAATAGTCAGTCATCGAAATTCGAGCAGTATTCATTAACTATAAATTTTTTGTTTTTAAATTACAGACATCACACAGATACTTAAAATTGTTTAAAGTTTATCAATTAATACATTACTATTTGAACTTTCAAGTAGTTTTTCAAACTATCAATAAAAGCTTTGTTGGATTAGAGGCTTTTTAATAAATAGTTTGGTTTGATAAGGTAACAAAATTAATTTTACTTATTAAATATTGTAGTTGCAGTAAATAGAAGTTTTTAAGTTTTTACAACCGCATACTAACTACATACTTCAAGTACGTACAGCAAATGGAAACATTCGTTTCTTATATTTACCAACTCGACAGCATCTTCAACTTATTAGACATTTTGCAAAAATCACAGAAAATTGTTGTTTTCTTCCGATTAGCTCATATTTGCAACTAGTTCCAACAAAAACAAACCATCTAAAAAAACGGAGACTCATCAGTGTACTAGAAGAAGAAACTATTAGAATGCATATAATTATATAACTATATAGTAGACTATATAGTAGACCACTGCAACACATTTAACACCTACCTATTTACGGGAGCTTTTAACTTTAACTTGAAGTGGATGTGGTAAAAAAAAGTCAGTATTAAATGTTTTATCAGAACTAATTTTGTAGTTGAGCAATTTTAGTAAATTAATATAATTAACTGAAATGATTCGACCCGCAAAAAAAAAAATTCAACATCTGGCCCGCGGACTCAAAACGTTACACACCTCTATCTTAAAGTTTTTATTATATGTTATGCTACGAAGCATACTTGCCAAAAAAATATAATTTTAGTTTGTTATGGCAGAAATTCCAGAAATCAAAAGTTCTAAAAACAACTGAATAGATAATATACGTTTCTTATACATAATTATATGGATATTATACATATATTAAATGGAATAATAATGGTAATACTGGCGAATATTTTTCCAAGCTCTATTCTATGGTACAGCGGTTATAAAACAATATTATTCAGTATAACTGTTTTTAATTTTCTACATATTTGTCCTTAATGCTTCAAGACTATTAAAGATCTATGGTTAGGATACTTTAGTGTTTGCATCAGCCGTTACGCCATACACAGATTTTAACAGTACATGATAGTTTAAATTTTTATTGGTAGATTTTTGTGGATCATACCTGATCTCTAAAAAAAAAATTAGTTTGAAAAATCTCTAAATATATTTTTCAACGTCCACAAAAATGCGAGTAAAAATTATAAAACTGAATTTCAAATAGTTTTCAGATAGAAAACATCTGAAATATAGTTTTCCGACGAACAATTAATAAACATACTACATAAACATTGTACACTAATGTAACGTTTCTTCTGTATTAAACAAAGTTACTGTAGACTTTTCTACTTTTTTTTCATTTGTAGCTCATTATAATTTCGATTATATTGGGTATGCAACTTGATGATCGAGAGGTCTTTTTGCGTATCAAGGTCCTTGAACCAAAAAAGTTTTGAGCAATTTTTGGTTTTGTTTAATAAACCACTTAACTAATGTTAAAATAAATATGTTATTGGAAAAAAAACTAAGGATGAAAATTGTTTTAATATAGATCATTGTTTATTGAATTTAAAAAAAATTAATCTATCTAAATATTTTTGTAAACAAAAATATACTGAAAGCAGTTTTTATTTAGATACTCAGAACAACTTGCATTTAAACGAAAAACTATTGTAGTTATACCAATGTTTACATTTTGTATGAAATTTTTTTCAAGCAATACATAAAACGTTTTACATAACACAGCCTTTGTGATACGAAGAACTAAAAAAAAATTGCATGATGTTTTTCATTTGTGTTATTAGTCAAAATAGTCAAAAAAAAATTCAATGTTTTAAGGCTCCTTGCTGTTTGTTAGGTATGAAGCCACCAGATCATCAAGTGTAAGTAGGAAAACGTACCAACAAGGCTTAGTTCAAAGTTTCTAGTAAAAGTCTTAAAAATCGTTTAAAGGTTCGGATTGTGTAAAGAAAGTATACAAATAAACCTAATATCCCTGAAAATTATTAGCTACTTACTTACTGTAGTTGTGTTTTTATCGAGCATTAAAGTTGTGCTTTTATTATACAAAAAAGGTTTTATTAATTATAGTTTTAGGCCATTACATTTATAAAAAATTATAGTACTTGTTATAAGGCAATTTGTAAAATATGATATATTTATTGGAATCCGTCGTTTTTTTCCTACACTAAAGCATATTCTCTAGATTAATATTTTCATTTTTCTCTGATACCTTTTTTTATGATTTTGAAACAATGTTGATAAGAATAAAATTGAAATGACATCAGTCATTTAAATATTTTTTTGTTTCATTGTTAATAAACTTTTTTGAAAAACAAAAAAGCTAAAAAGGAAGAAGAAAACTAAAAAGAAAAAAAAAGAATTAAAAGCACTTGGAAAAAGTTTACTAAGTATATTTTTCTAGTCATACGCAATTTTACTTAAATCATCAAAAAAAATAACTTAATTATAAGTATAACTTATGCTTAGCAATTTTTAAATTTTAAACAAAAAAATGACTTCAAAGAATTTTTTTTTTATTCAAGAATTTTTCAACTATAATTTTAGAACAAGTTTTCATAGGCAAATTAAAATTACAATATTGTATACTATTTATACAACATTAGACTAGCTAGAATTTTACCATTTTACTTAACATTGATATTTAAAATTTAAGTATAATGGATAATAGAAAAATGTTTTTCGGTGGTTTTCTTTTTATGTTTTTAATTAAATAGCAAATACTTACAATAACTTACAGTTATTTCAACGTCACAGGAGTTTAAAGCTTGAAATTTATTTTACCCGCCGTTCATGAAATAAGTATGTAACAAATTTTAAAAATAACAAACAGTAAAAGAAAGTATTTTTATATGTTTTCAATTAGGTAGCATAAAAATAAAACATAAGTTCTATTTTTTGTAAGTCGTTATTAAAAAACTTTTCAAGTCTAATTAAAGTGCATTTAATATTCAGTTTTTTGATTTGTTTATTATAATTTTACAACAATCGTTTTTCGACAAGTATATTGCAGCAAAAAAAATCTTTCACCACGACTGAGTGGTAAGAAATAGTTTGCATTCGCTTCGTGATACTATAAATATAAACTGTCTAAAATATAACCTATAAAAGCAGATAATAAATCATTTACTAAACCCCTATAAGTACAGAAAATACTGTGTTATATTATATATAAAATATTTTATCGGCATCTAAATGTTATTTGTTTTCTATATGTATGTTTTAGCTAAATTAAAAATTGTGTGTTGTATACTTTTGCTTGACGAGCCGAGTTGTGCTTATAAGGTAAAGTTTTCAATTAAATCTTCTAAACTACTATTTGATTTTCATAAACGGTCACAGGATATATTTTTCTAAAACTTGAATTTAGAATTGCGCGGGTAACTCACTGCGTAAAAAATGCATTTTTATAATATGGATTTTTGTTTATGTGTTGTCCACTGGGTTTCAGTCAACTCAAAATATTTTAGATACCGTGATTAAGATACTTACATTATCAGGACCGAGCCGTTTTTAAATATAAATCCATTATAACATTAGATACCGTATCATAAAGAAACTTTTAATATTTATTTTGATGAAATGGTATGATAAAATGTTATTTATCCCTTTGAATCTAATAAATCTGTTTTAATAATACTTTTTAGGCACAAAAATATTTAATGAAATATTTTTATTTAAAATCGACCGGATTAACGTTACAATGATTATGTAGGATACAATAGATAAATAAAAAAAAGATTTTTTTAAAGACTTCATCATTTTTAACGAAAAGAAAAAAACTGTTTTAAAACGACTTAAACCTAAATTAATTATTAATCAGATTTTTTTTTAACATTGCTTCTTAAGCTATAATAACATAAAGAATGCATCAGGGCTGCTGGATTTCGATGAGTATTTAGTCACATAAAACAAGAGCTTGATATTTTAGTAAAAACAAAAACTTTTTTTTTTAATATTTAGTGTTCAGCTGGCATATCAACATTGGTATTCTAACAATTCTGCTTCACATATAAAATGTCATATTTTATGCAAGGATTACTTTACCTTATACTAATATGAGAAATAAAGCTATATAAATTTAACAACTTATATAAATTTAATTTTGTCAAAAGTCTATATGTTATTAAATAACTTATCTATTTGATTAGTGTTTATAGAAAATTATAAAGCTTTATAAACAAGTTTTAAATTTTGTTGATTATTTACTTGGTTTTTAGTAAACGCATAATAAAGTTAGTAAACTTATTTAAATTTTTTAAATGCAAAGCAAAATTATAAAAATCTTCTTTGCTGAAAAAATAGAAAAAGTTAAGTATTAGTTATTATTTATCTTTTACAAATGCTTTAAAATATAATAGTTGATTAATTAAAAGCAAATCTAAATTAATTAAATTATAAAAAAATATTTTATTCAATAATAAAATGAACTTAATATCTTAAAATTCAGAGACTGAGTAACATCAGACTACTTAAGACTTTTATAATTAAGTTTGGACTTACGTTAAACAATCTAATCGAAGCTAATATTCTAGGGAAATATTTCAATTTTATATAATCAGCCAGTAACTTACATTTGAAAACTTTGAAAAGTAAAGTAATTATTTTAAAAAGAAACTTTGTTACGAAAAGCGATTAAAACAAACATTAAACGACAAAAACGATTTAAATTATTTTAAATATTTTTCAAAAGAAACTGCAACATGACCTTCTCTTAGATATTTGGAAGGTGTTTTTACAGTTGATTGCCATTTATTTTCAGTGACATCATAAACTGGGACAGCTAAATCACCGTCAAGACGCCAGGAACCAAAAACATAGATTCTGTTACCATCTGTGTGTAAGTAAGGTCTATGAAGTGTATCTTTAATGCGAAATGGGGCAATTAAAGTGAACTTTTTTGTCATACAATCGTAAACTTCATGTTTATCACATGCACCGCTAATAACAAACAGTTTGTTACCACGTGCGAGTAAACCTGGGTATTTTCGACCGATGTTTAAGTTCGGTAAAAGTGACCACTTGTCAAGGTAGTCATCATAACTTTCAACTAATTTTAAGTAGTTTTGGCGATTTTCGGTAAACGTAATACCCCCTATAATAACACATTGTCCATTAAAAACTGTGCATGATGACTTATATTTTACTGAATTGATTTTACTCGAAATTTTCTTCCAATTGTTTTTATCTGGGTCGTATACAAAGTTGTTATCCCAATGATGTAAACCACCGAAAACATATATTTTTCCGACAAATGCACAAGTACAAAAAACATTTATATACCTTTTTTTAGGGAGAATTTCCAAACGGTTCCATTGATCCGTCCTTCGGCAATAAACCTGAAAAGACCCATCTTTTTCACCTTGATCACCAATAAAACAATATATTTTTGTGCCTATTAAAGTACAAACAAACTTTTCAGGCATTTGCTTTAGCATGTTGTTTGTTGATTTAATTTCATCTATTGTGTTTCTATCAGTTATGTGAGAGAGAACTAATGGTTCAAAAGTATCGTTTTTGAAACTTAATTCACTACCAAAAAATAAAATTTCATTTTTGTCAAAATTTATCTGACTATTACAACGGTTCTCAAACCAAAACTTTTTTACGTTTTGAAACTTATTTCTTTTTGCTTTCAAAGCTTTATTAATTATGTTTTTACACAGCGTACTATTACTACACAGAGGATGTTCTTTTACGACATTTTTAAGTATTTCTTCTGTCAGCAAAGGTAACCGAACTAAACTTAAAAGTTTGTCAGTGTAACATTTACGTTCAAATTTTTTGTAGCCCACCCAACTTACTATTACGTTAAATATTTCCAACTCTGAGTCAATTTTTAAGTTAGAGGAAGAAACTAAAGTGGATATATCCGTAAAACTCAACTCCAATAAAACATCAGGCTGATAGTTTGTTAGAAAACAATTTAAGCACAAGCTTAGCAAGAATTCTTCCAGGTCTTTTAAATAGAAAACTTTAGAAAGATGTAAATAAAAACACCAGTTTTTAATAGTCACCTCTTCAACTATAAAATTACAAAGGTACATTTTTAAACTAGAGTTTTTAAGTAGTCTTTCAGCTTCAAGTATAGAGATTAAATTCTTTTTATTTACTTCGGTTTGACCTGAAAAATTTAAATATATTTCATAAGCTGAAATTACTGATAAAATTTGAAACTAATAACAGGCTGACTTATTTAATTATTTTATTTGTTTATATTTTTTCAAGAAAAACTTATTTACAATTTAAAGTATTTTTGTGGTTGTTAACATTATTATTTCTGTTTGGTTTAACTCAATTACTTAATTATTTATTCAAAGTTATAACAACTAAGATTTTTTATAAAGTCTATAGTTAGTTTATATTTTTTAGTTAGTTTAAGCACATTATTGGATATAATATATATTGCAGCTTTTTTTTGTGTGTTTAAAAACATTTATAGTTTAACTTTATCACTACTTAATTTTTAATAAGTAAAAATTAGTTGATAGTACAGTCTAAATTCATAAACATTCTTTTAAAAACTTAAAATATATATAATTTATAATTAGTTTTTTTTAATCCTTATAAGGTTAAATCACTTGCTATAAATACTGATAAATTTAAAAATTGAAAACATTTCAGATTAAAATTTTAACTTTTAACGTAAAGTTGAAAATATATATACTGTTAGATACTATTATATAAATAATCCTTTAATTTTTTTGTATGTTTTTGTTAGAAAAGAAAGAATTCTTAAATTTAATATCCTAATTCTTTGTAGAGTTTTCGTTTAGGAGTTTAAACTTTAAATGTAATTTTTTTTGCCCCGAGTTAATTATGAACAAGTTAATTGTGCAACTTGATGACCGAGAGGTCTTTTTGTGTACCCAGGTCTTTAAACCACAACATTTTCGAGAAATTTTTCGTTTTGTTATATAACCTCTCATTAATAAAAATACTTAAAAAGTGCTTACCTTTTTCTACAAACTCCAAAACACTCAGCGTAGTAGACTCGGATATTTTTGGAAATTTAAAAATCAACGGTTTGTCATCATTCTTGAAAAAGTTTTTATAATTAAAGTAGCCGAAATTGTTAATTAAAACATCAAAAGAAACACCAATCTTATTTTCTTCTTTGCCCACAATCGACACTGCATTAGTATTCCGTGCATGTGTTAGATGCTCTTCAGTCGCACCAAACATTTTTGTAACAAAATTTCCCATAACTTTTATTTACTTTTGTTTCTGTTAATTTTCAAAAATGTTTTTAGGAAAATTCTAATGAATAGAATTAACATTAACAATGAATAATTAAGTAGGAACATTAATTTTGCACAACGATTAAGTAGTATCTTATCTAATCAATAATTATACTTCAGTACAACTAATTAGTATTTGAAACCAACTTATAAATGTTTGTATATATTTTTTGAACTATTTTGATATTTTTTACTAGCTCAAATGTAATGTACAATTAAACAGTTGATTTCATAGTTCTTACTTGTTATTTAAAACTATATGCCATGCTACCGATAATGAGCTTTAAAGTTTTACTTTTGTAACAAAGATTTAAATTGGTTTTTCGAAAAATTGTGAGTAGTATGATTGAACTTAAGTTCATTTTGCTAATATCACAATAACACAACAAACTTTTTAAAATAAAATCCTGAAATATTTAAACTATAAGCGTTTTTATTAAAAATTTATGCAATGACACAATGTTTATCAGTGAGTATCTGAAAATATTACTACAATTCATTAAAATGATGTTAACAAATTTACAACTGAAAACTAACATCTTGTTATTTAATATACAAAGCTAGACTTGGTAAAAAGCCTTGTGTAAAGTGTTAAAATCCGGCAGTAGTAAGATTTAAAATAAATATTATAATTTATAAGACCTTACGCCGGGGAATTTTAAACAAAGGCTTTTTTTTACAAAGTATACCTGAGGTGTAAACTACAGCTCTCTTTATAAACCTGATTTTGTTAAATATCTACTGTTGAGTTATGTAAAGCTAGCTTGTTAGTTTTAATTAATGTATAATTAAAAAAAAAAACTAAATAATATATCGTAGTGTTATAATGTTTCTTATAATATAAGATCAATTCTGCAATTTTCTATAACAAAATTTGAACAGCCTTATTTTTTGTAATAATGAGTTTTAACTAAGCTTGAACACTAAAGAAAAAATAATTAACAAAGTAACTACTAAAAAGACATGAGATTTAGAAAAAAAAAACAAACAAAGATATGCTTAATAATTTCGAAAAAGCAATTTAAAATGGCATTTAAAAATAATTGTTAAGTGTTGGTGTGTTAAGGTTAAATTTTTTCAAACGTATCTAGATTGTTTTGTTCGAATTAAAAATTAAGTTTGTTGAAAAACTTTAGTACACCATTGCTGTAGAAACACATTCAATACAAGCAATTTTCAATTTTTCTAATAGTTACTGTTATTTTATAATAGTAATAGACGCACTATGTACTTTGCGTACAATAGCAAACATACTCTGAAGATTAACAGGTTAAGATTAGTAAGACAAGAGAAAATAACACATAATAAATATTTTCAGTATAAACGACAGTAAAACGATTTACAGTTATGCAACAAATTATAAGCTGATCTACTTAACAATAAAAGAAAAAGATAAGTAAGTGACTTTTTATT
Source organism: Thalia democratica (assembly GCF_965202585.1). Taxonomy (NCBI): domain Eukaryota; kingdom Metazoa; phylum Chordata; class Thaliacea; order Salpida; family Salpidae; genus Thalia; species Thalia democratica. The sequence continues at coordinate 93,424,721 of NC_139166.1, read as the reverse complement.
CTTCTGCTTCAGTCTCTTTATTCGTGGATAGTAGATTAACATGTAGCTGCAACTCACCAGTGCTGATGTTCAACATTGTTACGTCATACGACTATAATACGTAGTCTTGGAAGTTCGTGGTTGCGAAGTCGCTGTACAACAAACTATCTGGGGTTTACTTTAGAACAGGGTTTCCCAAACTTTTTTCTTAATTGCCCCCTTTAAAGAGTTTGAAAAAGTAATGGCCCCCTTCAACATATAGATTACTCATAAACTACAATATAATACACGTAAGACCTTTTTTTTTTTTTTTGCTCCTCATCTAAAACTCGAGAATATCTAGTGTAAGGTTCTAAACTACCATAAAATACACATAAGACCTTTTTTTTTTTTTTTTGCTCTTCATCTGCAACTGAACAATATAAGAATATCTAGTGTAAGTTTCAAGTTATGGCCTCATGGCCCCCTGTGGCTCCTTTACTGCTCATGGCCCCCCCTCTTCCCCCTTTGCTACTCATGGCCCCCTGAGTATCTGTCATGGCCCACTTTGGGAAACCCTGCTTTAGAACATGACAGCGAAACCTGCGTTGATTTAGTGTAAAGTCGGTCAAAACTAATACGTTTCAATACTTTCTCGTTAGTGGTCTTTTTTTTTTTTTTGCTATTCTAACAATACGACGAAGGCACTGTACGCGGAAGATGTTGAGATTCTCTTATTGTGCACTAGAAAACGTCCACGTTTAGCTACCGTGCAGAAGAGTACTGTATACACAGAAACAATATACTTAAAAATATCAATTAGTAAACTTGTTAAAGTATGAGAGATTTACAAAACTTAAATATTTTTAATCTTATAAAGTTTAAAAATTTAATGTCATTGTAGTTTGTAAATAGTTACTAAAAAAAATAATAATTTATGCTAACAATATTTATTTCACTAAAAAGTGTACAAAATTTACACATATTTAACTTAAATAACTTCTTTATTAAACGTAATTTAATTATTCTCTTTTACATTTTGGGTATAAAAACCCATAAATTTAGTCATTCTGTCAGACTGATTAAATCAGTTAGCACTGTTACAGAGTGTATAATTAAAAGCTACAATACAATAATCTTTACTTAACATGCAAAATAAATTGTTTGGATTTTGATATTTTATGAAAAGACAAAATAAAACAGATTAAAAAGAGGACAACTTACAAGCAATGAATTTAAAAAATACATTAAAATTAACAACAAAATTTTCTAGAACTTATAATTTAGACTTAAAAAATAAAATAAATAAAATAATCAGAATTTCAATAGATTTATCATACAAATATACTACATAAAGTATACTCAAAAGTGCCAACATACGAAAAATTAATGTTAATTAATGTTAAAAATTAATGCTTTCGGACAGCATGAAACCGGCCCAAGGTGATAAACCGGAGCCGCAGTGAGGACGCAGATATCGACATGTCTATTTGCCTGTTGAAGAATAAAAACAACAAAGCACAAGTGATAACATGTCAAAATTTTGTTTTCAATAAAAAAATGCATCACTTATAATAAACTGGTTTGGTTATGTTTTCTTAATTGAAATAGTCAGTTTGCAACTTATTGTAAGCAATTATTAATAAGAAAACTTGTAGTTTTAAATTATGAAATTTAAGATATTTAATTTGAAAATGCTAACAAGCTTTAGTATTTATTATTTGAATTTTTTCATAGTGAAAATAACAATTTCAAAAATAATCAAATTTTCAAAAATTTTAATAAAATTAGTTAAAAAAATCAATATAGATACTAATAATCTCATACATAATAAAATATTGATAAAACTAAAATTTATATTAGAGACTTGTTAGTAGTATAAAAGCACATGTTGTTATAAAGTTTGTTATAGGAAGGAATATGTATATGTAATAAAAATTTATATTCAGTGTTGTTTTCAAATAAAACTTGTTGTTTGTATAGCTTTGTTATATTTAAAACAGCTAACAATGCAAATGAACCATATTTGTTACATCTTAAACTTCACAGCTGTTTAACTGAAAATAAAACTGTGTTTGCTGTAAAGTATATATAATATATAGTTACTTAAATAAAAAACCCAACATCTAAGTTTGAAAAAAGTAAAAACTTTTACATTTATACTTTATAAATAAACTCATTGTTATTGTAAGTGCGTACTTTACGCAAATGCGTACCTCTTAGTGTCCTTATCGATGTGTATAGTGCATGTGGTAAACATGATGATATAAAGAGTATTACATACAAGTTAAGCAATATTGCAAACAAGTGATTTTATAAAAGAGAGAAAAAGTTTGACTCTCTTGAGGTAGCCTAATTTTTAGACACGAACATTTGAGCATCATACGCGTATGCTTAATGTTACACTATTAAGGAAGGCACTTGTAGTGTGCCAGAAAGCGAGCTGACGACTTAGTCAGCTTAGGGATTTTACAATGTAAAGTTGTAATGAATAAATCCCTAGAGGTCTAAGCGGGTAGACGTCGTCAAGGCGAGTTAACTATTAGTGTTTTGCAGGCATATAGCTTGAGTTGACGTGGCCGTCGACTCAAGCTGGAGTTGAAAGACCGCAGCTGGGCGGTTAGAAGTCGTATAGCAGACCTCATTGAATAAGTAGCTAGGGAAGGTAAAGCGAGAGGAATGGCAGGTACCGTCCGAAGAAAGCCATGTAAAAGCCGGGCTCTCGCAAAAAGTAAAGGTAAAGCGAGAGGAATGGCAGAAACCGTCCGAAGAAAGCCATGTAAAAGCCGCGCTCTCGCAAGAAGTAGCAGTGAGTAAACGAGCTCTGATATGATTCAGCCCAAGTAAAAGAACGTGTGCGAAATGAAGTGATTAAAGCATTTCTAGAGGTAAAGGTTTGGCCGGGGCGACTGAAGCAGAGAAGGCGAGGTACTAGAAATGGCGAATGGTAAAGCACACAAAATGTAACAAGTAAAAAAGCGACTGAATCACACGGTCGCTTTACTGATCAGAGTTCATGTACAGCGAAGAGTTTTGCGAACGAAGCAGAAGCTTTGAGAAAAAAATTTCAGCAAAAGGGGAGGGCTGTTTTTTTCGAAAATTAGTTGAAAATGAATTTTATAAGTGTGAGAGAGTTTGATAGAAAAGATTGAAAAAAAATGGGAAAATTTTGGAGCAAAAAAAGGCCCCGAAGCCGCCGCGGCGGCTTCGGGGCCTTTTTTTGCTCCAAAATTTTCCCATTTTTTTTCAATTTATTTTTTCCAATGGCGTTCGTCGAAAGACGTTCGCCTTTTTTTTTACCAATTTTTTTCAGGCTTTAACATTATATTTCAAGGGCGTTTGTCGAAAGACAAACGTCCTTTTTTTTTGCCAATTTTTTTTTGGCTTGCCCAAGAGAGTCTCCCTTATTAAATGACTGTTTTTTATTTAAGTTATATCTTAGATTTTGAGCGGTTGCGCCGAAAGTTGAGCATAGTTTTTTTGCCCAAATTTTGTTTGACAAAATTATCAATAGCCTTATTAGTATAATGTTGTTTATTTTTGATACTTATGATAAATCAGATTTTTATTCGTATAAGATACAATCAAATGAAAGATGGTAGTGAGGTTGGATTACTTTGATACATATAAAATGAAAATTTTACATGTTTCAAAACCTACTTTCATCTTTGGTTTTTTGATTTATTAACCTGATATGTTAAGTTACAATACTAGACTTATTTTAATATGTTGAATGGGTTTATTATGTGGAATTTTTTTTTTTTTAAATTTTTTTCTTAAGCTTAAAGATTAAGTAATAGTTATTTTTGTAAGAAAAATTTATAGTTTTATTAATTTCACCTATATGTGAGTTTTTGTTACAAAACGCTTAATTTAATCAAAACAGATAATTGTAATAGAAAATTTTTAAGCTTAGGCAAGCATTATGGTTTTTAAAAAGTGAACAAAACTGGACACCAAGTAAAACAAAAATCAAACTTTCAACCAAAGACTATTTTATTAATGACATGGACCAAAGGTATCTTTTTATTTAGTATATTTTACATAATATAATCTATTATCTGAACAGTTTTTAATAGTGACTAGTCATTAAACGCAATTAAGTTATGTTATAGGCAGTTAAAATATTTTCTTATTCTTTTACAAAACGTGTGAAATAATTGTTTGCTTTTACAACATAAGTATGTGGTTACTTAGAAAATTAATAATGTATTAAATTTACAACTAGCTTGTAATAAGTTTAAATATTTAAATGCTAAAACGTTTTTAATGTATATTGGAAGAATACTTAAATATTATTAAAGCTTTTAAACATTTTAATTTATAATCATCATTTTAGTCCCTAATTTAAGTTTTATATGAGTATATGCAGTACTCTGCTAAAAAACATGTTAAACCTTACTTTTCCAGTTTAACATATACTTTTTTGAATAGCAAGTAATTCAAGTTGTACTAAAAGCTAAAAAAATTAACCAACTTCTTATACATTATCTTTCTTTTATTTTGTTATTACAAACCGATAGTAGGCTAGATCATTGTATTTTTATTAATACTAAAACAAATTTAAACGATTCTATTTTATCATTATGGTTTTAATTTAAAGTCTTTTAATGTTTTAGTTGAAATACTTTACTTATTTTTAATAAATAGAGTTTTTTCAGTATAAACTTTTACGAGTTATAGTTAGTTGTTAAAGTTAGTGGACATGATTTTAAGAAACATCCTTAATTTAAATTTAAGTCCACTGTTTAAAAACTTCTGGCACAGTTGTTACTACAAAACAAAATTTTTCATTAAAATAGAATCTTATAGCAGAAAGTTGGTAAGCTTAGGCAAGCATTAAAATTTTAACTAGAAAGAAGAAGGTAAACACTTTGTACACATATTTAACTTCAAACCAAAAGCAGTAAATTTTAATTGAAAAGCGTGAACAAAATATTTATTGTGTTTACATAAGGTCGTTGAATTTCTCAATAGTTTTAATAGTGTTAAGAAGAGTGACTAGTAATTTTATTTTATTTATTATGTAAAAGTAAAATTACCTTCATGTTGTGTATTATAACATATACATTGATTGTTTGCTGTAGCAGAAGCGTTTAACATACTATTTGGTTGTTTAGAATACAAAATTATTGTTAACAATTTAGAATACAGTTAAAGAAAAAACTAAGTTACAGAAGTAAAAAAAAACTGATAATGTTATAAAATCCACAACAAGAGTAGTTACACGTTTATAAAATTTAATATAGAAGAATCCTACCCAAGTAACTCGAAAAAGCTGTTACTAAAAAATCTATCAAATTTGCAAAGAAATATATGAAAATAACAAACTCAGACATAGATACTATACTACACTCATGCAAGGCAGTTCTCAGACATGTCAACAGAGTTTGGACAAAAAGAGTACAAAAGAAGACCTATTTGACGTTCCGATGGGAAGCTACCATGGCGCTGAAGTTTGCAACTTAATCGTTTCGTTCCTGTTGAATAACTCAAACCAATTTTTATCTAAAGATAACTTCGAGTTGTACCGCGATGATGGACTTTTGATAATTAAAAAGCGATAAAAAGAATCATAAAAAAAAAAGATATTAGAGCGGGTTACTCTGAAAAAATTTAAAAAATAAGATCGAATGGAACAGCAGTAAGACAGACTTCCTGGATGTATTACTTGATCTAGAGAATGATATATCATCCCCACAGAAAACCCAACGCTAAAGAAAAAAAACATAAATAAAAACTCTAACCATCCACTAAGCGTCAAAAGAGAACTACATAATATGATACAAAACATATTATCTGCTTCATCAAAAAACAACACTATGTCCAATAATTACAAGGAATCATACGAGAAGGCGTTAAAAACAGTGGCTTTAATAAAGCCTTAGAATACTCATATCAAAATTACGGTACGGCCGGTAGAAAAAGAAGAAAAAAGCAAATGTTATACTACAACCCCCCTTTTACCGCAACATTAAAGACCAAACTATGAAAATCTTCTTAAGTTAGTAGATAAGTTTTTACCTAAAAACGGATAAATAAAATTCTCAACAGAAAGACAATCAAAATAAGTTATTCACGTATGCCCATTAACAATCCGAAATCACCGAATCAAATTTCAAAGTCATAGAGGAAAGTAAAAAAAGCAGAAGAAAAGTGAAACAACTTGCAATTGTAGAATTATAACCTCATGCCCAGTGGAAGGTAAATGCCTTTCCAGACGTGTCATATACAAAGCTACTGTCTCATATAATAACAAAGAACAGCGTTATATTGGATCCACTGCAAGAAACTTTAAAACAAGATAGAATGAAAATATTCTGCAGAAATTAAATTCTGAAAGAATCCACAAAACTCAGCTCATTTATTCAGGCCGCTAACTTCAAAGATGATATGATTAAGAACAATGTTAAATGGAAGATAATGCATAAAATTGATCAACGCAAACCGAGCAGAACATGCTTTCTGTGTAATATTGAAATATTTAAAATAGCATTCGCTGACAAAAAAACCTTTTCTCAACTCCAGGACTGAGCAAACTGGTAGATGTAGACACTTCGCTAAATTTTATTCAATATCATAACATTTCATAACATTTTCATGTCCGTAATTGCATATTTTACCATTTTCTAAGTTTGTTGCATTTGTGCTTGTATTTATATCGTATTTGTACTTCATATTTTTATTTCATTGTATGCTATATCCAATAAGTTTTTTGTATTTTAATTTAGTTTAACCCTCATAATAACTCGAATGAAAGCTCTATAATAATTGTTGAATTCGTCATTAAACACTTTGGAATTTTTGTTAAGTTAACAGACTTTTTTAATTAAATCAGTTTTAACGAGAATCTAAATAGTACTAATTTTTAGCACTTAATAATAGTATATATAGCTTTGTCAGTCTTACTTAAAGAGGTTTTAGTTCGTGATCATTGCATTACACATTAAACATTGTGTAGAACAAAAACTTAAAATTTTAAATTGTTTAATTAATGTTGTTTAGAATATAAATATTGTGCAACTTTTAAATAATAGTTAAGATAAACTATCATATTTTAAAGATCAAGTTAAATGTTAATAATATAATTTTAATAACAAATAGCTTTTAGCATTTTCTATTTCCGTTTAAAACAATTACTGCAGTTTATAAGTTTACTTCAACACTATTTTTGTTCTTAACTTTAACATTTTATTTTTTAAAAGGCAAGTACTTTAAGTTTCACTAGTAACTATACTATTTTGATAACTTTCTAAATATAATACATCTTTTACTCATTGAGATGTTACAAACTCGATAGTAAGCTTGATTATTGTATTTGTTTTAATTTCAAAGTAAATAGTAAAACAAACTCACTACAAAATACTATTTTTAACAACATCATCAAAACTAAAAGTTACCATAAGCTTTGTGTTTTAAAAAATTAGTTACTTGAAATTTGTGCTACAATAAAGAAGCTTAACACTGTAAAGCTAATTTTAATATTAATGTTACTGTGTTTTTAAACAATTGATGACATAATTAAATATATTTAAGCTGAGTATTTTTGATTTATAAAAGTACAAAACACCGATGAAATAAAAAGCCAGTACAGAGTTTAACAACTAAAAAGGTAGTATTCGAAATTAAATAAATATTCAGTTGTGTATATGTATGTAAACAGTAATTTAAACTTTTAATTTTTTCTACTAGAACGAAACGACATGTAATAAAAACTCCACAAGTTTATTTTTTGAACTGTAAGGACCTTTTAAAGCTACTGTTAATTAATAATTTTGCCTTAGAATAATATGACTGCAGTTTTTAATTTTTATTGAGTATTAAGCAATCAAGTTAAAGAAGTATCATCAGATTTGCACCTGACGCCACTTGAAGCTAATTAATTGATAGCTCACTTATTTTTAATGTATAAATAAGTATTTAATCAAACTTCGTTTGCAGAGCGACAGTTCCAATATCGGATAAAATTAAGCACTACTTTAAAATAAAAGAAATTAAATGCTAATAATAAATCAATTTATAAGTGCTTTATCATAGTATATTTTATCACATTTTTATTTTTATAATGTTTTATTTAAGTGTGGACCGCGACAACGTTTTTTTTTAAGTGCACTGCGACTTCTGGTTTAGGCTACCATTGTGGTCCGGTCCTGCTTCATTCCAAATAATTTAATGACGTAATAATGGTAAAAAACTTAAATTTAAAATGTGTACCTTTTGACTTGTATTTTACTGAATTATGTTGAAATGTATTCTGAAATATTAAATACAACTTATTTTATCAACTAACTTATAAACTAAAACAAACAACGTTCACCTATTAAGTAAGAAAGACTAGGAACAAATTTGCAGTATCTCTTGTTTACTTCGCTTCTGGTTCTTAAGTCTTATTGCGTCTACTTGGTCCTTCTTCATAGTAACCTATGAAATAACACGTTTTAAATATTAATAAAATTATTTTTAACTTCATAAAACTGTTTCTATGTTAATTGTATGCACACCTCTTATAACCGTTGAAAAGAACGTAACTCTTGGTAAAAAAGTAGTTTGATTTATAACATATATATTTACAAAAACTTCACTTATTGTTATTTTTTATAACTTGAAAATATTTATTTATTTGTTGTACTATTATTAGCTCATTTGCGTATCTTTAAAACTTATAAAATATTTTTTGTTTTCGCGGTACAACGATAACTCTAAAACAAAACTTAAACTAAATCTTGCGAAAGTATTAAGAAATTAAGTTTTTCAATGTAATTGGTTAAGTGCTTTCAAATGTACATAGTTTTGTAGCTTTTAGTTAAACATGTTCAAGCTTCTTTTTGACCTATAAAGTATTCTGTTAAAAGCATCAACAAAACAGAACTTTTATATTAACCCAGGTGTATTTAAGCTTCTTAGTGTAACTGACACATTATAAAATAATGGAATCAAGATATTTGGCATCTTAAACACAAAAGTGGTATACGACTCAAACACCATCTCAAGAATATGTCTGTTAAACAAACTTTAACTTACAAGAAACATTTGTTCGACTTTAGTCATTTTGAAAATATCTAGTTATAATTATCTAGTACCTTTTTTAATGAGCACCTAAACGCAGTGTTATGTGTTAAAAGTTATTTTTACTAGGCACAAAAAATTGCACACCGGTTCGGTATATATATTTATAATAAAATAATTCAACTTATCAATACCATAATATTCAATTCAGTTAATAACTTAATTTCAACATAGATTAGTGTTAATTAAAAGTTTTTTTTGTTAGAATAGCAAGTACAGTCACCTCTCGCGAATCTACGCACGTTGTGTCCACAGCGAAAGTGCGTAACCAAACGATAGATAGCGAAAATACCTAATAAATTGGCTGTTTTCCTATAATGAATTTGATTAAATACATTTCAAGGACTTTCCCTTTTTTTTGTTTACAATAACTTTTTTTGTTAGAGTTGTACATATATGCGATTAGTTTTTTATTAGAAATTGTTTATACGTATACAAAGTTTTTTTTTTTACTTTGTTCTTCGGCCACCTTAGTTTAAATTTGTCCTACACAGTATTTATAAAAAATATTACTTTGTTCAATTCATCATTAGAATTTAGCAAAAAATTAGAAAAATATTGTGTTAAAATGCGACTTTATGTCATAAATATTCTGAGAAATTGAACAGTTGTTGAAATTTGATTTAAAGGTAACCATGGGGACTAAGACACTTAAAATAGTAAGAAAGCCACATAATTCAATAGGTTCCTTAAATAGACACATTTTTTAAAAGCAATCAGTTTTATTAAAAGTTTACTAAATATAAAATAATAAAGATTTAAGTTAGCATTAAATTTTAAAAGATTATATGTATATTGTAAACTGAATACATACAATAAATTTACAAGATTAGATATATACTAAGTTATATTTTTTTGTATTTTTGAAAGCAGTCAAGTTTCTAGGGACTGAAATAAGTTTAAAAAAGACAAATATAAGACATTAGTTTATAGTTTTGCCTTGTTTAGTAGCCCCGATCCTGTAGCCTACCTAAATCTAAATTTTAGGTACAAACAATTTAACTAATTGGATAGAACCTCATTGAATTGGTTAATATCAAGCCTAGATAAAGACCTCTACCAACTTAAAACATGGGAAGAGCGCATAGCTAGATAAATATGATACAAAAAGGACGTGACCTGATTTACTTAGCAGATTGTGCAGAGTATCAATGAGGTGGAGTTAGGCGCCTCGAAGTAATTGAGTGAGACCACAAAAATTTCACCAAGATTATAACAGCCTGTAACGAAGTTATAGATCCAACCTTAAAATTGAGTTGTTAAGAGCAGAGATTAGCAAAATACAAAGTAGGCGCGATGAATTCGAGAAAACACAGTACGAGAAAAGAGTATGGTTTGATTATCAAGGGCTTAGCAATAGAAAGTACCAAAACGTTTTAAAAGAAAAACTTTTAGAGGGCTAAAAACTACAAAACGAGCCTTGAAATTTCTCCCTTCATTGGGTCTTATCCGAACAATTTCGAACATTGAAACCGTGTTTAACAAGGCTCGAAAACTCTGTAGGTTTAAATATACCGACGAACTTACCCATAGAGAAAGTAACAAATTCGTCTTATTTTCTAGTATACTACCTTTAAAATATATGTCAAGTTGTTTTAGTTCGGCTAAAGTTAAACGAAGAAAATTCATTAACTTAAATTTGTTTTTACGTAACACACATACGAAAATTCGCGAAAAACTCAGGCGACCAGTCCCACAAGCGCAAACAGAAAACCTCTCAAGAGAGGATTTTGAAAAGCAACAAAACAATTTTGCTAGGAAAATTCGCAAAACATAGGTAAAGAATACGCGAATTCGAAGCAAAATTCTAAGACCGCCAAACCCAAGCCTGATTTGGCCTGATGCGCACGAACCCTGTAGTAACACACTAAGCTACTTTTGAAAGTTAAATTGAGAATTATAGTTATATACTGACAACAACTACGATATTTTAAGTAGAATTTTAATAAAGCGTTCTTTTAACTACTGATAAATACTCAAACACTTCAATAATGCAAACAAAACTTCAACTAACAAAAAATACAATGTTGACTACGAATTTGTCCATTGAGTTCCTTAACAGTTTCAACGAGCAGGATTGTGTTCCTGGTAAGCTCCAACTTGAGTTCCATTTCAGCCTTGTTCATCCATCTGCTTTCCATGTCACCATACTGCTGCATAGCGTACAAGAACACTTCTCTGTACAAACATATTCATTTGTTTAATACATAATTTGAATCAACCTACTATTGTACATATTTATAAGTAAATAAGCTAAAAACGCTTATCTAATTTCTACTACGTCTTGACAAATTAGTTTACATCTAGTTTTAAGAAGCAGTTTGAAAACTACAACCAATTTTACCAGACTCTATTCTTTAGTAAAAACTATAAAAAAAGTTTTAGCTATAGGTTAAAATTCAAAATTCTACAAAGTAATAAAAATTCAAAGTAAATTAAAAGATACAGTAAGTTCAAAAAACCTTAAGAATAACTTTTAATACTTAATTCATGGACGAAAGAATATTTTTGCAAATCATTAAACACTCTAATTCTTTTTTTTTTATCAAAACCACGATTTAAAATAGTAATTATAACGATACTGAAGAGAAAGTTCGTGCTTATAAGACAAAATTAATATTCGTGTTTTATTAATTTTTTTTTTATTTACTCACGTCTCTGCTGATAAGCAAGTGAGGTGTCTGGATGCCTGTGACGTAACAATAGTGGTTGTGGATGATCTGACCGGTGTTTTCCAGCCTCTTGCGCTGACAACTTTCTACCTTCTCACGGCACAGCTCGCCGAAAACTTCCCGCGCCTGCATCTTTGCCTGCTCTCAGCGGATCTCATCGGGGATTTCCCATTTCTGAAGACATTTTTCTCTCAAGTCCGACTGCCGCGTCTTCTTCAAGATCCTGTGCGACAAAATGAGAAAGTTTTTTTTATCTAATTTTAGGATTTGATTTTTACTTTGCACAACTAAAACACAATAAATTAAAAGATAATTGACCTGAAACTTAAAAAATGTTTTTTAAAATTAACCTACATTTCAAAATTTAAATACAGTTTTTTTTAATTATCATCTGACGTTAAATTAAACAATAAACTATAAACTTCAATTTCTAAACTGCAATAAAAAAATTAATAGAACCAACCATTTTCTAACTTGTCTCTACAATATGCCTGGATTTTGACAAAGCTTTGAATTGTTCATCAGCAATTCTGTAGAAAACTGTGGTATTTACTTGAACTTTTCAAATTTAAATATAATTACTCTTTATATTACACCAAAAACATTAAATTACATAAATGTAAATATATAAAACGTTTATAAATAAAGACTAACTGAAGAGGCGTATAAAAAGATACTTTTCTGTAGTTTTTAATGAAAGTTTAAATTATCTAATCAGAGTGACTTTTGATAAAATAAAATGTTATAACAGTTATTGAATAGAAGTTGTTTTAGTGTTTTAAATATAAAACTTTTTAAACAAATATTGACTTTTAAATAACGTATATGAAAGCATTGTATACGCTTATATTTTCTCACAAAGTAAAACTAAAAGCAGTAAACGAGTTTAGTTCGGCAAATGTTTTGACATAAAAAGAGGCTAAAAGTTTTGAAGTGATAAGATTAGGATATAGTTGGCGTAAGTTATTTAACAATATTTACCTAGATATTTACTAAAATTCACATGTATTTGACGGCTATTCAACGGCCTAAGGCTGATAAACTCATGAATATACACAAATTTGTGCAATTTTACTGCAAACTTTAAAATGCAAAAAGCTATAAAGCTTCTGGACAAGCTTTATTTATAGCTTAATTATGATTAAAACGTACTTTATATTGAGATATAATGTTAAATATTTCAATTAAACGTGCCAAGCATAATTCAAAACGTTTTTTCTATCATTTCAACAAAATAATATCCTTTAGATCTTAATATCATTCGGAACATATTTTGTTAAATTTATTAAGAATTATCAGTTTGACTACAATAATAAATAAGTAAGATTATTGCAATACCTGCCAGAACTTTCTTTGAAAATAGCTGGACATACAAAAATTCGCGAAAAACTCAGGCGACCAGTCCCACAAGCGCAAACAGAAATCCTCTCAAGAGAGCAGTTTGAAAAGCAACAAAATAATTTTGCTAGGAAAATTCGCAAAAAATATGTAAAGAATACGCGAATTCGAAGCAAAATGAGCCGCTAAGACCGCCAAACCCAAGCCTGATTTGGCCTGATGCGCACGAACCCTGTAGTAACACACTAAGCTACTTTTGAAAGTTAAATTGAGAATTATAGTTATATACTGACAACAACTACGATATTTTAAGTAGAATCTTAATGAAGCGTTTTTTTAACTACTGATAAATACTCAAACACTTCAATAACGCAAACAAAATTTCAACTAACAAAAAATACAATGTTGACTACGAATTTGACCATTGAGTTTCTTAACAATTTCAACGAGCAGGATTGTGTTCCTGGTAAGCTCTAATTTGAGTTCCATTTCAGCCTTGTTCATCCATCTGCCTTCCATGTCACCGTACTGCTGCATAGTGTGCAAGAACACTTCTCTGTACAAACATATTCATTTGTTTAATACATAATTTGAATCAACCTAATATTGTACATATTATTAAGTAAATAAGCTAAAAACGCTAATCTAAGTTCTACTACGTCTTGACAAATTAGTTTATCTTTAGTTTTAAGAAGCAGTTTGAAAACTACAACCAACTTTACAAGATTTTATTCTCAAGTAAAAACTATAAAAAAAGTTTTAGTTATAATTCAAAATTCAAAACTCTACAAAGTAGTAAAATATCAAAGTAAATTAAAAGATACAGTAAGTTCAAAAAACCTTAAGAATAATTTTTAATACTTAATTTTAAAAAGAATATTTTGCAAACCATTAAACAATCTAATTCATTTTTTTTATCAAAACAACGATGTAAAGTAATAATTAAAACGATACTGAAGAGAAAGTTCGTGCTTATTAGACAAAACTAATATTCTTGTTTTATTTAAAAAATTCATTTACTCACGCCTCTGCTGATAAGCAAGTGAGGTGTCTGGCTGCCTGTGACGTAACAATAGTGGTTGTGGATGATCTGACCGGCGTTTTCCAGCTTCTTGCGCTGACAACTTTCTACCTTCTCACCGCACAGCTCGCCGAAAACTTCCCGCGCCTGCATCTTTGCCGGCTCCCAGCGGATCTCATCGGGGATTTCCCATTTCTGAAGACATTTTTCTCTCACGTCCGACTGCCGCGTCTCCTTCAAGCTCCTGTGCGACAAAGTAAGAAAGTTTTTTTTATTTAATTTTAGGATTTGATTTTTACTTTGCACAACTAAAACACAAAAAATTAAAAGATAATTGACCTGAAACTTTAAAAATGTTTTCTAAAATAAACCTATAATTCAAATTTAAATAAGGCTTATTTTTTAATTATCATCTGACGTCAAATTAAACAATAAATTATAAACTTAAAAATCTAAAAAAAAACTTCAATAAAAATATTAATAGAACAATATGCGTGGAGTTTTGACAAAGCTTTGCATTGTTCATCAGCAATTCTGTAGAAAACTGTGGTATTTACTTAAGCTTTTCAAATTTAAATATATTTACTCTTTATATAACACCTAAAACATTAAATTACATAAATGTAAATACATAAAACATTTATAAAAACAAACTGAAAAGGCGTATAAAAAGATATTTTTTTATACTTTTTAATGAATGTTTAAATAATCTAATCAGAGTAACTTTTAATAAAATAAAATGTTATAACAGTTATTGAATAGAATTTGTTTTAGTGTTTTAAATATAAAGCTTTTTTAACAAATATTGATTTTAAAATAATGTATATGAAAGCATTGTATACGCTTATATTTTCTTACAAAGTAAAACTAAAAGCAGTAAACGAGTTTAGTTCGGCAAATGTTTTGACATAAAAAGAGGCTAAGAGCTTTGAAGTGATAAGATTAGGATATAGTTGGCGTAAGTTATTTAACAATATTTACTTAAATATTTACTAAAATTCACATGTATTTGACGGCTATTCGACGGCCTAAGGATGATAACTCATGAATATACACAAATTTGTGCAATTTCACTGCAAACGAAAAATGCAAAAAGCTATAAAGCTACTGGATAAGCTTTATTTATAGCTTTAAAAGTGTTTATTCATAGCAACTCTTAATAAAAAATTCCATACTCTGACATTTAATCTGACTAAAAGAATCGTCTTGAAAGAAAGCTTAGTGAACTTATATTGATTCTAATGGTAAAAAAAAATATCCATACAGTATACTCATTCATAGTTTAATAACAAATAATAATTTCAATTCATATAAAAAACATTTTCAAATTATCATAATTTTTCTAATATACACGATAACCAATCATTAATTTCAAAAAAAAAGCAACCTTTCGGAATTTGCGGGTCGGGTGGTGACCGGCTATGGTGAGTTTTGTGATGCGGAGCAAGTATTGTGAAGGGGGTGCACATGTCAGCATGAAGTTCTGCATATCAGCCACGCGGTGGCGAACTGGCACATTTTTCTCGATGTTCCCCTGCCCTGCCTATGAAAAATTAAATGAATGTTTGTTATGATGAATTGTGTTTAATGGTGAATCTAAACTGTAATATTTGAAACTGAATGTCAAATAGCTTTTAACCAGCATAAACTTATGTTTGGATCTTAATATAGTCTTTTGGAAATTTAAATGCACTTGCAGTCCAAGGACCCAAGTATAGTAGTCCACTAATAAAAAATCAAAAAATGTAAACATGCTTTATAACTTATTAAAGTAGCAGTGTTATATCTACTGATTTGTATTTTATAGGTTCTAAAGTAAATTATATCAAAAGTAAATGTTGTTAAGTTTATTTAACATTATTAAAATCCCTAAATCATAGAATCTATAATTTTTTTGATAGCAAGCGCAATAATAAGTAAAATAATAACAATAATAAGTACAATAATACAGTAAGTGAAAAATAAATCGTAAATGATAACCAAACGATAAAAAAAATCTTATATCTTATAAGTTTCTCTTTAGTATTGTAATGTGACAAACTTGAGCTATACTTTAGAAATAGCATTTAAAAACAGTTTATTAAATCAAGCATTAACACAACGATTTATGAGGAAATATTTGGGCCTTAATAAAGAGAAGCACATGAATAATGTATGAGCTCAACAAATAACTTTCAACATAAGGAGCGGATTAGGATAACTTTCTAGTAAGTTTCACATTCAAAGATTAGAAACAGTTTTTAAATTTAATAATTCACTTATTTCAAACATAACAAACCTATTTTTAACTCAAAAGTAAAACAAACCGTAGTGGGGCTCGAAAAGCTCGCTGTTGGTCGAGTGGAAGTCGTACAAATTGAAGTCGTTTTTCCCGCGCAAACCCGAATCCCTTCCACCTCCTCCGCCACACAATTCGCTGAAGCCTGCCAGCCCGGCGCAGACGTCGGCCAAGTACAAAAGTTCCGACGACGTGATTCCCTGCAAAACGACGAAAGTTTTTAATTAAATGAATGCTTGTTATGATGAATTGTGTTTAATGGTTAATCTCAACTGTAAAATTTGAAACTGAATGTCAAATAGCTTTATGACCAGCATAAAATTATGTTTGGATTTTAATATAGTCTTTTGAAATTTAAATGCACTTGCAGTCCAAGGACCCAAGTATAGTAGTTAAAAAGTAATGTTGTTTTTCAAAGTCAGTAGAAAATTATATCTGACATAATAATGCAACTATTAAAATTTAACTATTCTGAATCATCACGATATCATTTATTAAGATTTCTTGTTTACTAATACATCTTAGAGATAACTTTAATAAACTTTATTTTAGGAAAGTATATTTAAAAGTTTGTGGCTAACAACATTTTTAAAACTACTTTAACGATTAAGAAATGATATATTTATCTTATTTTTATGTATAGAAATATTATAGAAATGATTTTTATAATTTTATTAGAGGTGATTTGATTTTTTAATTTTTATTTAAACTAACTAATAATGAAAAGGTGACAGTTGAAACTTCCAGCTACAGCAAAAAAAAAAATTCGCGACTTGTAGAATCACATTTGCAAGCTGTTTAAGAAAACAATTAGTTTATAATGAAAAAAATATATTTATAGATTGTAAATTGATATGTTAAGTTTACTAGGCTAAGTTAAGTTATTTTTTTACTCTCGTGAAATATTTTCTTCGTGCAATTTTGTTTCCTTGTTCATTTTTTGTTCTCGTGCAATTTTAACCCGTTCTTTCAAAGAAGATGATAAAACATTATGTAGATATTATTTCAAATTTAAATTAGTTATAAAATGTTTAAACGACATTATTTTAACATCATTTTTTATAGGTGCACGACTACTCAAATTCGGACAATTCAAATTCCGACAATTTAAATTCTTAAAAAAAATTGAAAGGGCCACAACTAAATAAGTAATGTATATTTGTCAAATATAAAAAATATATATGTTGGTCCTAATAATATCTACAAGACATTTTTTCTTTTTGCAAAACATTAAATATTTTTTGAGATATAGCTTAAATAAAGTAAAAAACATAGTTATTTAGAGTAGTTATAAAATATCTTTTAAATTTTTGAGATTTTGTGAAAAATAATAAGTTACTTGTAGATATTAATAAGATCAACAAATGCATTTTATATTTTTTTAAACTTGTATAACTTTTTTGGATAAAGTCTTTTAACTATTTTTTTAAGAGTTTGAATTGTTGGAATTTAAGTTGTCCAAATTTGAATTGTCATGTACCATACTTTATATTGTAGAATTGTTATATTTTATACTTTACCAAAAAGTTATAAGTAACACAAAATTCTTTTATTTGAAAAAAACAAGCTCTTCTATTAATGCTAAAATTCATAATTAGTTTACAAAAATCATTGGTAATTACCTAGCATGATTGTACCAATATCAAACTGAAAATATATTTTATTCTTGGTCTATTATAACTCTAATCTTAAGCTAAAAATGACATTATAATACATAAATAATAAAACAAGCTTATTTATCATAAACTAATAAAACTATAAATCGCTTTATTTTACAGTATTGTTCTCAATTTAAATATTGTATTGATATTACCGACTTATATTGTAAAATTAAAGTGATTAATTATTCAAAACTACTAGTTAATATCAAATAAATTTTATTTTATTTTTGTATTTATAAAGCTTGTTTAAAACAAAATATAACTTAGACTAAACTTTTGGTTATAATAGAAACAGACCAAGAACAAAATATAATTTCAGTTTGATATTTGTGCAACATCATGCAAGGTAGTGGTTATTTAAACATAACTAATATATTTTATAATTGACTGACTTATTTGGTGAATAAAAACTTTTTATATAAAACTAAAATTACATTAGTTAAGAAATAAAATAAAAATTAACAACTATGACTATTACTAATGCAGTATAATCACATTAATTATAATCAAAACTAGTAAAAATTAATTTTTTTAATGAATTTGATTTGAGTTATTCATGACTAAAAGAAATTAAAATTAACTTAAACTATTCTTTTAGCTTTTACCTTTAACTTAACAACATTATACAGTAATTATTATAAGCTAGCAAAGAATTATAGAGAAATTGTTTACATTATCTACATTTAAAATACATTAGCTTTGTTATTTTTTTTACATGTTATAACATTAAAGCTGATAAATATAGCAAAAGAAGGAAAAGCAAAAGTACTTTATGTTCATATATTTTTTTTAAGTTTCATTCAAATGTTTTAATTTTATTTTAAAGCCTTTTTCATAAGTGAAACTTAGAGTTCTATTAAACTTTTTTTTTAATCTTACTACTATGCTGCTTAATATTTTTTAAACTGGAAAATTGATTTGTTTTGCTGTTAAAAAAACTTAAATGAATAAATTTTATTAAAAACAATTGGGTTTATATTTAAAGATTGGCCCATCATTATGCAAAAATGAATCCCAGTATTTTGTTATTTAATCCTATTTTCTAGTTAAACCATTTTGCAGAAAGTTTATACAATTTTGACAATTTTCAGAAAGTTTATACAATTTTTTGAATATTTGGAGAATAATTTACTCTTTGCTAGTCAGAAAATTTATTGGTAATAACCTAAGATGATGTCGCGCCAATATCAAACTGGAATAATATCATATTTGATGTCTTTTTTATTATAAACTAATAAAAATTAAACACTTAATTGCTTTTATTTTACAATATAAATCAACTATATCAATACAATATTTTATATTGATTGCAATATTGAAAGAAAAAAACCGATTAATTAATTAGGTTTATAACAAATAACTTTAATTTTTACTGTGTATTTATATAGGTTGTTTAAAAAAAATATCTGATTAGATTAAACATGTTAGGCTTAAAAAATTGATGTTTACCCTAAAACTATGGTTTCATAAGACATCAAATACAATATAATTTCGGTTTGATATTGGTGCAACATTTTCCTTGGTAATTACCAAATTGTTTTAAGTTTATATTTGCAAAAAAAATATGAAAACCTTTTAAACTATTTACTTCCCACTTAAGGGTATTTTAATTAAATACTTGAAATAATTACAGGGTGGCCACTAGTTTTTCAGAAATTTTTTCCAGGTTATTGGGTCTATTTTTAGTTTATAATTAAGCTTCAAGTAAAAACTGTATTAAATAGTATGAAAATATTGAAAACATACTGTAAAGATACTTTGCATGTGTTTTTAATTAAGTCTTTTTTGATTATGACAAAAAGTTTTGGTCCATACCATAATTTTTTTGTGTCAAATCTATATTTAACATGTAGAAAATGTTAAAAACTCAAAGTTTTTCCATTTTTTTTGTTTAATTTGCCATATTTCTCTATGATTTTGGGTTTGGTGTCCACTCTGTAATTATGCTTAATCTATAAAAATTTCAATTTTTTGTGAAGAAATACATAAAACAAATTTTAGATTCAACATATCACATCACAACATTTAAGGAAGATATTGACAATTATATTTGTATTTATTTACAGGATTGCCACTCCTTTTTAACATTTTTTTCCAGGTTTTTCAAATTTCTTCCAGGTTTTTAAAAGTACACATTTTGGTTCTATTTTTAGTTTAATGATAATTTTAATATAAGAAACTATATTAAATAGTATAAAAACTTTGAAAAAATACTGTAAAGTTACTCAAAATGTGTTTTTTAATAAAAAAAATTGGATGATGACAAAAAAATCTTATTTATATAATAGATTTTTTGTGTCAAATTGAAATTTTACTACTGAAAATGTTAAAATAATGAAAAATTTCAGGTTTTTTAATCAAAATTCCAGGTTTTTTTCAAAATTTTTAAAATTCCAGATTTTCCTAGGTTATTTTTGCTTAAATTGTCCAATTCCAGGTTTCCAGGTAAAGTGGCAACCCTGTATTTAGTTAAATTTTAGGATAATAATCACATTACTTTCAAATGTAGTACAAAAACTTACCTTTCCAACATCTTAAACTTTTTTTTAGTTCAAGGAAGTTTACCTGAATATTTTACAAAACACCCGGGGAATCCCAAATAATCTCATAGCAGTTATAACAAACCAGGTACTTCAGCGACACTAAGGAACTCTTTTTATTTTTAAATAAAACATTAAGTACAGATAATAATTTATTTAATAAAAACATCAGTCTTTTTTACACGTTTATTTCAAAGTTTAATTCTATTTAATATTACAAATGCAATAGTAATTGCTCAATGTTTACGTTACTAAACAGAGTTAAAAACAAAACTTTCAGCCTTATAACAATTTCATAAAAATTAACAGTTTTACTTAAGTTTTATTGTTTTTTAATAAATTATTTTTAAAGACATTTAGAGTTTTGTTTTAACTATGTTCTCAAAACAACGTGTTTAAATTGTGTGTGTCTTTTTGTTATACTTTATAAAACTATTTAAGTATCTTATAATATAAATTTAACTTAAAGTAGAAAAATTATTCTATTCTTTAAAAAATGTCTTATTGAATTAAATAATAGTAAACTTTTAATAGTTAAAATAGTTACATTTTTGAAAAAAAAATTATACTTTAGCTGTATTCTTAAGTATAAGGTTGTACTTTTCTAAAAGTAATAAAAACTTTCACAAAAAAATCAAATTCATAAAACTTTTTTTAACTTTAGCTCATATGAGATACTATATAGAATAAAAATACACGATTTAATTTTTTTTTTAGAAATGAAACAGATAATAACTTCATGTAAACTCTTAACAGCTTTGTTTTAAGCTTTAACAACGCTTCTAAACTTTTTTAAATGATAATCATTATTCCATTAAAAATAGTAAACATTTTATTTTTGCTTTTTTAGTCTTAATAAAAACATTGAAAACAATACAACTAATCGTTGCTTTATGTTTTAGTTTGTTTAGTAATATTTGCAATTATGTAGCTAATTTTAACTAGAAAATAGTTGTTTGAGTATTTATACTTCAGTGTATTCGTTAAAAATTTCAATAGTAATTTGTTCGGTGCTTTGGATCGAAGGTCTTATGTCTAAAACAATTACTAATGTCTATTTACACAGAAAAAGTTTAGTCTGTAAAATATATTGTGTTTTAATTCTGAAGCTTTCTTTATTTACCTGCATTCTTTAAAAGTTATCAGTTTATAAACATTTTGTATATAAAGCAGTTGTATTTTAATTATTAGTCAAATTCACTTTAAACTTAGAGTATTTAAGTTTTATTATTTAAACTACTTTTAAAGTTTTGTTAAAAAATATATGGCTTCTACTCATTTAAGTTAGATTAAACTTCTAGCATTTAAAAATGCATATTTCATTATGTAACATTTCCTTATTTAATTAATGAGAAAAAAAAATTATACAAATAAGTTTAAGCTTAATAACATTATTACGAAAAAGTAAAAAAAAAGTTATAGAAAGTATTTGTTTTGAAAGTATTTGAAATACTTACTATTAGTATTGTATTTACTAAAACATCTTGTTTGATAAAAAAATATTTTTATGGCAGATAAAATCAAACAAACTTGTATTGATAAAATTATGACTTGTACTTTAAGAACAAAATTAAATTGCTAGTATTTATATGTTATAATTAAGTTACAAGCTTTGTTTCATAATCACTATTAAAACATCTATTTTAAAAAAATTGAAAATTAATTTCTACATTAATTTTTTATGCAGTAACTTACTTAAGTAATCATTAATAAATGATATTTATTTGTAGTTTAAAAAAAGTTATTGCTACTTAGTATGTTTTGTTTTGAAATACTTAGCTTTTACAACTGTTCTTTTTTTTTGAGGAACTGAAAACAATTACGACTTACAAATAATTAACTAGAATAAATATGATATAAACAAAAGTAAGGTACAATGTTTTTTTGTCAACTTATTAAACATATTAATTTGAAAACTTGAAAAATATTGTATCTGTTATTTACGATGTTATCTGTTTGTTCCACACGATTTTTAGAAAATTATGCTTTATATACATTTTATAAGTAACTATATCAAGAGTTTCAGTGGACGAGTGGTAAGGGTCAGGAAAAGGAAGCGAGCGACCCGAGTTCAAATCCCAGCATAAGTCCTTTTATTTTTGACTTCACGGTATATGTTATCTTTAATTTTGTTGTTTAACTAATTTTTAACTCTTACTACTGATTTAACAAAAAATGACTGCTGATTAAAAGTACTACTTAGTGCAACAATAGTCAGTCATCGAAATTCGAGCAGTATTCATTAACTATAAATTTTTTGTTTTTAAATTACAGACATCACACAGTTACTTAAAATTGTTTAAAGTTTATCAATTAATACATTACTATTTGAACTTTCAAATAGTTTTTCAAACTATCAATAAAAGCTTTGTTGGATTAGAGGCTTTTTAATAACTAGTTTGGTTTGATAAGGTAACAAAATTAATTTTACTTATTAAATATTGTAGTTACAGTAAATAGAAGTTTTTAAGTTTTTACAACCGCATACTAACTACATACTTCAAGTACGTACAGCAAATGGAAACATTCGTTTCTTATATTTACCAACTCGACAGCATCTTCAACTTATTAGACATTTTGCAAAAATCACAGAAAATTGTTGTTTTCTTCCGATTAGCTCATATTTGCAACTAGTTCCAACAAAAACAAACCATCTAAAAAAACGGAGACTCATCAGTATACTAGAAGAAGAAAATATTAGAATGTATTTAACTATATTACTATATAGTAGACTATATAGTAGACCACTGCAACACATTTAACACCTACCTATTTACGGGAGCTTTTAACTTTAACTTGAAGTGGATGTGGTAAAAAAAAGTCAGTATTAAATGTTTTATCAGAACTAATTTTGTAGTTGAGCAATTTTAGTAAATTAATATAATTAACTGAAATGATTCGACCCGCAAAAAAAAAAATTCAACATCTGGCCCGCGGACTCAAAACGTTACACACCTCTATCTTAAAGTTTTTATTATATGTTATGCTACGAAGCATACTTGCCAAAAAAATATAATTTTAGTTTGTTATGGCAGAAACTCCAGAAATCAAAAGTTCTAAAAACAACTGAATAGATAATATACGTTTCTTATACATAATTATATGGATATTATACATATATTAAATGGAATAATAATGGTAATACTGGCGAATATTTTTCCAAGCTCTATTCTATGGTACAGCGGTTATAAAACAATATTATTCAGTATAACTGTTTTTAATTTTCTACATATTTGTCCTTAATGCTTCAAGACTATTAAAGATCTATGGTTAGGATACTTTAGTGTTTGCATCAGCCGTTACGCCATACACAGATTTTAACAGTACATGATAGTTTAAATTTTTATTGGTAGATTTTTGTGGATCATACCTGATCTCTAAAAAAAATTAGTTTGAAAAATCTCTAAATATATTTTTCAACGTCCACAAAAATGCGAGTAAAAATTATAAAACTGAATTTCAAATAGTTTTCAGATAGAAAACATCTGAAATATAGTTTTCCGACGAACAATTAATAAACATACTACATAAACATTGTACACTAATGTAACGTTTCTTCTATATTAAACAAAGTTACTGTAGACTTTTCTACTTTTTTTTCATTTGTAGCTCATTATAATTTCGATTATATTGGGTATGCAACTTGATGATCGAGAGGTCTTTTTGCGTATCCAGGTCCTTGAACCAAAAAAGTTTTGAGCAATTTTTGGTTTTGTTTAATAAACCACTTAACTAATGTTAAAATAAATATGTTATTGGAAAAAAAACTAAGGATGAAAATTGTTTTAATATAGATCATTGTTTATTGAATTTAAAAAAAATTAATCTATCTAAATATTTTTGTAAACAAAAATATATTGAAAGCAGTTTTTATTTAGATACTCAGAACAACTTGCATTTAAACGAAAAACTATTGTAGTTATACCAATGTTTACATTTTGTATGAAATTTTTTTCAAGCAATACGTTTTACATAACACAGCTTTTGTGATACGAAGAACTAAAAAAAAATTGCATGATGTTTTTCATTTGTGTTATTAGTCAAAATAGTCAAAAAAAAATTCAATATTTTAAGGCTCCTTGCTGTTTGTTAGGTATGAAGCCACCAGATCATCAAGTGTAAGTAGGAAAACGTACCAACAAGGCTTAGTTCAAAGTTTCTAGTAAAAGTCTTAAAAATCGTTTAAAGGTTCGGATTGTGTAAAGAAAGTATACAAATAAACCTAATATCCCTGAAAATTATTAGCTACTTACTTACTGTAGTTGTGTTTTTATTGAGCATTAAAGTTGTGCTTTTATTATACAAAAAAGGTTTTATTAATTATAGTTTTAGGCCATTACATTTATAAAAAATTATAGTACTTGTTATAAGGCAATTTGTAAAATATGATATATTTATTGGAATCCGTCGTTTTTTTCCTACACTAAAGCATATTCTCTAGATTAATATTTTCATTTTTCTCTGATACCTTTTTTTATGATTTTGAAACAATGTTGATAAGAATAAAATTGAAATGACATCAGTCATTTAAATATTTTTTTGTTTCATTGTTAATAAACTTTTTTGAAAAACAAAAAAGCTAAAAAGGAAGAAGAAAACTAAAAAGAAAAAAAAAAGAATTAAAAGCACTTGGAAAAAGTTTACTAAGTATATTTTTCTAGTCATACGCAATTTTACTTAAATCATCAAAAAAAATAACTTAATTATAAGTATAACTTATGCTTAGCAATTTTTAAATTTTAAACAAAAAAATGACTTCAAAGAATTTTTTTTTTTATTCAAGAATTTTTCAACTATAATTTTAGAACAAGTTTTCATAGGCAAATTAAAATTACAATATTGTATACTATTTACACAACATTAGACTAGCTAGAATTTTACCATTTTACTTAACATTGATATTTAAAATTTAAGTATAATGGATAATAGAAAAATGTTTTTCGGTGGTTTTCTTTTTATGTTTTTAATTAAATAGCAAATACTTACAATAACTTACAGTTATTTCAACGTCACAGGAGTTTAAAGCTTGAAATTTATTTTACCCGCCGTTCTTGAAATAAGTATGTAACAAATTTTAAAAATAACAAACAGTAAAAGAAAGTATTTTTATATGTTTTCAATTAGGTAGCATAAAAATAAAACATAAGTTCTATTTTTTGTAAGTCGTTATTAAAAAACTTTTCAAGTCTAATTAAAGTGCATTTAATATTCAGTTTTTTGATTTGTTTATTATAATTTTACAACAATCGTTTTTCGACAAGTATATTGCAGCAAAAAAAATCTTTCACCACGACTGAGTGGTAAGAAATAGTTTGCATTCGCTTCGTGATACTATAAATATAAACTGTCTAAAATATAACCTATAAAAGCAGATAATAAATCATTTACTAAACCCCTATAAGTACAGAAAATACTGTGTTATATTATATATAAAATATTTTATCGGCATCTAAATGTTATTTGTTTTCTATATGTATGTTTTAGCTAAATTAAAAATTGTGTGTTATATACTTTTGCTTGACGAGCCGAGTTGTGCTTATAAGGTAAAGTTTTCAATTAAATCTTCTAAGCTGCTATTTGATTTTCATAAACGGTCACAGGATATATTTTTCTAAAACTTGAATTTAGAATTGCGTGGGTAACTCACTGCGTAAAAAATGCATTTTTATAATATGGATTTTTGTTTATGTGTTGTCCACTGGGTTTCAGTCAACTCAAAATATTTTAAATACCGTGATTAAGATACTTACATTATCAGCACCGAGCCGTTTTTAAATATAAATCCATTATAACATTAGATACCGTATCATAAAGAAACTTTTAATATTTATTTTGATGAAATGGTATGTTAAAATGTTATTTATCCCTTTGAATCTAATAAATCTGTTTTAATAATAATTTTTAGGCACAAAAATATTTAATGAAATAACTTTATTTAAAATCGACCGGATTAACGTTACAATGATTATGTAGGATACAATAGATAAATAAAAAAAAAGATTTTTTTAAAGACTTCATCATTTTTAACGAAAAGAAAAAAACTGTTTTAAAACGACTTAAACCTAAATTAATTATTAATCAGATTTTTTTTTAACATTGCTTCTTAAGCTATAATAACATAAAGAATGCATCAGGGTTGCTGGATTTCGATGAGTATTTAGTCACATAAAACAAGAGCTTGATATTTTAGTAAAAACGAAAAACTTTTTTTTTTAATATTTAGTGTTCAGCTGGCATATCAACATTGGTATTCTAACAATTCTGCTTCACATATAAAATGTCATATTTTATGCAAGGATTACTTTACCTTATACTAATATGAGAAATAAAGCTATATAAATTTAACAACTTATATAAATTTAATTTTGTCAAAAGTCTATATGTTATTAAATAACTTATCTATTTGATTAGTGTTTATAGAAAATTATAAAGCTTTATAAACAAGTTTTAAATTTTGTTGATTATTTACTTGGTTTTTAGTAAACGCATAATAAAGTTAGTAAACTTATTTAAATTTTTTAAATGCAAAGCAAAATTATAAAAATCTTCTTTGCTGAAAAAATAGAAAAAGTTAAGTATTAGTTATTATTTATCTTTTACAAATGCTTTAAAATATAATAGTTGATTAATTAAAAGCAAATCTAAATTAATTAAATTATAAAAAAATATTTTATTCAATATTAAAATGAACTTAATATCTTAAAATTCAGAGACTGAGTAACATCAGACTATTTAAGACTTTTATAATTAAGTTTGGACTTACGTTAAACAATCTAATCGAAGCTAATATTCTAGGGAAATATTTCAATTTTATATAATCAGCCAGTAACTTACATTTGAAAACTTTGAAAAGTAAAGTAATTATTTTAAAAAGAAACTTTGTTACGAAAAGCGATTAAAACAAACATTAAACGACAAAAACGATTTAAATTATTTTAAATATTTTTCAAAAGAAACTGCAACATGACCTTCTCTTAGATATTTGGAAGGTGTTTTTACAGTTGATTGCCATTTATTTTCAGTGACATCATAAACTGGGACAGCTAAATCACCGTCAAGACGCCAGGAACCAAAAACATAGATTCTGTTACTATCTGTGTGTAAGTAAGGTCTATGAAGTGTATCTTTAATGCGAAATGGGGCAATTAAAGTGAACTTTTTTGTCATACAATCGTAAACTTCATGTTTATCACATGCACCGCTAATAACAAACAGTTTGTTACCACGTGCGAGTAAACCTGGGTATTTTCGACCGATGTTTAAGTTCGGTAAAAGTGACCACTTGTCAAGGTAGTCATCATAACTTTCAACTAATTTTAAGTAGTTTTGGCGATTTTCGGTAAACGTAATACCCCCTATAATAACACATTGTCCATTAAAAACTGTGCATGATGATTTATATTTTACTGAATTGATTTTACTCGAAATTTTCTTCCAATTGTTTTTATCTGGGTCGTATACAAAGTTGTTATCGTAATGATGTAAACCACCGAAAACATATATTTTACCGACAAATGCACAAGTACAAAAAACATTTATATGCCTTTTTTTAGGGAGAATTTCCAAACGGTTCCATTGATCTGTCCTTCGGCAATAAACCTGAAAAGACCCATCTTTTTCACCTTGATCACCAATAAAACAATATATTTTTGTGCCTATTAAAGTACAAACAAACTTTTCAGGCATTTGCTTTAGCATGTTGTTTGTTGATTTAATTTCATCTATTGTGTTTCTATCAGTTATGTGAGAGAGAACTAATGGTTCAAAAGTATCGTTTTTGAAACTTAATTCACTACCAAAAAATAAAATTTCATTTTTGTCAAAATTTATCTGACTATTACAACGGTTCTCAAACCAAAACTTTTTTACGTTTTGAAACTTATTTCTTTTTGCTTTCAAAGCTTTATTAATTATATTTTTACACAGCGTACCATTACTACACAGAGGATGTTCTTTTACGACATTTTTAAGTATTTCTTCCGTCAACAAGGGTAACCGAACTAAACTTAAAAGTTTGTCAGTGTAACATTTACGTTCAAATTTTTTGTGGCCCACCCAACTTACTATTGCGTTAAACATTTCCAACTCTGAGTCAATTTTTAAGTTAGAGGAAGAAACTAAAGTGGATACATCCGTAAAACTCAACTCCAATAAAACATCAGGCTGATAGTTTGTTAGAAAACAATTTAAGCACAAGCTTAGCAAGAATTCTTCCAGGTCTTTTAAATAGAAAACTTTAGAAAGATGTAAATAAAAACACCAGTTTTTAATAGTCACCTCTTCAACTATAAAATTACAAAGGTACATTTTTAAACTAGAGTTTTTAAGTAGTCTTTCAGCTTCAAGTATAGAGATTAAATTCTTTTTATTTACTTCGGTTTGACCTGAAAAATTTAAATATATTTCATAAGCTGAAATTACTGATAAAATTTGAAACTAATAACAGGCTGACTTATTTAATTATTTTATTTGTTTATATTTTTTCAAGAAAAACTTATTTACAATTTAAAGTATTTTTGTGGTTGTTAACATTATTATTTTGGTTTGGTTTAACTCCATTACTTAATTATTTATTCAAAGTTATAACAACTAAGATTTTTTATAAAGTCTATAGTTAGTTTATATTTTTTACTTAGTTTAAGCACATTATTGGATATAATAAATATTGCAGCTTTTTTTTGTGTGTTTAAAAACATTTATAGTTTAACTTTATCACTACTTAATTTTTAATAAGTAAAAATTAGTTGATAGTACAGTCTAAATTCATAAACATTCTTTTAAAAACTTAAAATATATATAATTTATAATTAGTTTTTTTTAATCCTTATAAGGTTAAATCACTTGCTATAAATACTGATAAATTTAAAAATTGAAAACATTTCAGATTAAAATTTTAACTTTTAACGTAAAGTTGAAAATATATATACTGTTAGATACTATTATATAAATAATCCTTTAATTTTTTTGTATGTTTTTGTTAGAAAAGAAAGAATTCTTAAATTTAATATCCTAATTCTTTGTAGAGTTTTCGTTTAGGAGTTTAAACTTTAAATGTAATTTTTTTTGCCCCGAGTTAATTATGAACAAGTTAATTGTGCAACTTGATGACCGAGAGGTCATTTTGTGTACCCAGGTCTTTAAACCACAACATTTTCGAGAAATTTTTCGTTTTGTTATATAACCTCTCATTAATAAAAAAACTTAAAAAATGCTTACCTTTTTCTACAAACTCCAAAACACTCAGCGTAGTAGACTCGGATATTTTTGGAAATTTAAAAATCAACGGTTTGTCATCATTCTTGAAAAAATTTTTATAATTAAAGTAGCCGAAATTGTTAATTAAAACATCAAAAGAAACACCAATCTTATTTTCTTCTTTGCCCACAATCGACACTGCATTAGTATTCCGTGCATGTGTTAGATGCTCTTCAGTCGCACCAAACATTTTTGTAACAAAATTTCCCATTACTTTTATTTACTTTTGTTTCTGTTAATTTTCAAAAATGTTTTTAGGAAAATTCTAATGAATAGAATTAACATTAACAATGAATAATTAAGTAGGAACATTAATTTTGCACAACGATTAAGTAGTA
Source organism: Thalia democratica (assembly GCF_965202585.1). Classification (NCBI taxonomy): domain Eukaryota; kingdom Metazoa; phylum Chordata; class Thaliacea; order Salpida; family Salpidae; genus Thalia; species Thalia democratica. The sequence continues at coordinate 93,394,594 of NC_139166.1, read as the reverse complement.
TCTTATCTAATCAATAATTATACTTCAGTACAACTAATTAGTATTTGAAACCAACTTATAAATGTTTGTATATATTTTTTGAACTATTTTGATATTTTTTACTAGCTCAAATGTAATGTACAATTAAACAGTTGATTTCATAGTTCTTACTTGTTATTTAAAACTATTTGCCATGCTACCGATAATGAGCTTTAAAGTTTTACTTTTGTAACAATGATTTAAATTGGTTTTTCGAAAAATTGCGAGTAGTATGATTGAACTTAAGTTCATTTTGCTAATATCACAATAACACAACAAACTTTTTAAAATAAAATCCTGAAATATTTAAACTATAAGCGTTTTTATTAAAAATTTATGCAATGACACAATGTTTATCAGTGAGTATCTGAAAATATTACTACAATTCATTAAAATGATGTTAACAAATTTACAACTGAAAACTAACATCTTGTTATTTAATATACAAAGCTAGACTTGGTAAAAAGCCTTGTGTAAAGTGTTAAAATCCGGCAGTAGTAAGATTTAAAATAAATATTATAATTTATAAGACCTTACGCCGGGGAATTTTAAACAAAGGCTTTTTTTTACAAAGTATACCTGAGGTGTAAACTACAGCTCTCTTTATAAACCTGATTTTGTTAAATATCTACTGTTGAGTTATGTAAAGCTAGCTTGTTAGTTTTAATTAATGTATAATTAAAAAAAAAAACTAAATAATATTTCGTAGTGTTATAATGTTTCTTATAATATAAGATCAATTCTGCAATTTTCTATAACAAAATTTGAACAGCCTTATTTTTTGTAATAATGAGTTTTAACTAAGCTTAAACACTAAAGAAAAAATAATTAACAAAGTAACTACTAAAAAGACATGAGATTTAGAAAAAAAAAACAAACAAAGATATGCTTAATAATTTCGAAAAAGCAATTTAAAATGGCATTTAAAAATAATTGTTAAGTGTTGGTGTGTTAAGTTTAAATTTTTTCAAACGTATCTAGATTGTTTTGTTCGAATTAAAAATTAAGTTTGTTGAAAAACTTTAGTACACCATTGCTGTAGAAACACATTCAATACAAGCAATTTTCAATTTTTCTAATAGTTACTGTTATTTTATAATAGTAATAGACGCACTATGTACTTTGCGTACAATAGCAAACATACTCTGAAGATTAACAGGTTAAGATTAGTAAGACAAGAGAAAATAACACATAATAAATATTTTCAGTATAAACGACAGTAAAACGATTTACAGTTATGCAACAAATTATAAGCTGATCTACTTAACAATAAAAGAAAAAGATAAGTAAGTGACTTTTTATTCTTCTGCTTCAGTCTCTTTATTCGTGGATAGTAGATTAACATGTAGCTGCAACTCACCAGTGCTGATGTTCAATATTGTTACGTCATACGACTATAATACGTAGTCTTGGAAGTTCGTGGTTGCGAAGTCGCTGTACAACAAACTATCTTGGGTTTACTTTAGAACATGACAGCGAAACCTGCGTTGATTGAGTGTAAAGTCGGTCAAAACTAATACGTTTCAATACTTTCTCGTTAGTGGTCTTTTTTTTTGCTATTCTAACAATACGACGAAGGCACTGTACGCGGAAGATGTTGAGATTCTCTTATTGTGCACTAGAAAACGTCCACGTTTAGCTACCGTGCAGAAGAGTACTGTATACACAGAAACAATATACTTAAAAATATCAATTAGTAAACTTGTTAAAGTATGAGAGATTTACAAAATCTAAACACTTTTAATCTTATATAGTTTAAAAATTTAATGTCGGTATTTTTTTAAATATATTGAACTAAAGTTTATTTAATTAATTTTCAGGTACCCGTCTAGATTGTAGTTTGTAAACAGTTACTAACTAAAACAATTATAATTTATGCTAACAATATTTATTTCACTAAAAAGTGTACAAAATTTACACATATTTAACTTAAATAACTTCTTTAATAACGTAATTCAATTATTCTCTTCTACATTTTGGGTATAAAAACCCATAAATTTAGTCATTCTGTCAGACTGATTAAATCAGTTAGCACTATTACAGAGTGTATAATTAAAAGCTACAATACAATAATCTTTATTTAACATGCAAAAAAATTGTTTTGATTTTGATATTTTAAGAATAGATAAAATAAAACAGATTAAAAAGAGGACTACTTACAAGCAATGAATTTAAAAAATACATTAAAATTAACAACAAAATTTTTTAGAACTTACAATTTAGACTTAAAAAATAAAATAAATAAAATAATCAGAATTTCAATAGATTTATCATACAAATATACTACAGAAAGTATAGTTAAAAGTGCCAACATACGAAAAATTAATGTTAATTAATGTTAAAAATTAATGCTTTCGGACAGCATGAAACCGGCCCAAGGTGGTGAACCGGAGCCGCAGTGAGGACGCAGATATCGACATGTCTATTTGCCTGTTGAAGAATAAAAACAACATGGTACAAGTGATAACATGTCAAAATTTTGTTTTCAATAAAAAAATGCATCACTTATAATAAACTGGTTTGGTTATGTTTTCTTAATAGAAATAGTCAGTTTGCAACTTATTGTAAGCAATTATTAATAAGAAAACTTGTAGTTTTAAATTATGAAATTTAAGATATTTAATTTGAAAATGCTAACAAGCTTTAGTATTTATTATTTGAATTTTTTCATAGTGAAAATAACAATTTCAAAAATAATCAAATTTTCAAAAATTTTAATAAGATTAGTTAAAAAAATCAATATAGATACTAATAATCTCATACATAATAAAATATTGATAAAACTAAAATTTATATTAGAGACTTGTTAGTAGTATAAAAGCACATGTTGTTATAAAGTTTGTTATAGGAAGGAATATGTATATGTAATAAAAATTTATATTCAGTGTTGTTTTCAAATAAAACTTGTTGTTTGTATAGCTTTGTTATATTTAAAACAGCTAACAATGCAAATGAACCATATTTGTTACATCTTAAACTTCACAGCTGTTTAACTGAAAATAAAACTGTGTTTGCTGTAAAGTATATATAATATATAGTTACTTAATCAAAAAACCCAACATCTAAGTTTGAAAAAAGTAAAAACTTTCACATTTATACTTTATAAATAAACTCATTGTTATTGTAAGTGCGTACTTTACGCAAATGCGTACCTCTTAGTGTCCTTATCGATGTGTATAGTGCATGTGGTAAACATGATGATATAAAGAGTATTACATACAAGTTAAGCAATATTGCAAACAAGTGATTTTATAAAAGAGAGAAAAAGTTTGACTCTCTTGAGGTAGCCTAATTTTTAGACACGAACATTTGAGCATCATACGCGTATGCTTAATGTTACACTATTAAGAAGGCACTTGTAGTGTGCCAGAAAGCGAGCTGACGACTTAGTCAGCTTAGGGATTTTACAATGTAAAGTTGTAATGAATAAATCCCTAGAGGTCTAAGCGGGTAGACGTCGTCAAGGCGAGTTAACTATTAGTGTTTTGCAGGCATATAGCTTGAGTTGACGTGGCCGTCGACTCAAGCTGGAGTTGAAAGACCGCAGCTGGGCGGTTAGAAGTCGTATAGCAGACCTCATTGAATAAGTAGCTAGGGAAGGTAAAGCGAGAGGAATGGCAGGTACCGTCCGAAGAAAGCCATGTAAAAGCCGGGCTCTCGCAAGAAATAAAGGTAAAGCGAGAGGAATGGCAGAAACCGTCCGAAGAAAGCCATGTAAAAGCCGCGCTCTCGCAAGAAGTAGCAGTGAGTAAACGAGCTCTGATATGATTCAGCCCAAGTAAAAGAACGTGTGCGAAATGAAGTGATTAAAGCATTTATAGAGGTAAAGGTTTGTCCGGGGCGACTGAAGCAGAGAAGGCGAGGTACTAGAAATGGCGAATGGTAAAGCACACAAAATGTAACAAGTAAAAAAGCGACTGAATCACACGGTCGCTTTACTGATCAGAGCTCATGTACAGCGAAGAGTTTTGCGAACGAAGCAGAAGCTTTGAGAAAAAAATTTCAGCAAAAGGGGAGGGCTGTTTTTTTCGAAAATTAGTTGAAAATGAATTTTATAAGTGTGAGAGAGTTTGATAGAAAAGATTGAAAAAAAATGGGAAAATTTTGGAGCAAAAAAAGGCCCCGAAGCCGCCGCGGCGGCTTCGGGGCCTTTTTTTGCTCCAAAATTTTCCCATTTTTTTTCAATTTATTTTTTCCAATGGCGTTCGTCGAAAGACGTTCGCCTTTTTTTTTACCAATTTTTTTCAGGCTTTAACATTATATTTCAAGGGCGTTTGTCGAAAGACAAACGTCCTTTTTTTTTGCCAATTTTTTTTTGGCTTGCCCAAGAGAGTCTCCCTTATTAAATGACTGTTTTTTATTTAAGTTATATCCTAGATTTTGAGCGGTTGCGCCGAAAGTTGAGCATAGTTTTTTTGCCCAAATTTTGTTTGACAAAATTATCAATAGCCTTATTAGTATAATGTTGTTTATTTTTGATACTTATGATAAATCAGATTTTTATTCATATAAGATACAATCAAAAGAAAGATGGTAGTGAGGTTGGATTACTTTGATACATATAAAATGAAAATTTTACATGTTTCAAAACCTACTTTCATCTTTGGTTTTTTGATTTATTAACCTGATATGTTAAGTTACAATACTAGACTTATTTTAATATGTTGAATGGGTTTATTATGTGGAATTTTTTTTTTTTTAATTTTTTTCTTAAGCTTAAAGATTAAGTAATAGTTATTTTTGTAAGAAAAATTTATAGTTTTATTAATTTCACCTATATGTGAGTTTTTGTTACAAAACGCTTAATTTAATCAAAACAGATAATTGTAATAGAAAATTTTTAAGCTTAGGCAAGCATTATGGTTTTTAAAAAGTGAACAAAACTGGACACCAAGTAAAACAAAAATCAAACTTTCAACCAAAGACTATTTTATTAATGACATGGACCAAAGGTATCTTTTTATTTAGTATATTTTACATAATATAATCTATTATCTGAACAGTTTTTAATAGTGACTAGTCATTAAACGCAATTAAGTTATGTTATAGGCAGTTAAAATATTTTCTTATTCTTTTACAAAACGTGTAAAATAATTGTTTGCTTTTACAACATAAGTATGTGGTTACTTAGAAAATTAACAATGTATTAAATTTACAACTAGCTTGTAATAAGTTTAAATATTTAAATGCTAAAACGTTTTTAATGTATATTGGAAGAATACTTAAATATTATTAAAGCTTTTAAACATTTTAATTTATAATCATCATTTTAGTCCCTAATTTAAGTTTTATATGAGTATATGCAGTACTCTGCTAAAAAACATGTTAAACCTTACTTTTCCAGTTTAACATATACTTTTTTGAATAGCAAGTAATTCAAGTTGTACTAAGAGCTAAAAAAATTAACCAACTTCTTATACATTATCTTTTTTTTATTTTGTTATTACAAACCGATAGTAGGCTAGATCATTGTATTTTTATTAATACTAAAACAAATTTAAACGCTTCTATTTTATCATTATGGTTTTAATTTAAAGTCTTTTAATGTTTTAGTTGAAATACTTTACTTATTTTTAATAAATAGAGTTTTTTCAGTATAAACTTATACGAGTTATAGTTAGTTGTTAAAGTTAGTGGACATGATTTTAAGAAACATCCTTAATTTAAATTTAAGTCCACTGTTTAAAAACTTCTGGCACAGTTGTTACTACAAAACAAAATTTTTCATTAAAATAGAATCTTATAGCAGAAAGTTGGTAAGCTTAGGCAAGCATTAAAATTTTAACTAGAAAGAAGAAGGTAAACACTTTGTACACATATTTAACTTCAAACCAAAAGCAGTAAATTTTAATTGAAAAGCGTGAACAAAATATTTATTGTGTTTACATAAGGTCGTTGAATTTCTCAATAGTTTTAATAATGTTAAGAAGAGTGACCAGTAATTTTATTTTATTTATTATGTAAAAGTAAAATTACCTTCATGTTGTGTATTATAACATATACATTGATTGTTTGCTGTAGCAGAAGCGTTTAACATACTATTTGGTTGTTTAGAATACAAAATTATTGTTAATAATTTAGAATACAGTTAAAGAAAAAACTAAGTTACAGAAGTGAAAAAAACTGATAATGTTATAAAATCCACAACAAGAGTAGTTACACGTTTACAAAATTTAATATAGAAGAATCCTACCCAAGTAACTAGAAAAAGCTGTTACTAAAAAATCTATCGAATTTGAAAAGAAATATATGAAAATAACAAACGCAGACATAGATACTATACTACACTCATGCAAGGCAGTTCTCAGACATATCAACAAAGTTTGGACAAAAAGAATGCAAAAGAAGACCTATTTGACGTTCCGATGGGAAGCTACCATGGCGCTGAAGTTTGCAACTTAATCGTTTCGTTCCTGTTGAATAACTCAAACTAATTTTTATCTAAAGATAACTTCGAGTTGTACCGCGATGATGGACTTTTGATAATTAAAAAGCGATAAAAAGAATCATAAAAAAAGATGTTAGAGCGGGTTACTCTGAACAAAATTTAAAAATATAATCGAATTGGACAGCAGTAAGATAGACTTCCTGGACGTATTACTTGATCTAGAGAATGATATATCATCCCCACAGAAAACCCAACGCTAAAGAAAAAAACATAAATAAAAACTCTAACCATCCACCAAGCGTCAAAAGAGAACTACATAATATGATACAAAATATATTATCTGCTTCATCAAAAAACAATACTATGTCCAATAATTACAAGGAATCATACGAGAAGGCGTTAAAAACAGTGGCTTTAATAAAATCTTAGAATACTCATATCAAAATTACGATACGGCCGGTAGAAAAAGAAGAAAAAAGCAAGTGTTATACTACAACCCCCCTTTTAGCGCAACATTAAAGACCAAAATATGAAAATCTTCTTAATTTAGTAGATAAGTTTATACCTAAAAACGGATAAATAAAATTCTCAACAGAAAGACAATCAAAATAAGTTATTCACGTATGCCAATTAACAATCCGAAATCACCGAATCAAATCTCAAAATCATAGAGGATAGTAAAAAAAGCAGAAGAAAAATGAAACAACTTACAATTGTAGAATTATAACCTCATGCCCAGTGGAAGGTAAATGCCTTTCCAGACGTGTCATATACAAAGCTACTGTCTCATATAATAACAAAGAACAGCGTTATATTGGATCCACTGCAAGAAACTTTAAAACAAGATACAATGAAAATATGCTGCAGAAATTAAATTCTGAAAGAATCCACAAAATTCAGCTCATTTATTCAGGCCGCTAACTTCAAAGATGATATGATTAAGAACAATGTTAAATGGAAGATAATGCATAAAATTGATCAACGCAAACCGAGCAGAACATGCTTTCTGTGTAATATTGAAATATTTGAAATAGCATTCGCTGACAAAAAAACCTTTCTCAACTCCAGGACTGAGCAAACTGGTGAATGTAGACACTTCGCTAAATTTTATTCAATATCATAACATTTCATAACATTTTCATGTCCGTAATTGCAAATTTTACCATTTTCTAAGTTTGTTGCATTTGTGCTTGTATTTATATCGTATTTGTACTTCATATTTTTATTTCATTGTATGCTATATCCAATAAGTTTTTTGTATTATAATTTAGTTTAACCCTCATAATAACTCGAATGAAAGCTCTATAATAATTGTTCAATTCGTCATTAAACACTTTTGAATTTTTGTTAAGTTAACAGACTTTTTTAATTAAATCAGTTTTAACGAGAATCTAAATAGTAATAATTTTTAGCACTTAATAATAGTATATATAGCTTTGTCAGTCTTACTTACAGAGGTTTTAGTTCGTGATCATTGCATTACACATTAAACATTGTGTAGAACAAAAACTTAAAATTTTAAATTGTTTAATTAATGTTGTTTAGAATATAAATATTGTGCAACTTTTAAATAAAAGTTAAGATAAACTATCATCTTTTAAAGATCAAGTTAAATGTTAATAATATAATTTTAATAACAAATAGCTTTTAGCATTTTCTATTTCCGTTTAAAACAATTACTGCAGTTTATAAGTTTACTTCAACACTATTTTTGTTCTTAACTTTAACATTTTATTTTTTAAAAGGCAAGTACTTTAAGTTTCACTAGTAACTATACTATTTTGATAACTTTCTAAATATAATATATCTTTTACTGCATCGATAGTAAGCTTGATTATTGTATTTGTTTTAATTTCAAAGTAAATAGTAAAACAAACTCACTACAAAATACTATTTTTAACAACATCATCAAAACTAAAAGTTACCATAAGCTTTGTGTTTTAAAAAATTAGTTACTTGAAATTTGTGCTACAATAAAGAAGCTTAACACTGTAAAGCTAATTTTAATATTAATGTTACTGTGTTTTTAAACAATTGATGACATAATTAAATATATTTAAGCTGAGTATTTTTGATTTATAAAAGTACAAAACACCGATGAAATAAAAAGCCAGTACAGAGTTTAACAACTAAAAAGGTAGTATTCGAAATTAAATAAATATTCAGTTGTGTATATGTATGTAAACAGTAATTTAAACTTTTAATTTTTTCTACTAGAACGAAACGACATGTAATAAAAACTCCACAAGTTTATTTTTTGAACTGTAAGGACCTTTTAAAGCTACTGTTAATTCATAATTTTGCCTTAGAATAATGTGACTGCAGTTTTTAATTTTTATTGAGTATTAAGCAATCAAGTTAAAGAAGTATCATCAGATTTGCACCTGACGCCACTTGAAGCTAATTAATAGATAGCTCACTTATTTTTAATGTATAAATAAGTATTTAATCAAACTTCGTTTGCAGAGCGACAGTTCCAATATCGGATAAAATTAAGCACTACTTTAAAATAAAAGAAATTAAATGCTAATAATAAATCAATTTATAAGTGCTTTATCATAGTATATTTTATCACATTTTTATTTTTATAATGTTTTATTTAAGTGTGGACCGCGACAACGTTTTTTTTAAGTGCACTGCGACTTCTGGTTTAGGCTACCATTGTGGTCCGGTCCTGCTTCATTCCAAATAATTTAATGACGTAATAATGGTAAAAAACTTAAATTTAAAATGTGTACCTTTTGACTTGTATTTTACTGAATTATGTTGAAATGTATTCTGAAATATTAAATACAACTTATTTTATCAACTAACTTATAAACTAAAACAAACAACGTTCACCTATTAAGTAAGAAACACTAGGAACTAATTTGCTATATCTCTTATTTACTTCGCTTCTGGTTCTTGAGTCTTTTTGCGTCTACTTGGTCCTTCTTCATAGTAACCTATGAAATAACACGTTTTAAATATTAATAAAATTATTTTTAACTTCATAAAACTGTTTCTATGTTAATTGTATGCACACCTCTTATAACCGTTGAAAAGAACGTAACTCTTGGTAAAAAAGTAGTTTGATTTATAACATATATATTTACAAAAACTTCACTTATTGTTATTTTTTATAACTTGAAAATATTTATTTATTTGTTGTACTATTATTAGCTCATTTGCGTATCTTTAAAACTTATAAAATATTTTTTGTTTTCGCGGTACAACGATAACTCTAAAACAAAACTTAAACTAAATCTTGCGAAAGTATTAAGAAATTAAGTTTTTCAATGTAATTGGTTAAGTGCTTTCAAATGTACATAGTTTTGTAGCTTTTAGTTAAACATGTTCAAGCTTCTTTTTGACCTATAAAGTATTCTGTTAAAAGCATCAACAAAACAGAACTTTTATATTAACCCAGGTGTATTTAAGCTTCTTAGTGTAACTGACACATTATAAAATAATGGAATCAAGATATTTGGCATCTTAAACACAAAAGTGGTATACGACTCAAACACCATCTCAAGAATATGTCTGTTAAACAAACTTTAACTTACAAGAAACATTTGTTCGACTTTAGTCATTTTGAAAATATCTAGTTATAATAATCTAGTACCTTTTTTAATGAGCACCTAAACGCAGTGTTATGTGTTAAAAGTTATTTTTACTAGGCACAAAAAATTGCACACCGGTTCGGTATATATATTTATAATAAAATAATTCAACTTATCAATACCATAATATTCAATTCAGTTAATAACTTAATTTCAACATAGATTAGTGTTAATTAAAAGTTTTTTTTGTTAGAATAGCAAGTACAGTCACCTCTCGCGAATCTACGCACGTTGTGTCCACAGCGAAAGTGCGTAACCAAACGATAGATAGCGAAAATACCTAATAAATTGGCTGTTTTCCTATAATGAATTTGATTAAATACATTTCAAGGACTTTCCCTTTTTTTTGTTTACAATAACTTTTTTTGTTAGAGTTGTACATATATGCGATTAGTTTTTTATTAGAAATTGTTTATACGTATACAAAGTTTTTTTTTTTACTTTGTTCTTCGGCCACCTTAGTTTAAATTTGTCCTACATAGTATTTATAAAAAATATTACTTTGTTCAATTCATCATTAGAATTTAGCAAAAAATTAGAAAAATATTGTGTTAAAATGCGACTTTATGTCATAAATATTCTGAGAAATTGAACAGTTGTTGAAATTTGATTTAAAGGTAACCATGGGGACTAAGACACTTAAAATAGTAAGAAAGCCACATAATTCAATAGGTTCCTTAAATAGACACATTTTTTAAAAGCAATCAGTTTTATTAAAAGTTTACTAAATATAAAATAATAAAGATTTAAGTTAGCATTAAATTTTAAAAGATTATATGTATATTGTAAACTGAATACATACAATAAATTTACAAGATTAGATATATACTAAGTTATATTTTTTTGTATTTTTGAAAGCAGTCAAGTTTCTAGGGACTGAAATAAGTTTAAAAAAGACAAATATAAGACATTAGTTTATAGTTTTGCCTTGTTTAGTAGCCCCGATCCTGTAGCCTACCTAAATCTAAATTTTAGGTACAAACAATTTAACTAATTGGATAGAACCTCATTGAATTGGTTAATATCAAGCCTAGATAAAGACCTCTACCAACTTAAAACATGGGAAGAGCGCATAGCTAGATAAATATGATACAAAAAGGACGTGACCTGATTTACTTAGCAGATTGTGCAGAGTATCAATGAGGTGGAGTTAGGCGCCTCGAAGTAATTGAGTGAGACCACAAAAATTTCACCAAGATTATAACAGCCTGTAACGAAGTTATAGATCCAACCTTAAAATTGAGTTGTTAAGAGCAGAGATTAGCAAAATACAAAGTAGGCGCGATGTATTCGAGAAAACACAGTACGAGAAAAGAGTATGGTTTGATTATCAAGGGCTTAGCAATAGAAAGTACCAAAACGTTTTAAAAGAAAAACTTTTAGAGGGCTAAAAACTACAAAACGAGCCTTGAAATTTCTCCCTTCATTGGGTCTTATCCGAACAATTTCGAACATTGAAACCGTGTTTAACAAGGCTCGAAAACTCTGTAGGTTTAAATATACCGACGAACTTACCCATAGAGAAAGTAACAAATTCGTCTTATTTTCTAGTATACTACCTTTAAAATATATGTCAAGTTGTTTTAGTTCGGCTAAAGTTAAACGAAGAAAATTCATTAACTTAAATTTGTTTTTACGTAACACACATACGAAAATTCGCGAAAAACTCAGGCGACCAGTCCCACAAGCGCAAACAGAAAACCTCTCAAGAGAGGATTTTGAAAAGCAACAAAACAATTTTGCTAGGAAAATTCGCAAAACATAGGTAAAGAATACGCGAATTTGAAGCAAAATGAGCCGCTAAGACCGCCAAACCCAAGCCTGATTTGGCCTGATGCGCACGAACCCTGTAGTAACACACTAAGCTACTTTTGAAAGTTAAATTGAGAATTATAGTTATATACTGACAACAACTACGATATTTTAAGTAGAATTTTAATAAAGCGTTCTTTTAACTACTGATAAATACTCAAACACTTCAATAATGCAAACAAAACTTCAACTAACAAAAAATACACTGTTGACTACGAATTTGACCATTGAGTTTCTTAACAGTTTCAACGAGCAGGATTGTGTTCCTGGTAAGCTCCAATTTGAGTTCCATTTCAGCCTTGTTCATCCATCTGCCTTCCATGTCACCGTACTGCTGCATAGTGTGTAAGAACACTTCTCTGTACAAACATATTCATTTGTTTAATACATAATTTGAATCAACCTACTATTGTACATTTTTATAAGTAAATAAGCCTAAAACGCTTATCTAATTTCTACTACGTCTTGACAAATTAGTGTATCTTTAGTTTTAAGAAGCAGTTTGAAAACTACAACCAATTTTACCAGATTTTATTCTCAAGTAAAAACTATAATAAAAGTTTTAGTTATAATTCAAAATTCAAAACTTTACAAAGTTATAAAATATCAAAGTAAATTAAAAGATACAGTAAGTTCAAAGAACCTTAAGAATAATTTTTAATACTTAACTCATGAAGAAAAGAATATTTTGCAAACCATTAAACAATCTAATTCATTTTTCTTATCAAAACCACGATTTAAAGCAATAATTAAAACGATACTGAAGAGAAAGTTCGTGCTTATTAGACAAAACTAATATTTTTGTTTTATTTAAAAATTTTATTTACTCACGCCTCTGCTGATAAGCAAGTGAGGTGTCTGGCTGCCTGTGACGTAACAATAGTGGTTGTGGATGATCTGACCGGTGTTTTCCAGCCTCTTGCGCTGAAACACTTCCTACCTTCTCACCGCACAGCTCGCCGAAAACTTCCCGCGCCTGCATCTTTGCCGGCTCCCAGCGGATCTCGTCGGGGATTTCCCATTTCTGAAGACATTTTTCTCTCACGTCCGACTGCCGCGTCTCCTTCAAGATCCTGTGCGACAAAATGAGAAAGTTTGTTTTATTTAATTTTAGGATTGGATTTTTACTTTGCACAACTAAAACACAAAAAGTTAAAAGATAATTGACCTGAAACTTTAAAAATATTTTCTAAAATAAACCTATAATTCAAAATTTAATTACAGCTTTTTTTAAGTATCATCTGACGTTAAATTAAACAATAAATTATAAACTTCAAAATCTAAAAAAAAACTGCAATAAAAATATTAATAAATCCAACCATTTTCTAACTTGTCTCTACAATATGCCCGTAGTTTTGACAAAGCTTCGCATTGTTCATCTGCAATTCTGTAGAAAACTGTGGTATTTATTTAAGCTTTTCAAATTTAAATACATTTACTCCTCATATTACACCAAAAACATTAAATTACATAAATGTAAATACATAAAACATTTGTAAATGAAGACAAACTGAAAATGCGTATAAAAAGATACTTTTCTGTAGTTTTTAATGAATGTTTAAATAATCTAATCAGAGTAACTTTTTATAAAATAAAATGTTATAACAGTTATTGAATAAAAGTTGTTTTAGTGTTTTAAATATAAAACTTTTTAAACAAATATTGATTTTAAAATAATGTTATGAAAACATTGTATTCGCTTATATTTTCTCACAAAGTAAAACTAAAAGCAGTAAACGAGTTTAGTTTGGCAAATGCTTTGACATAAAAAGAGGCTAAGAGCTTTGAAGTGATAAGATTAGGATATAGTTGGCGTAAGTTATTTAACAATATTTACCTAAATATTTACTAAAATTCACAAGTATTTGACGGCTATTCAACGGTCTAAGGCTGATAAACTCATGAATATACACAAATTTGTGCAATTTTACTGCAAACTTTAAAATGCAAAAAGCTATAAAGCTACTGGATAAGCTTTATTTATAGCTTAATTATGATAAAAACGCACTTTATATTGAGATATAATGTTAAATATTTCAATTAAACGTGCCAAGTATAATTCAAAACGTTTTGTTATTATATCAACAAAATAATATCATTCAGAACATATTTTATTAACTTTATTAAGAATTATCAATTTGACTACAATAATAAATAAGTAAGATTATTGCAATACCTGCCAGAACTTTCTTTGAAAATAGCTGGACATACGAAAATTTGTGAAAAACTCAGGCGACCAGTCCCACAAGCGCAAACAGAAAACCTCTCAAGAGAGGATTTGAAACGCAACAAAATAATTTTGCTAGGAAAATTCGCAAAAAATATGTAAAGAATACGCGAATTCGAAGCAAAATGAGCCGCTAAGACCTCCAAACCCAAGCTTGATTTGGCCTGATGCGCACGAACCCTGTAGTAACACACTAAGCTACTTTTGAAAGTTAAATTGAGAATTATAGTTATATACTGACAACAACTACGATATTTTAAGTAGAATCTTAATGAAGCGTTTTTTTAACTACTGATAAATACTCAAACACTTCAATAATGCAAACAAAACTTCAACTTACAAAAAATACAATGTTGACTACGAATTTGACCATTGAGTTTCTTAACAATTTCAATGAGCAGGATTGTGCTCCTGATAAGCTCCAATTTGAGTTCCATTTCAGTCCTGTTCATCCATTTGCCTTCCATGTCACTGTACTGCTGCATAGTGTGCAAGAACACTTCTCTGTACAAACATATTCATTTGTTTAATACATAATTTGAATCAACCTACTATTGTACATATTTATAAGTAAATAAGCTAAAAACGCTTATCTAATTTCTACTACGTCTTGACAAATTAGTTTATCTTTAATTTTAAGAAGCAGTTTGAAAACTACAACCAATTTTACAAGACTCTATTCTTAAGTAAAAACTATAAAAAAAAGTTTTAGTTATAATTCAAAATTCAAAACTTTACAAAGTTATAAAATATCAAAGTAAATTAAAAGATACAGTAAGTTCAAAGAACCTTAAGAATAATTTTTAATACTTAATTCATGGAGAAAAGAATATTTTTGCAAACCATTAAACAATCTAATTCATTTTTCTTATCAAAACCACGATTTAAAGCAATAATTAAAACGATACTGAAGAGAAAGTTCGTGCTTATTAGACAAAACTAATATTTTTGTTTTATTTAAAAATTTTATTTACTCACGCCTCTGCTGATAAGCAAGTGAGGTGTCTGGCTGCCTGTGACGTAACAATAGTGGTTGTGGATGATCTGACCGGTGTTTTCCAGCCTCTTGCGCTGACAACTTTCTACCTTCTCACCGCACAGCTCGCCGAAAACTTCCCGCGCCTGCATCTTTGCCTGCTCTCAGCGGATCTCATCGGGGATTTCCCATTTCTGAAGACATTTTTCTCTCACGTCCGACTGCCGCGTCTCCTTCAAGATCCTGTGCGACACAATAAGAAAGTTTTTTTTTTAATTTATTGATAATTAATCAATACTTTGCACAACTAAAACACAAAAAATTAAAAGATAATTGACCTGAAACTTTGAAAATGTTTTCTAAAATAAACCTACAATTCAAAATTTAATTACAGCTTTTTTTTTAAGTATCATCTGACGTTAAATTAAACAATAAATTATAAACTTCAAAATCTAAAAAAACTTCAATAAAAAAATTAATAGAACCAACCATTTTCTAACTTGTCTCTACAATATGCGTGGATTTTGACAAAGCTTCGCATTGTTCATCAGCAATTCTGTAGAAAACTGTGGTATTTACTTGAACTTTTCAAATTTAAATATATTTACTCTTTATATTACACCAAAATCATTAAATTAAATAAATGTAAATACATAAAACATTTATAAATGAAGACAAACTGAAAAGGCGTATAAAAAGATATTTTTCTATACGTTTTAATGAATGTTTAAATAATCTAATCAGAGTAACTTTTGATAAAATAAAATGTTATAACAGTTATTGAATAAAAGTTGTTTTAGTGTTTTAAATATAAAACTTTTTAAACAAATATTGATTTTAAAATAATGTTATGAAAACATTGTATTCGCTTATATTTTCTCACAAAGTAAAACTAAAAGCAGTAAACGAGTTTAGTTTGGCAAATGCTTTGACAAAAAAAGAGGCTAAGAGCTTTGCAGTGATAAGATTAGGATATAGTTAACTAATTAAATAATTTAATAATTATTAAAATATTTATTAATATTTACCTAAATGTTTACTAAAGTTCACATGTATTTGACGGCTATTCAACGGTCTAAGGCTGATAAACTCATGAATATACACAAGTTTATGCAATTTTACTGCAAACTATAAAATGCAAAAAGCTATAAAGCTACTGGATAAGCTTTATTTATAGCTTTAAAAGTGTTTATTCATAGCAATTCTTAATAAAAAATCGAATACTCTGACATTCAATCTGATTAAAAATAATGTCTTGAAAGAAAGCTTAGTGAACTTATATTAATTCTAATGGTAAAAAAAATAACCATACAGTATACTCATTCATAGTTTAATAACTAATAATAATTTCAATTCATATAAAAAACATTTACAAATTATCATAATTTTTCTAATATACACGATAACCAATCATTAATTTCAAAAAAAAAGCAACCTTTCGGAATTTGCGGGCCGGGTGGTGACCGGCTATGGTGAGTTTTGTGATGCGGAGCAAGTATTGTGAAGGGGGTTCACATGTCAGCATGAAGTTCTGCATATCAGCCACGCGGTGGCGAACTGGCACATTGTATTTTCTCGATGTTCCCCTGCCCTGCCAATGAAAAATTAAATGAATGTTTGTTATGATGAATTGTGTTTAATGGTGAATCTAAACTGTAAAATTTGAAACTGAATGTCAAATAGCTTTTAACCAGCATAAACTTATGTTTGGATTTTAATATAGTCTTTTGGAAATTTAAATGCACTTGCAGTCCAAGGACCCAAGTATAGTAGTTCAATAATAAAAAATTAGAAAACGTAAACATGCTTTATAACTTATTAAAGTAGCAGTGTTATATCTACTGATTTGTATTTTATAGGTTCTAAATAAAATTATATCAAAACTAAATATTGTTAAGTTTAATTAACATTCTTAAAATCCCAAAATCATAGAATCTTTTTTTTTTGATAGCAAGCGCAATAATAAGTGAAATAATAACAATAATAAGTACAATAATACAGTAAAAGAAAAATAAAACGTAAATGATAACCAAACGATAAAAAAAAATCTTATATCTTATAAGTTTCTCTTTAGTATTGTAATGTGACAAACTTGAGCTATACTTTAGAAATAGCATTTAAAAACAGATTATCTAATCAAGCATTAACACAACGGTTTATGAGATATAATTGGGCCTTAATAAAGAGAAGCACATGAATAATGTATGAGCTCAACAAATAACTTTCAACATAAGGAGCGGATTAGGATAACTTTCTAGTAAGTTTCACATTCAAAGATTAGAAACAGTTTTTAAATTTAATAATTCACTTATTTCAAACATAACAAACCTATTTTTAACTCAAAAGTAAAACAAACCGTAGTGGGGCTCGAAAAGCTCGCTGTTGGTCGAGTGGAAGTCGTACAAATTGAAGTCGTTTTTCCCGCGCAAACCCGAATCCCTTCCACCTCCTCCGCCACACAATTCGCTGAAGCCTGCCAGCCCGGCGCAGACGTCGGCCAAGTACAAAAGTTCCGACGACGTGATTCCCTGCAAAACGACGAAAGTTTTTAATTAAATGAATGCTTGTTATGATGAATTGTGTTTAATGGTTAATCTCAACTGTAAAATTTGAAACTGAATGTCAAATAGCTTTATGACCAGCATAAACTTATGTTTGGATTTTAATATAGTCTTTTGAAATTTAAATGCACTTGCAGTCCAAGGACCCAAGTATAGTAGTTAAAAAGTAATGTTAATTTTCAAAGGCAGTAGAAAGTTATATCTGACATAATAATGCAACACTTAAAATTTAACTATTCTGATTCATCACGATTTCATTTATTAGGATTTCTTGTTTACTAATACATCTTAGAGATAACTTTAATATACTTTATTTTAAGAAAGTATATTCAAAAATTTGTGGCTAACAACATTTTAAAAACTACTTTAACGATTAAGAAATGATATATTTATGTTAACTTTATTTATAGAAATATTATATAAATGATTTTTTATAATTTTATTAGAGGTGATTTGATTTTTTAGTTTTTATTTAAACTAACTAATAATGAAAAGGTGACAGTTGAAACTTCCAGCTACAGCAAAAAAAAATTTCGCGACTTGTAGAATCACATTTGCAAGCTGTTAAAGAAAACATTTAATTTACAATGAAAAAATATATTTATAGATTGTAAATTGATATGTTAAGTTTACTAGGCTAAGTTAAGTTATTTTTTTACTCTCGTGAAATATTTTCTTCGTGCAATTTTGTTTCCTTGTTCATTTTTTGTTCTCGTGCAATTTTAACCCGTTCTTTCAAAGAAGATTATAAAACATTATGTAGATATTATTTCAAATTTAAATTAGTTATAAAATGTTTAAACGACATTATTTTAATATCATATTTTATGGGTGCACGACTACTCAAATTCGGACAATTCAAATTCCGACAATTCAAATTCTTAAAAAAAATTGAAAGGGCCACAACTAAATAAGTAATGTATATTTGTCAAATATAAAAAATATATATGTTGGTCCTAATAATATCTACAAGCCATTTTTTCTTTTTGCAAAGCATTAAATATTTTTTGAGATATGGCTTAAATAAAGTAAAAAACATAGTTATTTAGAGTAGTTATAAAATATCTTTTAAATTTTTGAGATTTTGTGAAAAATAAAAAGTGGCTTGTAGATATTAATAAGATCAACAAATGCATTTTATATTTTTTTAAACTTAAATAACTTTTTTGGATAAAGTCTTTTAACTATTTTTTTAAGAGTTTGAATTGTTGGAATTTAAGTTGTCCAAATTTGAATTGTCATGTACCATACTTTATATTGTAGAATTGTTATATTTTATAATTTACCAAAAAGTTGTAAGTAACACAAAGTTCTTTAATTTGAAAAAAACAAGCTCTTTTATTTATGGTAAAATTCATAATAAGTTTACAAAAATCATTGGTAATTACCTAGCATGATTGTACCAATATCAAACTGAAAATATATTTTATTCTTGGTCTATTATAACTCTAATCTTAAGCTAAAAATGACATTATAATACATAAATAATAAAACAAGCTTATTTATCATAAACTAATAAAACTATAAATCGCTTTATTTTACAGTATTGTTCTTAATTTAAATATTGTATTGATATTACCGACTTGTATTGTAAAATTAAAGTGATTAATTATTCAAAACTACTAGTTAATATCAAAAAAATGTTATTTTATTTATGTATTTATAAAGCTTGTTTAAAAAAAATATAACTTAGACTAAACTTATGGTTATAATAGAAACAGACCAAGAACAAAATATAATTTCAGTTTGATATTTGTGCAACATCATGAAAGGTAGTGATTATTTAAACATAACTAATATATTTAATAATTGACTGACTTATTTGGTGAATAAAAACTTTTTATATAAAACTAAAATTACATTAGTTAAGAAATAAAATAAAAATTAACAACTATGACTATTACTAATGCAGTATAAACATATTAATTATAATCAAAACTAGTAAAAAATAATTTTTTAATGAATTTGTTTTGAGTTATTCATGACTAAAAGAAATTAAAATTAACTTAAACCATTCTTTTAGCATTAACCTTTAACTTAACAACATTATACAGTAATTATTATAAGCTAGCAAAGAATTATAGAGAAATTGTTTACATTATCTACATCTAAAATACATTAGCTTTGTTATATTTTTTACATTTTATACCATTAATGCTGATAAATATAGCAAAAAAAAGGAAAATCAATAGTACTTTATGTTCATATATTTTTTTAAGTTTTATTCAAATGTTTTAATTTTATTTTAAAGCCATTTTCATAAGTGAAACTTAGAATGCTATTAAACTTTTTTTTTAATCTTACTACTATTCTCCTTAATATTTTTAAAACTGGAAAATTGATTTGTTTTGCTGTTAAAAAAACTTAAATGAATAAATTTTATTAAAAACATTTGGGTTTATATTTAAAGATTGGCCCATCATTATGCAAAAATTAATCCCAGTATTTTGTTATTTAATCCTTTTTTCTAGTTAAACCATTTTGCAGAAAGTTTATACAATTTTGACAATTTGTAGAAAATTTATACAATTTTTTGAATATTTGGAGAATAATTTACTCTTTGCTAGTCAGAAAATTTATTGGTAATAACCTAAGATGATGTCGCGCCAATATCAAACTGAAATTATATCATATTTGATGTCTTTTTTATTATAAACTAATAAAAATTAAACACTTAATTGCTTTTATTTTACAATATAAATCAACTATATCAATTCAATATTTTATATTGATTGCAATATTGAAAAAAAAAACTGATTAATTAGATTTATAATAAATAACTTTAATTCTTACTGTGTATTTATATAGGTTGTTTAAAAAAAATATCTGATTAGATTAAACATGTTAGGCTTAAAAAATTGATGTTTACCCTAAAACTATGGTTTCATAAGACATCTAATACAATATAATTTCGGTTTGATATTGGTGCAACATTTTCCTTGGTAATTACCAAATTGTTTTAAGTTTATGTTTGCAAAATAATTATGAAAACCTTTTAAACTATTTACTTCCCACTTAAGGGCATTTTAATTAAATACTTGAAATAATTACAGGGTGGCCACTAGTTTTTCAGAAATTTTTTCCAAGTTATTGGGTCTATTTTTAGTTTATAATTAAGCTTCAAGTAAAAACTGTATTAAATAGTATAAAAATATTGAAAACATACTGTAAAGATACTTTGCATGTGTTTTTAATTAAGTCTTTTTGGATTATGACAAAAAGTTTTGGTCCATATCATAATTTTTTTGTGTCAAATCTTAACTTAACATGTAGAAAATGTTAAAAACTCTAGGTTTTTCCATTTTTTTTTAATTTGCCATATTTCTCTATGATTTTGGGTTTGGTGGCCACTCTGTAATTATGCTTAATCTATAAAAATTTCAATTTTTTGTGAAGAAATACATAAAACAAATTTTAGATTCTATATATCAAATCAAAACATTTAAGGAAGATATTGACAATTATATTTGTATTTATTTACAGGATTGCCACTCCTTTTTAACATTTTTTTCCAGGTTTTTCAAATTTCTTCCAGGTTTTTAAAAGTACACATTTTTGGGTCTATTTTTAGTTTAATGATAATTTTTATATAAGAAATTGTATTAAATAGTATAAAAACTTTGAAAAAATACTGTAAAGTTACTCTCTCTAAATATGTTTTTTAATAAAAAAATTTGGATGATGACAAAAAAATCTTATTTATATAATAGATTTTTTTGTCAAATTTAAATTTTACTACTGAAAATGTTAAAATTATGAAAAATTTCAGGTTTTTTTCAAAATTTTTAAAATTCCAGGTTTTCCTAGGTTATTTTTGCTTAAATTGTCCAATTCCAGGTTTCCAGGTAAAGTGGCAACCCTGTATTTAGTTAAATTTTAGGATAATAATCACATTACTTTCAAATGTAGTACAAAAACTTACCTTTTCCACATCTTAAACTTGTTTTTAGTTCAAGTAAGTTTACCTGAATATTTTACAAAACACCCGGGGAATCCCAAATAATCTCATAGCAGTTATAACAAACCAGGTACTTCAGCGACACTAAGGAACTCTTTTTATTTTTAAATAAAACATTAAGTACAGATAATAATTTATTTAATAAAAACATCAGTCTTTTTTACACGTTTATTTCAAAGACTCATTTTATTTAATATTACAAATGCAATAGTAATTGCTCAATGTTTACGTTACTAAACAGAGTTGAGAAACAAAACTTTCAGCCTTATAACAATTTCATAAAAATTAACAGTTTTACTTAAGTTTTATTGTTTTTTAATAAATTATTTTTAAACACATTTAAAGTTTTGTTTTAACTAGGTTCTCAAAACAACGTGTTTAAATTGTGTGTGTCTTTTTGTTATACTTTATAAACTTTTTAAGTATCTTATAATATAAATTTAACTTAAAGTAGAAAAATTATTCGATTCTTTAAAAAATGTCTTATTGAATTAAATAATAGTAAACTTTTAATAGTTAAAATAGTTACATTTAAAAAAAAAATTTATACTTTAGCTGTATTCTTAAGTATAAGGTTATACTTTTCTAAAAGTAATAAAAATTTTCACAAAAAAATCAAATTCATAAAACTTTTTTTAACTTTAGCTCATATGAGATACTATATAGAATAAAAATACACGATTTAAATTTTTTTTTTAGAAATGAAACAGATAATAACTTCATGTAAACCCTTAACAGCTTTGTTTTAAGCTTTAACAACGCTTCTAAACTTTTTTAAATGATAATCATTATTCCATTAAAAGTAATAAACATTTTATTTTTGCTTTCTGGGTCTTAATAAAAACATTGAAAAGACTACAACTAAGCGTTGCTTTATGTTTCAAATTGTATAGTAATATTTGCAATTATGTAGCTAATTTTAACTAGAAAATAGTTGTTTGAGTATTTTAACTTCAGTGTATTCGTTAAAAATTAAACAGTATTTTGTTCGGTGCTTCGGATCGAAGGTCTTATGTCTAAAACATTTACCAATGTCTATTTACACAGAAAAAGTTTAGTTTGTAAAATATATTGTATTTATAGTCTGAAGGTTTCTTTATTTACCTGCATTCTTTAAAAGTTATCAGTTTATAAACATTTTGTATATAAAGCAGTTGTATTTTAATTATTAGTCCAATTCACTTTAAACTTAAAGTATTTAAGTTTTATTATTTTAATTACTTTTAAAGTTTTGTTAAAAAATATATGGCTTCTACTCATTTAAGTTAGATTAAACTTTTAGCATTTAAAAATGCATATTTCATTATGTAACACTTCCTTATTTAATTAATGAGAAAAAAAATTATACAAATAAGTTTAAGGTTAATAACATTATTACGAAAAAGTAAAAAAAAAGTTATAGAAAGTATTTGAAATACTTACTATTAGTATTGTATTTACTAAAACATCTTGTTTAATAAAAAAATATTTTTATGGCAGATAAAATCAAACAAACTTGTATTGATAAAATTATGACTTGTACTTTAAGAACAAAATTAAATTGCTAGTATTTATATGTTAAAGTTAAGTTACAAGCTTTGTTTCATAATCACTATTAAAACATCTATTTTAAAAAAATTGAAAATTAATTTTTACATTAATTTTTTATGCAGTAACTTACTTAAGTAATCATTAATAAATGATATTTATTTGTAGTTTAAAAAAAGTTATTGCTACTTAGTATGTTTTGTTTTGAAATACTTAGCTTTTACAACTGTTCTTTTTTTTTGAGGAACTGAAAACAATTACGACTTACAAATAATTAACTAGAAT
Organism: Thalia democratica; assembly: GCF_965202585.1. NCBI lineage: Eukaryota > Metazoa > Chordata > Thaliacea > Salpida > Salpidae > Thalia > Thalia democratica. The sequence goes on along the minus strand of NC_139166.1, from coordinate 93,371,240 downwards.
AAATATGATATAAACAAAAGTAAGGTACAATGTTTTTTGTCAACTTATTAAACATATTAATTTGAAAACTTGCAAAATATTGTATCTGTTATTTACTATGTTATCTGTTTGTTCCACACGATTTTTAGAAAATTATGCTTTATATACATTTTATAAGTAACTATATCAAGAGTTTCAGTGGACGAGTGGTAAGGGTCAGGAAAAGGAAGCGAGCGACCCGAGTTCAAATCCCAGCATAAGTCCTTTTATTTTTGACTTCACGGTATATGTTATCTTTAATTTTGTTGTTTAACTAATTTTTAACTCTTACTACTGATTTAACAAAAAATAGCTGCTGATTAAAAGTACTACTTAGTGCAACAATAGTCAGTCATCGAAATTCGAGCAGTATTCATTAACTATAATTTTTTTGTTTTTAAATTACAGACATCACACAGTTACTTAAAATTGTTTAAAGTTTATCAATTAATACATTACTATTTGAACTTTCAAGTAGTTTTTCAAACTATCAATAAAAGCTTTGTTGGATTAGAGGCTTTTTAATAAATAGTTTGGTTTGATAAGGTAACAAAATTAATTTTACTTATTAATTATTGTAGTTACAGTAAATAGAAGTTTTTAAGTTTTTACAACCGCATACTAACTACATACTTCAAGTACGTACAGCAAATGGAAACATTCGTTTCTTATATTTACCAACTCGACAGCATCTTCAACTTATTAGACATTTTGCAAAAATCACAGAAAATTGTTGTTTTCTTCCGATTAGCTCATATTTGCAACTAGTTCCAACAAAAACAAACCATCTAAAAAAACGGAGACTCATCAGTGTACTAGAAGAAGAAACTATTAGAATGCATATAACTATATAACTATATAGTAGACTATATAGTAGACCACTGCAACACATTTAACACCTACCTATTTACGGGAGCTTTTAACTTTAACTTGAAGTGGATGTGGTAAAAAAAAGTCAGTATTAAATGTTTTATCAGAACTAATTTTGTAGTTGAGCAATTTTAGTAATTTAATATAATTAACTGAAATGATTCGACCCGCAAAAAAAAAAAATTCAACATCTGGCCCGCGGACTCAAAACGTTACACACCTCTATCTTAAAGTTTTTATTATATGTTATGCTACGAAGCATACTTGCCAAAAAAATATAATTTTAGTTTGTTATGGCAGAAATTCCAGAAATCAAAAGTTCTAAAAACAACTGAATAGATAATATACGTTCCTTTTACATAATTATATGGATTTTATACATATATTAAATGGAATAATAATGGTAATACTGGCGAATATTTTTCCAAGCTCTATTCTATGGTACAGCGGTTATAAAACAATATTATTCAGTATAACTGTTTTTAATTTTCTACATATTTGTCCTTAATGCTTCAAGACTATTAAAGATCTATGGTTAGGATACTTTAGTGTTTGCATCAGCCGTTACGCCATACACAGATTTTAACAGTACATGATAGTTTAAATTTTTATTGGTAGATTTTTGTGGATCATACCTGATCTCTAAAAAAAAAATAGTTTGAAAAATCTCTAAATATATTTTTCAACGTCCACAAAAATGCGAGTAAAAATTATAAAACTGAATTTCAAATAGTTTTCAGATAGAAAACATCTGAAATATAGTTTTCCGACGAACAATTAATAAACATACTACATAAACATTGTACACTAATGTAACGTTTCTTCTATATTAAACAAAGTTACTGTAGACTTTTCTACTTTTTTTTCATTTGTAGCTCATTATAATTTCGATTATATTGGGTATGCAACTTGATGATCGAGAGGTCTTTTTGCGTATCCAGGTCCTTGAACCAAAAAAGTTTTGAGCAATTTTTGGTTTTGTTTAATAAACCACTTAACTAATGTTAAAATAAATATGTTATTGGAAAAAAAACTAAGGATGAAAATTGTTTTAATATAGATCATTGTTTATTGAATTTAAAAAAAATTAATCTATCTAAATATTTTTGTAAACAAAAATATATTGAAAGCAGTTTTTATTTAGATACTCAGAACAACTTGCATTTAAACGAAAAACTATTGTAGTTATACCAATGTTTACATTTTGTATGAAATTTTTTTCAAGCAATACGTTTTACATAACACAGCTTTTGTGATACGAAGAACTAAAAAAAAATTGCATGATGTTTTTCATTTGTGTTATTAGTCAAAATAGTCAAAAAAAATTTCAATATTTTAAGGCTCCTTGCTGTTTGTTAGGTATGAAGCCACCAGATCATCAAGTGTAAGTAGGAAAACGTACCAACAAGGCTTAGTTCAAAGTTTCTAGTAAAAGTCTTAAAAATCGTTTAAAGGTTCGGATTGTGTAAAGAAAGTATACAAATAAACCTAATATCCCTGAAAATTATTAGCTACTTACTTACTGTAGTTGTGTTTTTATTGAGCATTAAAGTTGTGCTTTTATTATACAAAAAAGGTTTTATTAATTATAGTTTTAGGCCATTACATTTATAAAAAATTATAGTACTTGTTATAAGGCAATTTGTAAAATATGATATATTTATTGGAATCCGTCGTTTTTTTCCTACACTAAAGCATATTCTCTAGATTAATATTTTCATTTTTCTCTGATACCTTTTTTTATGATTTTGAAACAATGTTGATAAGAATAAAATTGAAATGACATCAGTCATTTAAATATTTTTTGTTTCATTGTTAATAAACTTTTTTGAAAAACAAAAAAGCTAAAAAGGAAGAAGAAAACTAAAAAGAAAAAAAAAGAATTAAAAGCACTTGGAAAAAGTTTACTAAGTATATTTTTCTAGTCATACGCAATTTTACTTAAATCATCAAAAAAAATAACTTAATTATAAGTATAACTTATGCTTAGCAATTTTTAAATTTTAAACAAAAAAATGACTTCAAAGAATTTTTTTTTTTATTCAAGAATTTTTCAACTATAATTTTAGAACAAGTTTTCATAGGCAAATTAAAATTACAATATTGTATACTATTTATACAACATTAGACTAGCTAGAATTTTACCATTTTACTTAACATTGATATTTAAAATTTAAGTATAATGGATAATAGAAAAATGTTTTTCGGTGGTTTTCTTTTTATGTTTTTAATTAAATAGCAAATACTTACAATAACTTACAGTTATTTCAACGTCACAGGAGTTTAAAGCTTGAAATTTATTTTACCCGCCGTTCTTGAAATAAGTATGTAACAAATTTTAAAAATAACAAACAGTAAAAGAAAGTATTTTTATATGTTTTCAATTAGGTAGCATAAAAATAAAACATAAGTTCTATTTTTTGTAAGTCGTTATTAAAAAACTTTTCAAGTCTAATTAAAGTGCATTTAATATTCAGTTTTTTGATTTGTTTATTATAATTTTACAACAATCGTTTTTCGACAAGTATATTGCAGCAAAAAAAATCTTTCACCACGACTGAGTGGTAAGAAATAGTTTGCATTCGCTTCGTGATACTATAAATATAAACTGTCTAAAATATAACCTATAAAAGCAGATAATAAATCATTTACTAAACCCCTATAAGTACAGAAAATACTGTGTTATATTATATATAAAATATTTTATCGGCATCTAAATGTTATTTGTTTTCTATATGTATGTTCTAGCTAAATTAAAAATTGTGTGTTGTATACTTTTGCTTGACGAGCCGAGTTGTGCTTATAAGGTAAAGTTTTCAATTAAATCTTCTAAACTACTATTTGTTTTTCATAAACGGTCACAGGATATATTTTTCTAAAACTTGAATTTAGAATTGCGTGGGTAACTCACTGCGTAAAAAATGCATTTTTATAATATGGATTTTTGTTTATGTGTTGTCCACTGGGTTTCAGTCAACTCAAAATATTTTAGATACCGTGATTAAGATACTTACATTATCAGCACCGAGCCGTTTTTAAATATAAATCCATTATAACATTAGATACCGTATCATAAAGAAACTTTTAATATTTATTTTGATGAAATGGTATGTTAAAATGTTATTTATCCCTTTGAATCTAATAAATCTGTTTTAATAATACTTTTTAGGCACAAAAATATTTAATGAAATAACTTTATTTAAAATCGACCGGATTAACGTTACAATGATTATGTAGGATACAATAGATAAATAAAAAAAAGATTTTTTTAAAGACTTCATCATTTTTAACGAAAAGAAAAAAACTGTTTTAAAACGACTTAAACCTAAATTAATTATTAATCAGATTTTTTTTTAACATTGCTTCTTAAGCTATAATAACATAAAGAATGCATCAGGGCTGCTGGATTTCGATGAGTATTTAGTCACATAAAACAAGAGCTTGATATTTTAGTAAAAACGAAAAAATTTTTTTTTTAATATTTAGTGTTCAGCTGGCATATCAACATTGGTATTCTAACAATTCTGCTTCACATATAAAATGTCATATTTTATGCAAGGATTACTTTACCTTATACTAATATGAGAAATAAAGCTATATAAATTTAACAACTTATATAAATTTAATTTTGTCAAAAGTCTATATGTTATTAAATAACTTATCTATTTGATTAGTGTTTATAGAAAATTATAAAGCTTTATAAACAAGTTTTAAATTTTGTTGATTATTTACTTGGTTTTTAGTAAACGCATAATAAAGTTAGTAAACTTATTTAAATTTTTTAAATGCAAAGCAAAATTATAAAAATCTTCTTTGCTGAAAAAATAGAAAAAGTTAAGTATTAGTTATTATTTATCTTTTACAAATGCTTTAAAATATAATAGTTGATTAATTAAAACCAAATCTAAATTAATTAAATTATAAAAAAATATTTTATTCAATAATAAAATGAACTTAATATCTTAAAATTCAGAGACTGAGTAACATCAGACTATTTAAGACTTTTATAATTAAGTTTGGACTTACGTTAAACAATCTAATCGAAGCTAATATTCTAGGGAAATATTTCAATTTTATATAATCAGCCAGTAACTTACATTTGAAAACTTTGAAAAGTAAAGTAATTATTTTAAAAAGAAACTTTGTTACGAAAAGCGATTAAAACAAACATTAAACGACAAAAACGATTTAAATTATTTTAAATATTTTTCAAAAGAAACTGCAACATGACCTTCTCTTAGATATTTGGAAGGTGTTTTTACAGTTGATTGCCATTTATTTTCAGTGACATCATAAACTGGGACAGCTAAATCACCGTCAAGACGCCAGGAACCAAAAACATAGATTCTGTTACCATCTGTGTGTAAGTAAGGTCTATGAAGTGTATCTTTAATGCGAAATGGGGCAATTAAAGTGAACTTTTTTGTCATACAATCGTAAACTTCATGTTTATCACATCCACCGCTAATAACAAACAGTTTGTTACCACGTGCGAGTAAACCTGGGTATTTTCGACCGATGTTTAAGTTCGGTAAAAGTGACCACTTGTCAAGGTAGTCATCATAACTTTCAACTAATTTTAAGTAGTTTTGGCGATTTTCGGTAAACGTAATACCCCCTATAATAACACATTGTCCATTAAAAACTGTGCATGATGACTTATATTTTACTGAATTGATTTTACTCGAAATTTTCTTCCAATTGTTTTTATCTGGGTCGTATACAAAGTTGTTATCCCAATGATGTAAACCACCGAAAACATATATTTTTCCGACAAATGCACAAGTACAAAAAACATTTATATACCTTTTTTTAGGGAGAATTTCCAAACGGTTCCATTGATCCGTCCTTCGGCAATAAACCTGAAAAGACCCATCTTTTTCACCTTGATCACCAATAAAACAATATATTTTTGTGCCTATTAAAGTACAAACAAACTTTTCAGGCATTTGCTTTAGCATGTTGTTTGTTGATTTAATTTCATCTATTGTGTTTCTATCAGTTATGTGAGAGAGAACTAATGGTTCAAAAGTATCGTTTTTGAAACTTAATTCACTACCAAAAAATAAAATTTCATTTTTGTCAAAATTTATCTGACTATTACAACGGTTCTCAAACCAAAACTTTTTTACGTTTTGAAACTTATTTCTTTTTGCTTTCAAAGCTTTATTAATTATATTTTTACACAGCGTACTATTACTACACAGAGGATGTTCTTTTACGACATTTTTAAGTATTTCTTCTGTCAACAAGGGTGACCGAACTAAACTTAAAAGTTTGTCAGTGTAACATTTACGTTCAAATTTTTTGTAGCCCACCCAACTTACTATTACGTTAAACATTTCCAACTCTGAGTCAATTTTTAAGTTAGAGGAAGAAACTAAAGTGGATATATCCGTAAAACTCAACTCCAATAAAACATCAGGCTGATAGTTTGTTAGAAAACAATTTAAGCACAAGCTTAGCAAGAATTCTTCCAGGTCTTTTAAATAGAAAACTTTAGAAAGATGTAAATAAAAACACCAGTTTTTAATAGTCACCTCTTCAACTATAAAATTACAAAGGTACATTTTTAAACTAGAGTTTTTAAGTAGTCTTTCAGCTTCAAGTATAGAGATTAAATTCTTTTTATTTACTTCGGTTTGACCTGAAAAATTTAAATATATTTCATAAGCTGAAATTACTGATAAAATTTGAAACTAATAACAGGCTGACTTATTTAATTATTTTATTTGTTTATATTTTTTCAAGAAAAACTTATTTACAATTTAAAGTATTTTTGTGGTTGTTAACATTATTATTTCTGTTTGGTTTAACTCAATTACTTAATTATTTATTCAAAGTTATAACAACTAAGATTTTTTATAAAGTCTATAGTTAGTTTGAATTTTTTACTTAGTTTAAGCACATTATTGGATATAATATATATTGCAGCTTTTTTTTGTGTGTTTAAAAACATTTATAGTTTAACTTTATCACTACTTAATTTTTAATAAGTAAAAATTAGTTGATAGTACAGTCTAAATTCATAAACATTCTTTTAAAAACTTAAAACATATATAATTTATAATTAGTTTTTTTTAATCCTTATAAGGTTAAATCACTTGCTATAAATACTGATAAATTTAAAAATTGAAAACATTTCAGATTAAAATTTTAACTTTTAATGTAAAGTTGAAAATATATATACTGTTAGATACTATTATATAAATAATCCTTTAATTTTTTTGTATGTTTTTGTTAGAAAAGAAAGAATTCTTAAATTTAATATCCTAATTCTTTGTAGAGTTTTCGTTTAGGAGTTTAAACTTTAAATGTAATTTTTTTTGCCCCGAGTTAATTATGAACAAGTTAATTGTGCAACTTGATGACCGAGAGGTCATTTTGTGTACCCAGGTCTTTAAACCACAACATTTTCGAGAAATTTTTCGTTTTGTTATATAACCTCTCATTAATAAAAAAACTTAAAAAATGCTTACCTTTTTCTACAAACTCCAAAACACTCAGCGTAGTAGACTCGGATATTTTTGGAAATTTAAAAATCAACGGTTTGTCATCATTCTTGAAAAAATTTTTATAATTAAAGTAGCCGAAATTGTTAATTAAAACATCAAAAGAAACACCAATCTTATTTTCTTCTTTGCCCACAATCGACACTGCATTAGTATTCCGTGCATGTGTTAGATGCTCTTCAGTCGCACCAAACATTTTTGTAACAAAATTTCCCATTACTTTTATTTACTTTTGTTTCTGTTAATTTTCAAAAATGTTTTTAGGAAAATTCTAATGAATAGAATTAACATTAACAATGAATAATTAAGTAGGAACATTAATTTTGCACAACGATTAAGTAGTATCTTATCTAATCAATAATTATACTTCAGTACAACTAATTAGTATTTGAAACCAACTTATAAATGTTTGTATATATTTTTTGAACTATTTTGATATTTTTTACTAGCTCAAATGTAATGTACAATTAAACAGTTGATTTCATAGTTCTTACTTGTTATTTAAAACTATATGCCATGCTACCGATAATGAGCTTTAAAGTTTTACTTTTGTAACAATGATTTAAATTGGTTTTTCGAAAAATTGCGAGTAGTATGATTGAACTTAAGTTCATTTTGCTAATATCACAATAACACAACAAACTTTTTAAAATAAAATCCTGAAATATTTAAACTATAAGCGTTTTTATTAAAAATTTATGCAATGACACAATGTTTATCAGTGAGTATCTGAAAATATTACTACAATTCATTAAAATGATGTTAACAAATTTACAACTGAAAACTAACATCTTGTTATTTAATATACAAAGCTAGACTTGGTAAAAAGCCTTGTGTAAAGTGTTAAAATCCGGCAGTAGTAAGATTTAAAATAAATATTATAATTTATAAGACCTTACGCCGGGGAATTTTAAACAAAGGCTTTTTTTTACAAAGTATACCTGAGGTGTAAACTACAGCTCTCTTTATAAACCTGATTTTGTTAAATATCTACTGTTGAGTTATGTAAAGCTAGCTTGTTAGTTTTAATTAATGTATAATTAAAAAAAAAAACTAAATAATATTTCGTAGTGTTATAATGTTTCTTATAATATAAGATCAATTCTGCAATTTTCTATAACAAAATTTGAACAGCCTTATTTTTTGTAATAATGAGTTTTAACTAAGCTTGAACACTAAAGAAAAAATAATTAACAAAGTAACTACTAAAAAGACATGAGATTTAGAAAAAAAAACAAACAAAGATATGCTTAATAATTTCGAAAAAGCAATTTAAAATGGCATTTAAAAATAATTGTTAAGTGTTGGTGTGTTAAGTTTAAATTTTTTCATACGTATCTAGATTGTTTTGTTCGAATTAAAAATTAATTATGTTGAAAAACTTTAGTACACCATTGCTGTAGAAACACATTCAATACAAGCAATTTTCAATTTTTCTAATAGTTACTGTTATGTTATAATAGTAATAGACGCACTATGTACTTTGCGTACAATAGCAAACATACTCTGAAGATTAACAGGTTAAGATTAGTAAGACAAGAGAAAATAACACATAATAAATATTTTCAGTATAAACGACAGTAAAACGATTTACAGTTATGCAACAAATTATAAGCTGATCTACTTAACAATAAAAGAAAAAGATAAGTAAGTGACTTTTTATTCTTCTGCTTCAGTCTCTTTATTCGTGGATAGTAGATTAACATGTAGCTGCAACTCACCAGTGCTGATGTTCAATATTGTTACGTCATACGACTATAATACGTAGTCTTGGAAGTTCGTGGTTGCGAAGTCGCTGTACAACAAACTATCTTGGGTTTACTTTAGAACATGACAGCGAAACCTGCGTTGATTGAGTGTAAAGTCGGTCAAAACTAATACGTTTCAATACTTTATCGTTAGTGGTCTTTTTTTTTTGCTATTCTAACAATACGACGAAGGCACTGTACGCGGAAGATGTTGAGATTCTCTTATTGTGCACTAGAAAACGTTCACGTTTTGCTACCGTGTAGAAGAGTACTGTATACACAGAAACAATATAGGTAAAAATAATAATTAGAAAACTTGTTTAAGTATGAGAGATTTACAAAACTTAAATATTTTTAATCTTATATAGTTTAAAAATTTAATGTCATTGTAGTTTGTAAATAGTTACTAAAAAAAATAATAATTTATGCTAACAATATTTATTTCACTAAAAAGTGTACAAAATTTACACATATTTAACTTAAATAACTTCTTTATTAAACGTAATTTAATTATTCTCTTTTACATTTTGGGTATAAAAACCTATAAATTTAGTCATTCTGTCAGACTGATTAAATCAGTTAGCACTGTTACAGAGTGTATAATTAAAAGCTACAATACAATAATCTTTACTTAACATGCAAAATAAATTGTTTGGATTTTGATATTTTATGAAAAGACAAAATAAAACAGATTAAAAATAGGACAACTTACAAGCAATGAATTTAAAAAATACATTAAATTTAACAACAAAATTTTCTAGAACTTATAATTTAGACTTAAAAAATAAAATAAATAAAATAATCAGAATTTCAATAGATTTATCATACAAATATACTACATAAAGTATACTCAAAAGTGCCAACATACGAAAAATTAATGTTAATTAATGTTAAAAATTAATGCTTTCGGACAGCATGAAACCGGCCCAAGGTGTTGAACCGGAGCCGCAGTGAGGACGCAGATATCGACATGTCTATTTGCCTGTTGAAGAATAAAAACAACAAAGCACAAGTGATAACATGTCAAAATTTTGTTTTCAATAAAAAAATGCATCACTTATAATAAACTGGTTTGGTTATGTTTTCTTAATTGAAATAGTCAGTTTGCAACTTATTGTAAGCAATTATTAATAAGAAAACTTGTAGTTTTAAATTATGAAATTTAAGATATTTAATTTGAAAATGCTAACAAGCTTTAGTATTTATTATTTGAATTTTTTCATAGTGAAAATAACAATTTCAAAAATAATCAAATTTTCAAAAATTTTAATAAAATTAGTTAAAAAAATCAATATAGATACTAATAATCTCATACATAATAAAATATTGATAAAACTAAAATTTATATTAGAGACTTGTTAGTAGTATAAAAGCACATGTTGTTATAAAGTTTGTTATAGGAAGGAATATGTATATGTAATAAAAATTTATATTCAGTGTTGTTTTCAAATAAAACTTGTTGTTTGTATAGCTTTGTTATATTTAAAACAGCTAACAATGCAAATGAACCATATTTGTTACATCTTAAACTTCACAGCTGTTTAACTGAAAATAAAACTGTGTTTGCTGTAAAGTATATATAATATATAGTTACTTAAATAAAAAACCCAACATCTAAGTTTGAAAAAAGTAAAAACTTTCACATTTATACTTTATAAATAAACTCATTGTTATTGTAAGTGCGTACTTTACGCAAATGCGTACCTCTTAGTGTCCTTATCGATGTGTATAGTGCATGTGGTAAACATGATGATATAAAGAGTATTACATACAAGTTAAGCAATATTGCAAACAAGTGATTTTATAAAAGAGAGAAAAAGTTTGACTCTCTTGAGGTAGCCTAATTTTTAGACACGAACATTTGAGCATCATACGCGTATGCTTAATGTTACACTATTAAGGAAGGCACTTGTAGTGTGCCAGAAAGCGAGCTGACGACTTAGTCAGCTTAGGGATTTTACAATGTAAAGTTGTAATGAATAAATCCCTAGAGGTCTAAGCGGGTAGACGTCGTCAAGGCGAGTTAACTATTAGTGTTTTGCAGGCATATAGCTTGAGTTGACGTGGCCGTCGACTCAAGCTGGAGTTGAAAGACCGCAGCTGGGCGGTTAGAAGTCGTATAGCAGACCTCATTGAATAAGTAGCTAGGGAAGGTAAAGCGAGAGGAATGGCAGGTACCGTCCGAAGAAAGCCATGTAAAAGCCGGGCTCTCGCAAGAAGTAAAGGTAAAGCGAGAGGAATGGCAGAAACCGTCCGAAGAAAGCCATGTAAAAGCCGGGCTCTCGCAAGAAGTAAAGGTAAAGCGAGAGGAATGGCAGAAACCGTCCGAAGAAAGCCATGTAAAAGCCGCGCTCTCGCAAGAAGTAGCAGTGAGTAAACGAGTTCTGATATGATTCAGCCCAAGTAAAAGAACGTGTGCGAAATGAAGTGATTAAAGCATTTCTAGAGGTAAAGGTTTGGCCGGGGCGACTGAAGCAGAGAAGGCGAGGTACTAGAAATGGCGAATGGTAAAGCACACAAAATGTAACAAGTAAAAAAGCGACTGAATCACACGGTCGCTTTACTGATCAGAGCTCATGTACAGCGAAGAGTTTTGCGAACGAAGCAGAAGCTTTGAGAAAAAAATTCAGCAAAAGGGGAGGGCTGTTTTTTTCGAAAATTAGTTGAAAATGAATTTTATAAGTGTGAGAGAGTTTGATAGAAAAGATTGAAAAAAAATGGGAAAATTTTGGAGCAAAAAAAGGCCCCGAAGCCGCCGCGGCGGCTTCGGGGCCTTTTTTTGCTCCAAAATTTTCCCATTTTTTTTCAATTTATTTTTTCCAATGGCGTTCGTCGAAAGACGTTCGCCTTTTTTTTTACCAATTTTTTTCAGGCTTTAACATTATATTTCAAGGGCGTTTGTCGAAAGACAAACGTCCTTTTTTTTTGCCAATTTTTTTTTGGCTTGCCCAAGAGAGTCTCCCTTATTAAATGACTGTTTTTTATTTAAGTTATATCCTAGATTTTGAGCGGTTGCGCCGAAAGTTGAGCATAGTTTTTTTGCCCAAATTTTGTTTGACAAAATTATCAATAGCCTTATTAGTATAATGTTGTTTATTTTTGATACTTATGATAAATCAGATTTTTATTCGTATAAGATACAATCAAAAGAAAGATGGTAGTGAGGTTGGATTACTTTGATACATATAAAATGAAAATTTTACATGTTTCAAAACCTACTTTCATCTTTGGTTTTTTGATTTATTAACCTGATATGTTAAGTTACAATACTAGACTTATTTTAATATGTTGAATGGGTTTATTATGTGGAATTTTTTTTTTTTTTAATTTTTTTCTTAAGCTTAAAGATTAAGTAATAGTTATTTTTGTAAGAAAAATTTATAGTTTTATTAATTTCACCTATATGTGAGTTTTTGTTACAAAACGCTTAATTTAATCAAAACAGATAATTGTAATAGAAAATTTTTAAGCTTAGGCAAGCATTATGGTTTTTAAAAAGTGAACAAAACTGGACACCAAGTAAAACAAAAATCAAACTTTCAACCAAAGACTATTTTATTAATGACATGGACCAAAGGTATCTTTTTATTTAGTATATTTTACATAATATAATCTATTATCTGAACAGTTTTTAATAGTGACTAGTCATTAAACGCAATTAAGTTATGTTATAGGCAGTTAAAATATTTTCTTATTCTTTTACAAAACGTGTAAAATAATTGTTTGCTTTTACAACATAAGTATGTGGTTACTTAGAAAATTAATAATGTATTAAATTTACAACTAGCTTGTAATAAGTTTAAATATTTAAATGCTAAAACGTTTTTAATGTATATTGGAAGAATACTTAAATATTATTAAAGCTTTTAAACATTTTAATTTATAATCATCATTTTAGTCCCTAATTTAAGTTTTATATGAGTATATGCAGTACTCTGCTAAAAAACATGTTAAACCTTACTTTTCCAGTTTAACATATACTTTTTTGAATAGCAAGTAATTCAAGTTGTACTAAGAGCTAAAAAAATTAACCAACTTCTTATACATTATCTTTCTTTTATTTTGTTATTACAAACCGATAGTAGGCTAGATCATTGTATTTTTATTAATACTAAAACAAATTTAAACGCTTCTATTTTATCATTATGGTTTTAATTTAAAGTCTTTTAATGTTTTAGTTGAAATACTTTACTTATTTTTAATAAATAGAGTTTTTTCAGTATAAACTGTTACGAGTTATAGTTAGTTGTTAAAGTTAGTGGACATGATTTTAAGAAACATCCTTAATTTAAATTTAAGTCCACTGTTTAAAAACTTCTGGCACAGTTGTTACTACAAAACAAAATTTTTCATTAAAATAGAATCTTATAGCAGAAAGTTGGTAAGCTTAGGCAAGCATTAAAATTTTAACTAGAAAGAAGAAGGTAAACACTTTGTACACATATTTAACTTCAAACCAAAAGCAGTAAATTTTAATTGAAAAGCGTGAACAAAATATTTATTGTGTTTACATAAGGTCGTTGAATTTCTCAATAGTTTTAATAATGTTAAGAAGAGTGACCAGTAATTTTATTTTATTTATTATGTAAAAGTAAAATTACCTTCATGTTGTGTATTATAACATATACATTGATTGTTTGCTGTAGCAGAAGCGTTTAACATACTATTTGGTTGTTTAGAATACAAAATTATTGTTAACAATTTAGAATACAGTTAAAGAAAAAACTAAGTTACAGAAGTGAAAAAAAACTGATAATGTTATAAAATCCACAACAAGAGTAGTTACACGTTTATAAAATTTAATATAGAAGAATCCTACCCAAGTAACTCGAAAAAGCTGTTACTAAAAAATCTATCGAATTTGAAAAGAAATATATGAAAATAACAAACGCAGACATAGATACTATACTACACTCATGCAAGGCAGTTCTCAGACATGTCAACAAAGTTTGGACAAAAAGAATGCAAAAGAAGACCTATTTGACGTTCCGATGGGAAGCTACCATGGCGCTGAAGTTTGCAACTTAATCGTTTCGTTCCTGTTGAATAACTCAAACTAATTTTTATCTAAAGATAACTTCGAGTTGTACCGCGATGATGGACTTTTGATAATTAAAAAGCGATAAAAAGAATCATAAAAAAAAGATGTTAGAGCGGGTTACTCTGAACAAAATTTAAAAATATAATCGAATTGGACAGCAGTAAGATAGACTTCCTGGACGTATTACTTGATCTAGAGAATGATATATCATCCCCACAGAAAACCCAACGCTAAAGAAAAAAAACATAAATAAAAACTCTAACCATTCACCAAGCGTCAAAAGAGAACTACATAATATGATACAAAATATATTATCTGCTTCATCAAAAAACAATACTATGTCCAATAATTACAAGGAATCATACGAGAAGGCGTTAAAAACAGTGGCTTTAATAAAATCTTAGAATACTCATATCAAAATTACGATACGGCCGGTAGAAAAAGAAGAAAAAAGCAAATGTTATACTACAACCCCCCTTTTAGCGCAACATTAAAGACCAAAATATGAAAATCTTCTTAATTTAGTAGATAAGTTTATACCTAAAAACGGATAAATAAAATTCTCAACAGAAAGACAATCAAAATAAGTTATTCACGTATGCCAATTAACAATCCGAAATCACCGAATCAAATCTCAAAATCATAGAGGATAGTAAAAAAAGCAGAAGAAAAATGAAACAACTTACAATTGTAGAATTATAACCTCATGCCCAGTGGAAGGTAAATGCCTTTCCAGACGTGTCATATACAAAGCTACTGTCTCATATAATAACAAAGAACAGCGTTATATTGGATCCACTGCAAGAAACTTTAAAACAAGATACAATGAAAATATGCTGCAGAAATTAAATTCTGAAAGAATCCACAAAATTCAGCTCATTTATTCAGGCCGCTAACTTCAAAGATGATATGATTAAGAACAATGTTAAATGGAAGACAATGCATAAAATTGATCAACGCAAACCGAGCAGAACATGCTTTCTGTGTAATATTGAAATATTTGAAATAGCATTCGCTGACAAAAAAACCTTTCTCAACTCCAGGACCGAGCAAACTGGTAGATGTAGACACTTCGCTAAATTTTATTCAATATCATAACATTTCATAACATTTTCATGTCCGTAATTGCATATTTTACCATTTTCTAAGTTTGTTGCATTTGTGCTTGTATTTATATCGTATTTGTACTTCATATTTTTATTTCATTGTTTGCTATATCCAATAAGTTTTTTGTATTATAATTTAATTTAACCCTCATAATAACTCGAATGAAAGCTCTATAATAATTGTTCAATTCGTCATTAAGCACTTTTGAATTTTTGTTAAGTTAACAGACTTTTTTAATTAAATCAGTTTTAACGAGAATCTAAATAGTACTAATTTTTAGCACTTAATAATAGTATATATAGCTTTGTCAGTCTTACTTAAAGAGGTTTTAGTTCGTGATCATTGCATTACACATTAAACATTGTGTAGAACAAAAACTTAAAATTTTAAATTGTTTAATTAATGTTGTTTAGAATATAAATATTGTGCAACTTTTAAATAAAAGTTAAGATAAACTATCATCTTTTAAAGATCAAGTTAAATGTTAATAATATAATTTTAATAACAAATAGCTTTTAGCATTTTCTATTTCCGTTTAAAACAATTACTGCAGTTTATAAGTTTACTTCAACACTATTTTTGTTCTTAACTTTAACATTTTATTTTTTAAAAGGCAAGTACTTTAAGTTTCACTAGTAACTATACTATTTTGATAACTTTCTAAATATAATATATCTTTTACTCATTGAGATGTTACAAACTCGATAGTAAGCTTGATTATTGTATTTGTTTTAATTTCAAAGTAAATAGTAAAACAAACTCACTACAAAATACTATTTTTAACAACATCATCAAAACTAAAAGTTACCATAAGCTTTGTGTTTTAAAAAATTAGTTACTTGAAATTTGTGCTACAATAAAGAAGCTTAACACTGTAAAGCTAATTTTAATATTAATGTTACTGTGTTTTTAAACAATTGATGACATAATTAAATATATTTAAGCTGAGTATTTTTGATTTATAAAAGTACAAAACACCGATGAAATAAAAAGCCAGTACAGAGTTTAACAACTAAAAAGGTAGTATTCGAAATTAAATAAATATTCAGTTGTGTATATGTATGTAAACAGTAATTTAAACTTTTAATTTTTTCTACTAGAACGAAACGACATGTAATAAAAACTCCACAAGTTTATTTTTTGAACTGTAAGGACCTTTTAAAGCTACTGTTAATTCATAATTTTGCCTTAGAATAATATGACTGCAGTTTTTAATTTTTATTGAGTATTAAGCAATCAAGTTAAAGAAGTATCATCAGATTTGCACCTGACGCCACTTGAAGCTAATTAATTGATAGCTCATTTATTTTTAATGTATAAATAAGTATTTAATCAAACTTCGTTTGCAGAGCGACAGTTCCAATATCGGATAAAATTAAGCACTACTTTAAAATAAAAGAAATAAAATGCTAATAATAAATCAATTTATAAGTGCTTTATCATAGTATATTTTATCACATTTTTATTTTTATAATGTTTTATTTAAGTGTGGACCGAGACAACGTTTTTTTTTAAGTGCACTGCGACTTCTGGTTTAGGCTACCATTGTGGTCCGGTCCTGCTTCATTCCAAATAATTTAATGACGTAATAATGGTAAAAAACTTAAATTTAAAATGTGTACCTTTTGACTTGTATTTTACTGAATTATGTTGAAATGTATTCTGAAATATTAAATACAACTTATTTTATCAACTAACTTATAAACTAAAACAAAAAACGTTCACCTATTAAGTAAGAAACACTAGGAACAAATTTGCAGTATCTCTTGTTTACTTCGCTTCTGGTTCTTAAGTCTTATTGCGTCTACTTGGTCCTTCTTCATAGTAACCTATGAAATAACACGTTTTAAATATTAATAAAATTATTTTTAACTTCATAAAACTGTTTCTATGTTAATTGTATGCACACCTCTTATAACCGTTGAAAAGAACGTAACTCTTGGTAAAAAAGTAGTTTGATTTATAACATATATATTTACAAAAACTTCACTTATTGTTATTTTTTATAACTTGAAAATATTTATTTATTTGTTGTACTATTATTAGCTCATTTGCGTATCTTTAAAACTTATAAAATATTTTTTGTTTTCGCGGTACAACGATAACTCTAAAACAAAACTTAAACTAAATCTTGCGAAAGTATTAAGAAATTAAGTTTTTCAATGTAATTGGTTAAGTGCTTTCAAATGTACATAGTTTTGTAGCTTTTAGTTAAACATGTTCAAGCTTCTTTTTGACCTATAAAGTATTCTGTTAAAAGCATCAACAAAACAGAACTTTTATATTAACCCAGGTGTATTTAAGCTTCTTAGTGTAACTGACACATTATAAAATAATGGAATCAAGATATTTGGCATCTTAAACACAAAAGTGGTATACGACTCAAACACCATCTCAAGAATATGTCTGTTAAACAAACTTTAACTTACAAGAAACATTTGTTCGACTTTAGTCATTTTGAAAATATCTAGTTATAATTATCTAGTACCTTTTTTAATGAGCACCTAAACGCAGTGTTATGTGTTAAAAGTTATTTTTACTAGGCACAAAAAATTGCACACCGGTTCGGTATATATATTTATAATAAAATAATTCAACTTATCAATACCATAATATTCAATTCAGTTAATAACTTAATTTCAACATAGATTAGTGTTAATTAAAAGTTTTTTTTGTTAGAATAGCAAGTACAGTCACCTCTCGCGAATCTACGCACGTTGTGTCCACAGCGAAAGTGCGTAACCAAACGATAGATAGCGAAAATACCTAATAAATTGGCTGTTTTCCTATAATGAATTTGACTAAATACATTTCAAGGACTTTCCCTTTTTTTTGTTTACAATAACTTTTTTTGTTAGAGTTGTACATATATGCGATTAGTTTTTTATTAGAAATTGTTTATACGTATACAAAGTTTTTTTTTTACTTTGTTCTTCGGCCACCTTAGTTTAAATTTGTCCTACATAGTATTTAAAAAAATATTACTTTGTTCAATTCATCATTAGAATTTAGCAAAAAATTAGAAAAATATTGTGTTAAAATGCGACTTTATGTCATAAATATTCTGAGAAATTGAACAGTTGTTGAAATTTGATTTAAAGGTAACCATGGGGACTAAGACACTTAAAATAGTAAGAAAGCCATAGAATTCAATAGGTTCCTTAAATAGCCACAATTTTTAAAAGCAATCAGTTTTATTAAAAGTTTACTAAGTATAAACAAATAAAGATTTAAGTTAGCATTAAATTTTAAAAGATTATATGTGTATTGTATCTGAATACATACAATAAATTTACAAGATTAGATATATACTAAGTTATATTTTTTTGTATTTTTGAAAGCAGTCAACTTTCTAGGGACTGAAATAAGTTTAAAAAAGACAAATATAAGGCATTAGTTTACAGTTTTGCCTTGTTTAGTAGCCCCGATCCTGTAGCCTACCTAAATCTAAATTTTAGGTACAAACAATTTAACTAATTGGATAGAACCTCATTGAATTGGTTAATTTCAAGCCTAGATAAAGACCTCTACCAACTTAAAATATAAGAGCGCATAGCTAGCTAGATAAATATGATACAAAAAGGACGTGACCTGATTTACTTAGCAGATTGTGCAGAGCATCAATGAGGTGGAGTTAGGCGCCTTGAAGTAATTGAGTGAGACCACAAAAATTTCACCAAGATTATAACAGCCTGTAACGAAGTTATAGATCCAACCTTAAAATTGAGTTGTTAAGAGCAGAGATTAGCAAAATACAAAGTAGGCGCGATGTATTCGAGAAAACACAGTACGAGAAAAGAGTATGGTTTGATTATCAAGGGCTTAGCAATAGAAAGTACCAAAACGTTTTAAAAGAAAAACTTTTAGAGGGCTAAAAACTACAAAACGAGCCTTGAAATTTCTCCCTTCATTGGGTCTTATCCGAACAATTTCGAACATTGAAACCGTGTTTAACAAGGCTCGAAAACTCTGTAGGTTTAAATATACCGACGAACTTACATATAGAGAAAGTAACAAATTCGTCTTATTTTCTAGTATACTACCTTTAAAATATATGTCAAGTTGTTTTAGTTCGGCTAAAGTTAAACGAAGAAAATTCATTAACTTAAATTTGTTTTTACGTAACACACATACGAAAATTCGCGAAAAACTCAGGCGACCAGTCCCACAAGCGCAAACAGAAAACCTCTCAAGAGAGGATTTTGAAAAGCAACAAAACAATTTTGCTAGGGAAATTCGCAAAACATAGGTAAAGAATACGCGAATTCGAAGCAAAATGAGCCGCTAAGACCGCCAAACCCAAGCCTGATTTGGCCTGATGCGCACGAACCCTGTAGTAACACACTGAGCTACTCTTGAAAGTTAAATTGAGAATTATAGTTATATACTGACAACAACTACGATATTTTAAGTAGAATCTTAATGAAGCGTTTTTTTAACTACTGATAAATACTCAAACACTTCAATAATGCAAACAAAACTTCAACTAACAAAAAATACTATGTTGACTACGAATTTGACCATTGAGTTCCTTAACAATTTCAACGAGCAGGATTGTGTTCCTGGTAAGCTCCAGTTTGAGTTCCATTTCAGCCTTGTTCATCCATCTGCCTTCCATGTCACCGTACTGCTGCATAGTGTGCAAGAACACTTCTCTGTACAAACGTATTCATTTGTTTTTAATACATAATTTGAATCAACCTACTATTGTACATTTTTATAAGTAAATAAGCCTAAAACGCTTATCTAATTTCTACTACGTCTTGACAAATTAGTTTATCTTTAGTTTTAAGAAGCAGTTTGAAAACTACAACCAATTTTACCAGATTTTATTCTCAAGTAAAAACTATAATAAAAGTTTTAGTTATAATTCAAAATTCAAAACTCTACAAAGTAGTAAAATATCAAAGTAAATTAAAAGATACAGTAAGTTCAAAGAACCTTAAGAATAATTTTTAATACTTAACTAATGAAGAAAAGAATATTTTGCAAACCATTAAACAATCTAATTCATTTTTCTTATCAAAACCACGATTTAAAGCAATAATTAAAACGATACTGAAGAGAAAGTTCGTGCTTATTAGACAAAACTAATATTCTTGTTTTATTTAAAAATTTTATTTACTCACGCCTCTGCTGATAAGCAAGTGAGGTGTCTGGCTGCCTGTGACGTAACAATAGTGGTTGTGGATGATCTGACCGGTGTTTTCCAGCCTCTTGCGCTGAAACACTTCCTACCTTCTCACCGCACAGCTCGCCGAAAACTTCCCGCGCCTGCATCTTTGCCGGCTCCCAGCGGATCTCGTCGGGGATTTCCCATTTCTGAAGACATTTTTCTCTCACGTCCGACTGCCGCGTCTCCTTCAAGATCCTGTGCGACAAAATGAGAAAGTTTGTTTTATTTAATTTTAGGATTGGATTTTTACTTTGCACAACTAAAACACAAAAAGTTAAAAGATAATTGACCTGAAACTTTAAAAATATTTTCTAAAATAAACCTATAATTCAAAATTTAATTACAGCTTTTTTTAAGTATCATCTGACGTTAAATTAAACAATAAATTATAAACTTCAAAATCTAAAAAAAAACTGCAATAAAAATATTAATAAATCCAACCATTTTCTAACTTGTCTCTACAATATGCCCGTAGTTTTGACAAAGCTTCGCATTGTTCATCTGCAATTCTGTAGAAAACTGTGGTATTTATTTAAGCTTTTCAAATTTAAATACATTTACTCCTCATATTACACCAAAAACATTAAATTACATAAATGTAAATACATAAAACATTTGTAAATGAAGACAAACTGAAAATGCGTATAAAAAGATACTTTTCTGTAGTTTTTAATGAATGTTTAAATAATCTAATCAGAGTAACTTTTTATAAAATAAAATGTTATAACAGTTATTGAATAGAAGTTGTTTTAGTGTTTTAAATATAAAACTTTTTAAACAAATATTGATTTTAAAATAATGTTATGAAAACATTGTATTCGCTTATATTTTCTCACAAAGTAAAACTAAAAGCAGTAAACGAGTTTAGTTCGGCAAATGTTTTGACATAAAAAGAGGCTAAAAGTTTTGAAGTGCTCTTAAATAAGATTAGGATATAGTTGGCGTAAGTTATCTAGCAATATTTACCTAAATATTTACTAAAATTCACATGTATTTGACGGCTATTCAACGGCCTAAGGCTGATAAACTAATGAATATACACAAGTTTATGCAATTTTACTGCAAACTTTAAAATGCAAAAAGCTATAAAGCTACTGGATAAGCTTTATTTATAGCTTAAAAAGTGTTTATTCATAGCAATTCTTAATAAAAAATTCAATACTCTGACATTTAATCTGACTAAAAGAAATGTCTTGAATGAAAGCTTAGTGAACTTATATTAATTCTAATGGTAAAAAAAATAACCATACAGTATACTCATTCATAGTTTAATAACTAATAATAATTTCAATTCATATAAAAAACATTTACAAATTATCATAATTTTTCTAATATACACGATAACCAATCATTAATTTCAAAAAAACCTTTCGGAATTTGCGGGCCGGGTGGTGACCGGCTATGGTGAGTTTTGTGATGCGGAGCAAGTATTGTGGAGGGGGTGCACATGTCAGCATGAAGTTCTGCATATCAGCCACGCGGTGGCGAACTGGCACATTGTATTTACTCGATGTTCCCCTGCCCTGCCTATGAAAAATTAAATAAATGTTTGTTATGATGAATTGTGTTTAATGGTGAATCTAAACTGTAAAATTTGAAACTGAATGTCAAATAGCTTTTAACCAGCATAAACTTATGTTTGGATTTTAATATAGTCTTTTGGAAATTTAAATGCACTTGCAGTCCAAGGACCCAAGTATAGTAGTTCAATAATAAAAAATTAGAAAACGTAAACATGCTTTATAACTTATTAAAGTAGCAGTGTTATATCTACTGATTTGTATTTTATAGGTTCTAAATAAAATTATATCAAAACTAAATATTGTTAAGTTTAATTAACATTCTTAAAATCCCAAAATCATAGAATCTTTTTTTTTTGATAGCAAGCGCAATAATAAGTGAAATAATAACAATAATAAGTACAATAATACAGTAAAAGAAAAATAAAACGTAAATGATAACCAAACGATAAAAAAAAATCTTATATCTTATAAGTTTCTCTTTAGTATTGTAATGTGACAAACTTGAGCTATACTTTAGAAATAGCATTTAAAAACAGATTATCTAATCAAGCATTAACACAACGGTATATGAGGAAATATTTGGGCCTTTATAAAGAGAAGCACATGAATAATGTATGAGCTCAACAAATAACTTTCAACATAAGGAGCTGATTTGGATAACTTTATAGTAAGTTTCACATTCAAAGATTAGAAAAAGTTTATGAAACTTAATATTTCACTTATTTCAAACAAACTTATTTTTAACTCAAAAGTAAAACAAACCGTAGTGGGGCTCGAAAAGCTCGCTGTTGGTCGAGTGGAAGTCGTACAAATTGAAGTCGTTTTTCCCGCGCAAACCCGAATCCCTTCCACCTCCTCCGCCACACAATTCGCTGAAGCCTGCCAGCCCGGCGCAGACGTCGGCCAAGTACAAAAGTTCCGACGACGTGATTCCCTGCAAAACGACGAAAGTTTTTAATTAAATGAATGCTTGTTATGATGAATTGTGTTTAATGGTTAATCTCAACTGTAAAATTTGAAACTGAATGTCAAATAGCTTTATGACCAGCATAAAATTATGTTTGGATTTTAATATAGTCTTTTGAAATTTAAATGCACTTGCAGTCCAAGGACCTAAGTATAGTAGTTAAAAAGTAATGTTGTTTTTCAAAGTCAGTAGAAAATTATATCTGACATAATAATGCAACTATTAAAATTTAACTATTCTGAATCATCACGATATCATTTATTAAGATTTCTTGTTTACTAATACATCTTAGAGATAACTTTAATAAACTTTATTTTAGGAAAGTATATTCAAAAGTTTGTGGCTAACAACATTTTTAAAACTACTTTAACGATTAAGAAATGATATATTTATCTTATTTTTATGTATAGAAATATTATAGAAATGATTTTTATAATTTTATTAGAGGTGATTTGATTTTTTAATTTTTATTTAAACTAACTAATAATGAAAAGGTGACAGTTGAAACTTCCAGCTACAGCAAAAAAAAATTTCGCGACTTGTAGAATCACATTTGCAAGCTGTTAAAGAAAACAATTAGTTTATAATGAAAAAAATATATTTATAGATTGTAAATTGATATGTTAAGTTTACTAGGCTAAGTTAAGTTATTTTTTTACTCTCGTGAAATATTTTCTTCGTGCAATTTTGTTTCCTTGTTCATTTTTTGTTCTCGTGCAATTTTAACCCGTTCTTTCAAAGAAGATGATAAAACATTATGTAGATATTATTTCAAATTTAAATTAGTTATAAAATGTTTAAACGACATTATTTTAATATCATTTTTTATAGGTGCACGACTACTCAAATTCGGACAATTCAAATTCCGACAATTTAAATTCTTAAAAAAAAATTGAAAGGGCCACAACTAAATAAGTAATGTATATTTGTCAAATATAAAAAATATATACGTTGGTCCTAATAATATCTACAAGACATTTTTTCTTTTTGCAAAACATTAAATATTTTTTGAGATATAGCTTAAATAAAGTAAAAAACATAGTTATTTAGAGTAGTTATAAAATATCTTTTAAATTTTTGAGATTTTGTGAAAAATAATAAGTTACTTGTAGATATTAATAAGATCAACAAATGCATTTTATATTTTTTTAAACTTGTATAACTTTTTTGGATAAAGTCTTTTAACTATTTTTTTAAGAGTTTGAATTGTTGGAATTTAAGTTGTCCAAATTTGAATTGTCATGTACCATACTTTATATTGTAGAATTGTTATATTTTATAATTTACCAAAAAGTTATAAGTAACACAAAATTCTTTAATTTGAAAAAAACAAGCTCTTCTATTAATGCTAAAATTCATAATTAGTTTACAAAAATCATTGGTAATTACCTAGCATGATTGTACCAATATCAAACTGAAAATATATTTTATTCTTGGTCTATTATAACTCTAATCTTAAGCTAAAAATGACATTATAATACATAAATAATAAAACAAGCTTATTTATCATAAACTAATAAAACTATAAATCGCTTTATTTTACAGTATTGTTCTCAATTTAAATATTGTATTGATATTACCGACTTATATTGTAAAATTAAAGTGATTAATTATTCAAAACTACTAGTTAATATCAAATAAATTTTATTTTATTTTTGTATTTATAAAGCTTGTTTAAAACAAAATATAACTTAGACTAAACTTTTGGTTATAATAGAAACAGACCAAGAACAAAATATAATTTCAGTTTGATATTTGTGCAACATCATGCAAGGTAGTGGTTATTTAAACATAACTAATATATTTAATAATTGACTGACTTATTTGGTGAATAAAAACTTTTTATATAAAACTAAAATTACATTAGTTAAGAAATAAAATAAAAATTAACAACTATGACTATTACTAATGCAGTATAATCACATTAATTATAATCAAAACTAGTAAAAATTAATTTTTTTAATGAATTTGATTTGAGTTATTCATGACTAAAAGAAATTAAAATTAACTTAAACTATTCTTTTAGCTTTTACCTTTAACTTAACAACATTATACAGTAATTATTATAAGCTAGCAAAGAATTACAGAGAAATTGTTTACATTATCTACATTTAAAATACATTAGCTTTGTTATTTTTTTTACATGTTATACCATTAAAGCTGATAAATATAGCAAAAGAAGGAAAAGCAAAAGTACTTTATGTTCATATATTTTTTTTAAGTTTTATTCAAATGTTTTAATTTTATTTTAAAGCCTTTTTCATAAGTGAAACTTAGAATTCTATTAAACTTTTTTTTTAATCTTACTACTATGCTGCTTAATATTTTTTAAACTGGAAAATTGATTTGTTTTGCTGTTAAAAAAACTTAATTAAATTTTATTAAAAACAATTGGGTTTATATTTAAAGATTGGCCCATCATTATGCAAAAATGAATCCCAGTATTTTGTTATTTAATCCTATTTTCTAGTTAAACCATTTTGCAGAAAGTTTATACAATTTTGACAATTTTCAGAAAATTTATACAATTTTTTGAATATTTGGAGAATAATTTACTCTTTGCTAGTCAGAAAATTTATTGGTAATACCCTAAGATGATGTCGCGCCAATATCAAACTGGAATAATATCATATTTGATGTCTTTTTTATTATAAACTAATAAAAATTAAACAGTTAATTGCTTTTATTTTACAATATAAATCAACTATATCAATACAATATTTTATATTGATTGCAATATTGAAAGAAAAAAACCGATTAATTAATTAGGTTTATAACAAATAACTTTAATTTTTACTGTGTATTTATATAGGTTGTTTAAAAAAAATATCTGATTAGATTAAACATGTTAGGCTTAAAAAATTGATGTTTACCCTAAAACTATGGTTTCATAAGACATCAAATACAATATAATTTCGGTTTGATATTGGTGCAACATTTTCCTTGGTAATTACCAAATTGTTTTAAGTTTATATTTGCAAAATAATTATGAAAACCTTTTAAACTATTTACTTCCCACTTAAGGGTATTTTAATTAAATACTTGAAATAATTACAGGGTGGCCACTAGTTTTTCAGAAATTTTTTCCAGGTTATTGGGTCTATTTTTAGTTTATAATTAAGCTTCAAGTAAAAACTGTATTAAATAGTATGAAAATATTGAAAACATACTGTAAAGATACTTTGCATGTGTTTTTAATTAAGTCTTTTTTGATTATGACAAAAAGTTTTGGTCCATACCATAATTTTTTTGTGTCAAATCTATATTTAACATGTAGAAAATGTTAAAAACTCAAAGTTTTTCCATTTTTTTTGTTTAATTTGCCATATTTCTCTATGATTTTGGGTTTGGTGGCCACTCTGTAATTATGCTTAATCTATAAAAATTTCAATTTTTTGTGAAGAAATACATAAAACAAATTTTAGATTCAACATATCACATCACAACATTTAAGGAAGATATTGACAATTATATTTGTATTTATTTACAGGATTGCCACTCCTTTTTAACATTTTTTTCCAGGTTTTTCAAATTTCTTCCAGGTTTTTAAAAGTACACATTTTGGTTCTATTTTTAGTTTAATGATAATTTTAATATAAGAAACTATATTAAATAGTATAAAAACTTTGAAAAAATACTGTAAAGTTACTCAAAATGTGTTTTTTAATAAAAAAAATTGGATGATGACAAAAAAATCTTATTTATATAATAGATTTTTTGTGTCAAATTAAAATTTTACTACTGAAAATGTTATAATAATGAAAAATTTCAGGTTTTTTGATCAAAATTCCAGGTTTTTTTCAAAATTTTTAAAATTCCAGATTTTCCTAGGTTATTTTTGCTTAAATTGTCCAATTCCAGGTTTCCAGGTAAAGTGGCAACCCTGTATTTAGTTAAATTTTAGGATAATAATCACATTACTTTCAAATGTAGTACAAAAACTTACCTTTCCAACATCTTAAACTTGTTTTTAGTTCAAGTAAGTTTACCTGAATATTTTACAAAACACCCGGGGAATCCCAAATAATCTCATAGCAGTTATAACAAACCAGGTACTTCAGCGACACTAAGGAACTCTTTTTATTTTTAAATAAAACATTAAGTACAGATAATAATTTATTTAATAAAAACATCAGTCTTTTTTACACGTTTATTTCAAAGTTTAATTCTATTTAATATTACAAATGCAATAGTATTTGCTCAATGTTTACGTTACTAAACAGAGTTAAAAACAAAACTTTCAGCCTTATAACAATTTCATAAAAATTAACAGTTTTACTTAAGTTTTATTGTTTTTTAATAAATTATTTTTAAAGACATTTAGAGTTTTGTTTTAACTATGTTCTCAAAACAACGTGTTTAAATTGTGTGTGTCTTTTTGTTATACTTTATAAAACTATTTAAGTATCTTATAATATAAATTTAACTTAAAGTAGAAAAATTATTCTATTCTTTAAAGAATGTCTTATTGAATTAAATAATAGTAAACTTTTAATAGTTAAAATAGTTACATTTTTGAAAAAAAATTATACTTTAGCTGTATTCTTAAGTATAAGGTTGTACTTTTCTAAAAGTAATAAAAACTTTCACAAAAAAATCAAATTCATAAAACTTTTTTTAACTTTAGCTCATATGAGATACTATATAGAATAAAAATACACGATTTAAATTTTTTTTTAGAAATGAAACAGATAATAACTTCATGTAAACTCTTAACAGCTTTGTTTTAAGCTTTAACAACGCTTCTAAACTTTTTTAAATGATAATCATTATTCCATTAAAAGTAGTAAACATTTTATTTTTGCTTTTTTGGTCTTAATAAAAACATTGAAAACACTACAACTAATCGTTGCTTTATGTTTTAGTTTGTTTAGTAATATTTGCAATTATGTAGCTAATTTTAACTAGAAAATAGTTGTTTGAGTATTTATACTTCAGTGTATTCGTTAAAAATTTCAATAGTAATTTGTTCGGTGCTTTGGATCGAAGGTCTTATGTCTAAAACAATTACTAATGTCTATTTACACAGAAAAAGTTTAGTCTGTAAAATATATTGTGTTTTAATTCTGAAGCTTTCTTTATTTACCTGCATTCTTTAAAAGTTATCAGTTTATAAACATTTTGTATATAAAGCAGTTGTGTTTTAATTATTAGTCAAATTCACTTTAAACTTAGAGTATTTAAGTTTTATTATTTAAACTACTTTTAAAGTTTTGTTAAAAAATATATGGCTTCTACTCATTTAAGTTAGATTAAACTTCTAGCATTTAAAAATGCATATTTCATTATGTAACATTTCCTTATTTAATTAATGAGAAAAAAAATTATACAAATAAGTTTAAGCTTAATAACATTATTACGAAAAAGTAAAAAAAAAGTTACAGAAAGTATTTGTTTTGAAAGTATTTGAAATACTTATTATTAGTATTGTATTTACTAAAACATCTTGTTTGATAAAAAAATATTTTTATGGCAGATAAAATCAAACAAACTTGTATTGATAAAATTATGACTTGTACTTTAAGAACAAAATTAAATTGCTAGTATTTATATGTTATAATTAAGTTACAAGCTTTGTTTCATAATCACTATTAAAACATCTATTTTAAAAAAATTGAAAATTAATTTCTACATTAATTTTTTATGCAGTAACTTACTTAAGTAATCATTAATAAATGATATTTATTTGTAGTTTAAAAAAAGTTATTGCTACTTAGTATGTTTTGTTTTGAAATACTTAGCTTTTACAACTGTTCTTTTTTTTTTGAGGAACTGAAAACAATTACGACTTACAAATAATTAACTAGAATAAATATGATATAAACAAAAGTAAGGTACAATGTTTTTTGTCAACTTATTGAACATATTAATTTGAAAACTTGCAAAATATTGTATCTGTTATTTACTATGTTATCTGTTTGTTCCACACGATTTTTAGAAAATTATGCTTTATATACATTTTATAAGTAACTATATCAAGAGTTTTAGTGGACGAGTGGTAAGGGTCAGGAAAAGGAAGCGAGCGACCCGAGTTCAAATCCCAGCATAAGTCCTTTTATTTTTGACTTCACGGTATATGTTATCTTTAATTTTGTTGTTTAACTAATTTTTAACTCTTACTACTGATTTAACAAAAAATGGCTGCTGATTAAAAGTACTACTTAGTGCAACAATAGTCAGTCATCGAAATTCGAGCAGTATTCATTAACTATAAATTTTTTGTTTTTAAATTACAGACATCACACAGATACTTAAAATTGTTTAAAGTTTATCAATTAATACATTACTATTTGAACTTTCAAGTAGTTTTTCAAACTATCAATAAAAGCTTTGTTGGATTAGAGGCTTTTTAATAAATAGTTTGGTTTGATAAGGTAACAAAATTAATTTTACTTATTAAATATTGTAGTTACAGTAAATAGAAGGTTTAAGTTTTCCAACCGCATACTAACTACATACTTCAAGTACGTACAGCAAATGGAAACATTCGTTTCTTATGTTTACCAACTCGACAGCATCTTCAACTTATTAGACATTTTGCAAAAATCACAGAAAATTGTTGTTTTCTTCCGATTAGCTCATATTTGCAACTAGTTCCAACAAAAACAAACCATCTAAAAAAACGGAGACTCATCAGTATACTAGAAGAAGAAACTATTAGAATGTATTTAACTATATAACTATATAGTAGACTATATAGTAGACCACTGCAACACATTTAACACCTACCTATTTACGGGAGCTTTTAACTTTAACTTGAAGTGGATGTGTTAAAAAAAAGTCAGTATTAAATGTTTTATCAGAACTAATTTTGTAGTTGAGCAATTTTAGTAAATTAATATAATTAACTGAAATGATTCGACCCGCAAAAAAAAAATTCAACATCTGGCCCGCGGACTCAAAACGTTACACACCTCTATCTTAAAGTTTTTATTATATGTTATGCTACGAAGCATACTTGCCAAAAAAATATAATTTTAGTTTGTTATGGCAGAAACTCCAGAAATCAAAAGTTCTAAAAACAACTGAATAGATAATATACGTTTCTTATACATAATTATATGGATATTATACATATATTAAATGGAATAATAATGGTAATACTGGCGAATATTTTTCCAAGCTCTATTCTATGGTACAGCGGTTATAAAACAATATTATTCAGTATAACTGTTTTTAATTTTCTACACATTTGTCCTTAATGCTTCAAGACTATTAAAGATCTATGGTTAGGATACTTTAGTGTTTGCATCAGCCGTTACGCCATACACAGATTTTAACAGTACATGATAGTTTAAATTTTTATTGGTAGATTTTTGTGGATCATACCTGATCTCTAAAGAAAAATTAGTTTGAAAAATCTCTAAATATATTTTTCAACGTCCACAAAAATGCGAGTAAAAATTATAAAACTGAATTTCAAATAGTTTTCAGATAGAAAACATCTGAAATATAGTTTTCCGACGAACAATTAATAAACATACTACATAAACATTGTACACTAATGTAACGTTTCTTCTATATTAAACAAAGTTACTGTAGACTTTTCTACTTTTTTTTCATTTGTAGCTCATTATAATTTCGATTATATTGGGTATGCAACTTGATGATCGAGAGGTCTTTTTGCGTATCCAGGTCCTTGAACCAAAAAAGTTTTGAGCAATTTTTGGTTTTGTTTAATAAACCACTTAACTAATGTTAAAATAAATATGTTATTGGAAAAAAAACTAAGGATGAAAATTGTTTTAATATAGATCATTGTTTATTGAATTTAAAAAAAATTAATCTATCTAAATATTTTTGTAAACAAAAATATATTGAAAGCAGTTTTTATTTAGATACTCAGAACAACTTGCATTTAAACGAAAAACTATTGTAGTTATACCAATGTTTACATTTTGTATGAAATTTTTTTCAAGCAATACGTTTTACATAACACAGCTTTTGTGATACGAAGAACTAAAAAAAAATTGCATGATGTTTTTCATTTGTGTTATTAGTCAAAATAGTCAAAAAAAAATTCAATATTTTAAGGCTCCTTGCTGTTTGTTAGGTATGAAGCCACCAGATCATCAAGTGTAAGTAGGAAAACGTACCAACAAGGCTTAGTTCAAAGTTTCTAGTAAAAGTCTTAAAAATCGTTTAAAGGTTCGGATTGTATAAAGAAAGTATACAAATAAACCTAATATCCCTGAAAATTATTAGCTACTTACTTACTGTAGTTGTGTTTTTATTGAGCATTAAAGTTGTGCTTTTATTATACAAAAAAGGTTTTATTAATTATAGTTTTAGGCCATTACATTTATAAAAAATTATAGTCCTTGTTATAAGGCAATTTGTAAAATATGATATATTTATTGGAATCCGTCGTTTTTTTCCTACACTAAAGCATATTCTCTAGATTAATATTTTCATTTTTCTCTGATACCTTTTTTTATGATTTTGAAACAATGTTGATAAGAATAAAATTGAAATGACATCAGTCATTTAAATATTTTTTTGTTTCATTGTTAATAAACTTTTTTGAAAAACAAAAAAGCTAAAAAGGAAGAAGAAAACTAAAAAGAAAAAAAAAGAATTAAAAGCACTTGGAAAAAGTTTACTAAGTATATTTTTCTAGTCATACGCAATTTTACTTAAATCATCAAAAAAAATAACTTAATTATAAGTATAACTTATGCTTAGCAATTTTTAAATTTTAAACAAAAAAATGACTTCAAAGAATTTTTTTTTTTATTCAAGAATTTTTCAACTATAATTTTAGAACAAGTTTTCATAGGCAAATTAAAATTACAATATTGTATACTATTTATACAACATTAGACTAGCTAGAATTTTACCATTTTACTTAACATTGATATTTAAAATTTAAGTATAATGGATAATAGAAAAATGTTTTTCGGTGGTTTTCTTTTTATGTTTTTAATTAAATAGCAAATACTTACAATAACTTACAGTTATTTCAACGTCACAGGAGTTTAAAGCTTGAAATTTATTTTACCCGCCGTTCTTGAAATAAGTATGTAACAAATTTTAAAAATAACAAACAGTAAAAGAAAGTATTTTTATATGTTTTCAATTAGGTAGCATAAAAATAAAACATAAGTTCTATTTTTTGAAAGTCGTTATTAAAAAACTTTTCAAGTCTAATTAAAGTGCATTTAATATTCAGTTTTTTGATTTGTTTATTATAATTTTACAACAATCGTTTTTCGACAAGTATATTGCAGCAAAAAAAATCTTTCACCACGACTGAGTGGTAAGAAATAGTTTGCATTCGCTTCGTGATACTATAAATATAAACTGTCTAAAATATAACCTATAAAAGCAGATAATAAATCATTTACTAAACCCCTATAAGTACAGAAAATACTGTGTTATATTATATATAAAATATTTTATCGGCATCTAAATGTTATTTGTTTTCTATATGTATGTTTTAGCTAAATTAAAAATTGTGTGTTGTATACTTTTGCTTGACGAGCCGAGTTGTGCTTATAAGGTAAAGTTTTCAATTAAATCTTCTAAGCTACTATTTGATTTTCATAAACGGTCACAGGATATATTTTTCTAAAACTTGAATTTAGAATTGGGTGGGTAACTCACTGCGTAAAAAATGCATTTTTATAATATGGATTTTTGTTTATGTGTTGTCCACTGGGTTTCAGTCAACTCAAAATATTTTAGATACCGTGATTAAGATACTTACATTATCAGGACCGAGCGGTTTTTGAATATAAATCCATTATAACATTAGATACCGTATCATAAAGAAACTTTTAATATTTATTTTGATGAAATGGTATGTTAAAATGTTATTTATCCCTTTGAATCTAATAAATCTGTTTTAATAATAATTTTTAGGCACAAAAATATTTAATGAAATAACTTTATTTAAAATCGACCGGATTAACGTTACAATGATTATGTAGGATACAATAGATAAATAAAAAAAAGATTTTTTTAAAGACTTCATCATTTTTAACGAAAAGAAAAAAACTGTTTTAAAACGACTTAAACCTAAATTAATTATTAATCAGATTTTTTTTTAACATTGCTTCTTAAGCTATAATAACATAAAGAATGCATCAGGGCTGCTGGATTTCGATGAGTATTTAGTCACATAAAACAAGAGCTTGATATTTTAGTAAAAACGAAAAACTTTTTTTTTTAATATTTAGTGTTCAGCTGGCATATCAACATTGGTATTCTAACAATTCTGCTTCACATATAAAATGTCATATTTTATGCAAGGATTACTTTACCTTATACTAATATGAGAAATAAAGCTATATAAATTTAACAACTTATATAAATTTAATTTTGTCAAAAGTCTATATGTTATTAAATAACTTATCTATTTGATTAGTGTTTATAGAAAATTATAAAGCTTTATAAACAAGTTTTAAATTTTGTTGATTATTTACTTGGTTTTTAGTAAACGCATAATAAAGTTAGTAAACTTATTTAAATTTTTTAAATGCAAAGCAAAATTATAAAAATCTTCTTTGCTGAAAAAATAGAAAAAGTTAAGTATTAGTTATTATTTATCTTTTACAAATGCTTTAAAATATAATAGTTGATTAATTAAAAGCAAATCTAAATTAATTAAATTATAAAAAAATATTTTATTCAATAATAAAATGAACTTAATATCTTAAAATTCAGAGACTGAGTAACATCAGACTATTTAAGACTTTTATAATTAAGTTTGGACTTACGTTAAACAATCTAATCGAAGCTAATATTCTAGGGAAATATTTCAATTTTATATAATCAGCCAGTAACTTACATTTGAAAACTTTGAAAAGTAAAGTAATTATTTTAAAAAGAAACTTTGTTACGAAAAGCGATTAAAACAAACATTAAACGACAAAAACGATTTAAATTATTTTAAATATTTTTCAAAAGAAACTGCAACATGACCTTCTCTTAGATATTTGGAAGGTGTTTTTACAGTTGATTGCCATTTATTTTCAGTGACATCATAAACTGGGACAGCTAAATCACCGTCAAGACGCCAGGAACCAAAAACATAGATTCTGTTACCATCTGTGTGTAAGTAAGGTCTATGAAGTGTATCTTTAATGCGAAATGGGGCAATTAAAGTGAACTTTTTTGTCATACAATCGTAAACTTCATGTTTATCACATGCACCGCTAATAACAAACAGTTTGTTACCACGTGCGAGTAAACCTGGGTATTTTCGACCGATGTTTAAGTTCGGTAAAAGTGACCACTTGTCAAGGTAGTCATCATAACTTTCAACTAATTTTAAGTAGTTTTGGCGATTTTCGGTAAACGTAATACCCCCTATAATAACACATTGTCCATTAAAAACTGTGCATGATGATTTATATTTTACTGAATTGATTTTACTCGAAATTTTCTTCCAATTGTTTTTATCTGGGTCGTATACAAAGTTGTTATCGTAATGATGTAAACCACCGAAAACATATATTTTACCGACAAATGCACAAGTACAAAAAACATTTATATGCCTTTTTTTAGGGAGAATTTCCAAACGGTTCCATTGATCCGTCCTTCGGCAATAAACCTGAAAAGACCCATCTTTTTCACCTTGATCACCAATAAAACAATATATTTTTGTGCCTATTAAAGTACAAACAAACTTTTCAGGCATTTGCTTTAGCATGTTGTTTGTTGATTTAATTTCATCTATTGTGTTTCTATCAGTTATGTGAGAGAGAACTAATGGTTCAAAAGTATCGTTTTTGAAACTTAATTCACTACCAAAAAATAAAATTTCATTTTTGTCAAAATTTATCTGACTATTACAACGGTTCTCAAACCAAAACTTTTTTACGTTTTGAAACTTATTTCTTTTTGCTTTCAAAGCTTCATTAATTATATTTTTACACAGCGTACTATTACTACACAGAGGATGTTCTTTTACGACATTTTTAAGTATTTCTTCTGTCAGCAAAGGTAACCGAACTAAACTTAAAAGTTTGTCAGTGTAACATTTACGTTCAAATTTTTTGTAGCCCACCCAACTTACTATTGCGTTAAATATTTCCAACTCTGAGTCAATTTTTAAGTTAGAGGAAGAAACTAAAGTGGATATGTCCGTAAAACTCAACTCCAATAAAACATCAGGCTGATAGTTTGTTAGAAAACAATTTAAGCACAAGCTTAGCAAGAATTCTTCCAGGTCTTTTAAATAGAAAACTTTAGAAAGATGTAAATAAAAACACCAGTTTTTAATAGTCACCTCTTCAACTATAAAATTACAAAGGTACATTTTTAAACTAGAGTTTTTAAGTAGTCTTTCAGCTTCAAGTATAGAGATTAAATTCTTTTTATTTACTTCGGTTTGACCTGAAAAATTTAAATATATTTCATAAGCTGAAATTACTGATAAAATTTGAAACTAATAACAGGCTGACTTATTTAATTATTTTATTTGTTTATATTTTTTCAAGAAAAACTTATTTACAATTTAAAGTATTTTTGTGGTTGTTAACATTATTATTTCTGTTTGGTTTAACTCCATTACTTAATTATTTATTCAAAGTTATAACAACTAAGATTTTTTATAAAGTCTATAGTTAGTTTATATTTTTTACTTAGTTTAAGCACATTATTGGATATAATAAATATTGCAGCTTTTTTTTGTGTGTTTAAAAACATTTATAGTTTAACTTTATCACTACTTAATTTTTAATAAGTAAAAATTAGTTGATAGTACAGTCTAAATTCATAAACATTCTTTTAAAAACTTAAAATATATATAATTTATAATTAGTTTTTTTTAATCCTTATAAGGTTAAATCACTTGCTATAAATACTGATAAATTTAAAAATTGAAAACATTTCAGATTAAAATTTTAACTTTTAACGTAAAGTTGAAAATATATATACTGTTAGATACTATTATATAAATAATCCTTTAATTTTTTTGTATGTTTTTGTTGAAAAGAAAGAATTCTTAAATTTAATATCCTAATTCTTTGTAGAGTTTTCGTTTAGGAGTTTAAACTTTAAATGTATTTTTTTTTGCCCCGAGTTAATTATGAACAAGTTAATTATGCAACTTGATGACCGAGAGGTCTTTTTGTGTACCCAGGTCTTTAAACCACAACATTTTCGAGAAATTTTTCGTTTTGTTATATAACCTCTCATTAATAAAAATACTTAAAAAATGCTTACCTTTTTCTACAAACTCCAAAACACTCAGCGTAGTAGACTCGGATATTTTTGGAAATTTAAAAATCAACGGTTTGTCATCATTCTTGAAAAAGTTTTTATAATTAAAGTAGCCGAAATTGTTAATTAAAACATCAAAAGAAACACCAATCTTATTTTCTTCTTTGCCCATAATCGACACTGCGTTAGTATTCCGTGCATGTGTTAGATGCTCTTCAGTCGCACCAAACATTTTTGTAACAAAATTTCCCATAACTTTTATTTACTTTTGTTTCTGTCAATTTTCAAAAATGTTTTTAGGAAAATTCTAATGAATAGAATTAACATTAACAATGAATAATTAAGTAGGAACATTAATTTTGCACAACGATTAAGTAGTATCTTATCTAATCAATAATTATACTTCAGTACAACTAATTAGTATTTGAAACCAACTTATAAATGTTTGTATATATTTTTTGAACTATTTTGATATTTTTTACTAGCTCAAATGTAATGTACAATTAAACAGTTGATTTCATAGTTCTTACTTGTTATTTAAAACTATATGCCATGCTACCGATAATGAGCTTTAAAGTTTTACTTTTGTAACAATGATTTAAATTGGTTTTTCGAAAAATTGCGAGTAGTATGATTGAACTTAAGTTCATTTTGCTAATATCACAATAACACAACAAACATTTTAAAATAAAATCCTGAAATATTTAAACTATAAGCGTTTTTATTAAAAATTAATGCAATTGTACAATGCTTATCAGCGAGTATCTGAAAATATTACTACAATTCATTAAAATGATGTTAACAAATTTACAACTGAAAACTAACATCTTGTTATTCAATATACAAAGCTAGACTTGGTAAAAAGCCTTGTGTAAAGTGTTAAAATCCGGCAGTAGTAAGATTTAAAATAAATATTATAATTTATAAGACCTTACGCCGGGGAATTTTAAACAAAGGCTTTTTTTTACAAAGTATACCTGAGGTGTAAACTACAGCTCTCTTTATAAACCTGATTTTGTTAAATATCTACTGTTGAGTTATGTAAAGCTAGCTTGTTAGTTTTAATTAATGTATAATTAAAAAAAAAAACTAAATAATATTTCGTAGTGTTATAATGTTTCTTATAATATAAGATCAATTCTGCAATTTTCTATAACAAAATTTGAACAGCCTTATTTTTTGTAATAATGAGTTTTAACTAAGCTTGAACACTAAAGAAAAAATAATTAACAAAGTAACTACTAAAAAGACATGAGATTTAGAAAAAAAAACAAACAAAGATATGCTTAATATTTTCGAAAAAGCAATTTAAAATGGCATTTAAAAATAATTGTTAAGTGTTGGTGTGTTAAGTTTAAATTTTTTCATACGTATCTAGATTGTTTTGTTCGAATTAAAAATTAATTATGTTGAAAAACTTTAGTACACCATTGCTGGAGAAACACATTCAATACAAGCAATTTTCAATTTTTCTAATAGTTACTGTTATTTTATAATAGTAATAGACGCACTATGTACTTTGCGTACAATAGCAAACATACTCTGAAGATTAACAGGTTAAGATTAGTAAGACAAGAGAAAATAACACATAATAAATATTTTCAGTATAAACGACAGTAAAACGATTTACAGTTATGCAACAAATTATAAGCTGATCTACTTAACAATAAAAGAAAAAGATAAGTAAGTGACTTTTTATTCTTCTGCTTCAGTCTCTTTATTCGTGGATAGTAAATTAACATGTAGCTGCAACTCACCAGTGCTGATGTTCAATATTGTTACGTCATACGACTATAATACGTAGTCTTGGAAGTTCGTGGTTGCGAAGTCGCTGTACAACAAACTATCTTGGGTTTACTTTAGAACATGACAGCGAAACCTGCGTTGATTGAGTGTAAAGTCGGTCAAAACTAATACGTTTCAATACTTTCTCGTTAGTGGTCTTTTTTTTTTTTTTGCTATTCTAACAATACGACGAAGGCACTGTACGCGGAAGATGTTGAGATTCTCTTATTGTGCACTAGAAAACGTCCACGTTTAGCTACCGTGCAGAAGAGTACTGTATACACAGAAACAATATAGGTAAAAAATATCAATTAGTAAACTTGTTAAAGTATGAGAGATTTACAAAACTTAAATATTTTTAATCTTATATAGTTTGAAAATTTAATGTCATTGTAGTTTGTAAATAGTTACTAAAAAAAATAATAATTTATGCTAACAATATTTATTTCACTAAAAAGTGTACAAAATTTACACATATTTAACTTAAATAACTTCTTTATTAAACGTAATTTAATTATTCTCTTTTACATTTTGGGTATAAAAACCCATAAATTTAGTCATTCTGTCAGACTGATTAAATCAGTTAGCACTGTTACAGAGTGTATAATTAAAAGCTACAATACAATAATCTTTACTTAACATGCAAAATAAATTGTTTGGATTTTGATATTTTATGAAAAGACAAAATAAAACAGATTAAAAAGAGGACAACTTACAAGCAATGAATTTAAAAAATACATTAAAATTAACAACAAAATTTTCTAGAACTTATAATTTAGACTTAAAAAATAAAATAAATAAAATAATCAGAATTTCAATAGATTTATCATACAAGTATACTACATAAAGTATACTCAAAAGTGCCAACATACGAAAAATTAATGTCAATTAATGTTAAAAATTAATGCTTTCGGACAGCATGAAACCGGCCCAAGGTGATGAACCGGAGCCGCAGTGAGGACGCAGATATCGACATGTCTATTTGCCTGTTGAACAATAAAAACAACAAAGCACAAGTGATAACATGTCAAAATTTTGTTTTCAATAAAAAAATGCATCACTTATAATAAACTGGTTTGGTTATGTTTTCTTAATTGAAATAGTCAGTTTGCAACTTATTGTAAGCAATTATTAATAAGAAAACTTGTAGTTTTAAATTATGAAATTTAAGATATTTAATTTGAAAATGCTAACAAGCTTTAGTATTTATTATTTGAATTTTTTCATAGTGAAAAAAACAATTTCAAAAATAATCAAATTTTCAAAAATTTTAATAAAATTAGTTAAAAAAATCAATATAGATACTAATAATCTCATACATAATAAAATATTGATAAAACTAAAATTTATATTAGAGACTTGTTAGTAGTATAAAAGCACATGTTGTTATAAAGTTTGTTATAGGAAGGAATATGTATATGTAATAAAAATTTATATTCAGTGTTGTTTTCAAATAAAACTTGTTGTTTGTATAGCTTTGTTATATTTAAAACAGCTAACAATGCAAATGAACCATATTTGTTACATCTTAAACTTCACAGCTGTTTAACTGAAAATAAAACTGTGTTTGCTGTAAAGTATATATAATATATAGTTACTTAAATAAAAAACCCAACATCTAAGTTTGAAAAAAGTAAAAACTTTTACATTTATCCTTATAAATAAACTCATTGTTATTGTAAGTGCGTACTTTACGCAAATGCGTACCTCTTAGTGTCCTTATCGATGTGTATAGTGCATGTGGTAAACATGATGATATAAAGAGTATTACATACAAGTTAAGCAATAATGCAAACAAGTGATTTTATAAAAGAGAGAAAAAGTTTGACTCTCTTGAGGTAGCCTAATTTTTAGACACGAACATTTGAGCATCATACGCGTATGCTTAATGTTACACTATTAAGGAAGGCACTTGTAGTGTGCCAGAAAGCGAGCTGACGACTTAGTCAGCTTAGGGATTTTACAATGTAAAGTTGTAATGAATAAATCCCTAGAGGTCTAAGCGGGTAGACGTCGTCAAGGCGAGTTAACTATTAGTGTTTTGCAGGCATATAGCTTGAGTTGACGTGGCCGTCGACTCAAGCTGGAGTTGAAAGACCGCAGCTGGGCGGTTAGAAGTCGTATAGCAGACCTCATTGAATAAGTAGCTAGGGAAGGTAAAGCGAGAGGAATGGCAGGTACCGTCCGAAGAAAGCCATGTAAAAGCCGGGCTCTCGCAAGAAGTAAAGGTAAAGCGAGAGGAATGGCAGAAACCGTCCGAAGAAAGCCATGTAAAAGCCGCGCTCTCGCAAGAAGTAGCAGTGAGTAAACGAGCTCTGATATGATTCAGCCCAAGTAAAAGAACGTGTGCGAAATGAAGTGATTAAAGCATTTCTAGAGGTAAAGGTTTGGCCGGGGCGACTGAAGCAGAGAAGGCGAGGTACTAGAAATGGCGAATGGTAAAGCACACAAAATGTAACAAGTAAAAAAGCGACTGAATCACACGGTCGCTTTACTGATCAGAGCTCATGTACAGCGAAGAGTTTTGCGAACGAAGCAGAAGCTTTGAGAAAAAAATTTCAGCAAAAGGGGAGGGCTGTTTTTTTCGAAAATTAGTTGAAAATGAATTTTATAAGTGTGAGAGAGTCTGATAGAAAAGATTTTCGCGGCGGCTTCGGGGCCTTTTTTTGCTCCAAAATTTTCCCATTTTTTTTCAATTTATTTTTTCCAATGGCGTTCGTCGAAAGACGTTCGCCTTTTTTTTTACCAATTTTTTTCAGGCTTTAACATTATATTTCAAGGGCGTTTGTCGAAAGACAAACGTCCTTTTTTTTTGCCAATTTTTTTTTGGCTTGCCCAAGAGAGTCTCCCTTATTAAATGACTGTTTTTTATTTAAGTTATATCCTAGATTTTGAGCGGTTGCGCCGAAAGTTGAGCATAGTTTTTTTGCCCAAATTTTGTTTGACAAAATTATCAATAGCCTTATTAGTATAATGTTGTTTATTTTTGATACTTATGATAAATCAGATTTTTATTCGTATAAGATACAATCAAAAGAAAGATGGTAGTGAGGTTGGATTACTTTGATACATATAAAATGAAAATTTTACATGTTTCAAAACCTACTTTCATCTTTGGTTTTTTGATTTATTAACCTGATATGTTAAGTTACAATACTAGACTTATTTTAATATGTTGAATGGGTTTATTATGTGGAATCTTTTTTTTTTTTAATTTTTTTCTTAAGCTTAAAGATTAAGTAATAGTTATTTTTGTAAGAAAAATTTATAGTTTTATTAATTTCACCTATATGTGAGTTTTTGTTACAAAACGCTTAATTTAATCAAAACAGATAATTGTAATAGAAAATTTTTAAGCTTAGGCAAGCATTATGGTTTTTAAAAAGTGAACAAAACTGGACACCAAGTAAAACAAAAATCAAACTTTCAACCAAAGACTATTTTATTAATGACATGGACCAAAGGTATCTTTTTATTTTGTATATTTTACATAATATAATCTATTATCTGAAAAGTTTTTAATAGTGACTAGTCATTAAACGTAATTAAGTTATGTTATAGGCAGTTAAAATATTTTCTTATTCTTTTACAAAACGTGTAAAATAATTGTTTGCTTTTACAACATAAGTATGTGGTTACTTAGAAAATTAATAATGTATTAAATTTACAACTAGCTTGTAATAAGTTTAAATATTTAAATGCTAAAACGTTTTTAATGTATATTGGAAGAATACTTAAATATTATTAAAGCTTTCTAACATTTTTATTTATAATCATCATTTTAGTCCCTAATTTAAGTTTTATATGAGTATATGCAGTACTCTGCTAAAAAACATGTTAAACCTTACTTTTCCAGTTTAACATATACTTTTTTGAATAGCAAGTAATTCAAGTTGTACTAAAAGCTAAAAAAATTAACCAACTTCTTATACATTATCTTTCTTTTATTTTGTTATTACAAACCGATAGTAGGCTAGATCATTGTATTTTTATTAATACTAAAACAAATTTAAACGCTTCTATTTTATCATTATGGTTTTAATTTAAAGTCTTTTAATGTTTTAGTTGAAATACTTTACTTATTTTTAATAAATAGAGTTTTTTCAGTATAAACTTTTACGAGTTATAGTTAGTTGTTAAAGTTAGTGGACATGATTTTAAGAAACATCCTTAATTTAAATTTAAGTCCACTGTTTAAAAACTTCTGGCACAGTTGTTACTACAAAACAAAATTTTTCATTAAAATAGAATCTTATAGCAGAAAGTTGGTAAGCTTAGGCAAGCATTAAAATTTTAACTAGAAAGAAGAAGGTAAACACTTTGTACACATATTTAACTTCAAACCAAAAGCAGTAAATTTTAATTGAAAAGTGTGAACAAAATATTTATTGTGTTTACATAAGGTCGTTGAATTTCTCAATAGTTTTAATAATGTTAAGAAGAGTGACCAGTAATTTTATTTTATTTATTATGTAAAAGTAAAATTACCTTCATGTTGTGTATTATAACATATACATTGATTGTTTGCTGTAGCAGAAGCGTTTAACATACTATTTGGTTGTTTAGAATACAAAATTATTGTTAACAATTTAGAATACAGTTAAAGAAAAAACTAAGTTACAGCAGTGGAAAAAAAAACTGATAATGTTATAAAATCCACAACAAGAGTAGTTACACGTTTATAAAATTTAATATAGAAGAATCCTACCCAAGTAACTCGAAAAAGCTGTTACTAAAAAATCTATCGAATTTGAAAAGAAATATATGAAAATAACAAACGCAGACATAGATACTATACTACACTCATGCAAGGCAGTTCTCAGACATGTCAACAAAGTTTGGACAAAAAGAATGCAAAAGAAGACCTATTTGACGTTCCGATGGGAAGCTACCATGGCGCTGAAGTTTGCAACTTAATCGTTTCGTTCCTGTTGAATAACTCAAACTAATTTTTATCTAAAGATAACTTCGAGTTGTACCGCGATGATGGACTTTTGATAATTAAAAAGCGATAAAAAGAATCATAAAAAAAAGATGTTAGAGCGGGTTACTCTGAACAAAATTTAAAAATATAATCGAATTGGACAGCAGTAAGATAGACTTCCTGGACGTATTACTTGATCTAGAGAATGATATATCATCCCCACAGAAAACCCAACGCTAAAGAAAAAAACATAAATAAAAACTCTAACCATTCACCAAGCGTCAAAAGAGAACTACATAATATGATACAAAATATATTATCTGCTTCATCAAAAAACAATACTATGTCCAATAATTACAAGGAATCATACGAGAAGGCGTTAAAAACAGTGGCTTTAATAAAATCTTAGAATACTCATATCAAAATTACGATACGGCCGGTAGAAAAAGAAGAAAAAAGCAAATGTTATACTACAACCAGGGGCGTCGCGTGGGGTGGCACACTGGAGCTGCAGTCCCACCTATTCAAAAAAAAAGAAGAAAAAAGAAAATTTCCCTTTATTTCAGTTTTCCTGCTTTTTTTCATTGAACTTCGATAAATTTATTAGTTTTTAAATTTTACATTCAATTTTCAAATATTCGTTAAATGGCTGGCGCTGCAAGCTAAAACTGTGTCCGCTGCATTTTAAACGTATACAAACTTCCTATACAAAAAGTTGTTGAAAGCTTAATTTTAGAGCTGCATTCAATGCAGCGCTATGTGAATTAAACTGAATATAAAGAATATAGTGAATATGAATACACAGTTAATTAGTTTTTGAACATTAGTCATTGAAAAATCTACTAAATGTAAACAACTTGAATACAGTGAAAGTAAAGTTTAGTTTTTGAGGTGAAAGTTGCAAGATCAAAACCCAGTGGTCAACACATATACAAAAAAAAAACTATACAAGCCAAAAGTTGTAACAAATTTTGAAAGGACATTATTAAAAAAATTTCAAAACTCAATAAATTTGTGTGTTTTATTGATAATTCTTTAAAACATGGTCATTAAAATTTTTATTTTCATATGTCATAATTTTTTATTCCAGATTACCTTAAAGTAAAAGAAAACAAAGGCTACCATCTTATTTACATAAAATAATTGAATTCCGTTTAAATATAACTAATTTTGTTTTTGATAAGTTTTATTATTGAAATAAGCAATATGTAGCTAACAAGTTACATGCAAGTTTTATATGTAACTGCCATAATTAAATGTTATATTGATAATAAAATTTGCATAAAAAATAAAAATTTTTAATTTGAGATCTACAACCTAAAGTTTCCTCAACTTAGTGTAAAAATATTTAGAACCTGATTATGATGAAAGATATTGAAAAAATATTTTAAACTAAAAAATACTCTAAAATTAAAGCTCTGTTGTTAAAAAAATAAATAAATCTTATTATTTTGTTAAAAAACTTTGTTAACAATTGCTGAAAATAAAGGAAAAGGTAAGATATAGTGAAATAGTTTTGTTTTGTAAAATTCCTTACATAAAGTTGTTGCCTTATTTTTATTTTAAACATTTATTTGATTC
This sequence comes from Thalia democratica, assembly GCF_965202585.1. Classification (NCBI taxonomy): domain Eukaryota; kingdom Metazoa; phylum Chordata; class Thaliacea; order Salpida; family Salpidae; genus Thalia; species Thalia democratica. The sequence continues at coordinate 93,326,818 of NC_139166.1, read as the reverse complement.
TGATTAAAATAACAAAAATAAAAAAGAACTATTATACCACTCCATGATTTCTGTATGGTTTGACATGAAATTTAAATTGATTTTTAAAGCTACTGATACAATAAGTTTATACAGCTTGAGCTTACTTTGTAGACTTTTAAGTAAACTATAAATTGTTTTCAATTACTGTTATAATTGAATTTTGACATATAGTTAATTAAATTTGGAGAGCACTAAAGTTTTATAATGAGAGGGATGTACAAACTGACTTAACTAAAAACAAACTAATTATTTATCTCCAATTTGTTTTTTTTTAGGCAAATACATTAAAGTTTTTAGATAAACTTACTTACACAACAAAATACAATTCTCATAGTTAAACTTATATCAACCTGTATTAAAACTAACAAGTTTCATGCATTTATTTTAAATGAAAAAGTTATTTGATATAAAGTGTATAGAAAGTTTGTTAAGGACATAGGGGGTCTATAATTTTTTTTATAACAAAAATTAGCATTAGAAATTATATGAAAGCGTTACTTATATATTACAAGATACTTTATTTATAAAAAAAAATTATTAGCTGTGAAATATCTGTACAGTGTAAAAATTTTCACAAATAGTTCAACACGAGCACAATTAATTTTTTAGGTTGTTTTAAAAAATAACAACATGCAAACTACAAACTAAAGTGAATGGACTGTGGATCAGCTTAAACGCATTGATATAAACACTTTGTCTAAAGTTTAAAAGCTCAAGTTAAAAAACAGCAGACCAACATCAGATATTTCAATTACCCAAGAGTGTACATCAAAAGTTTTGAAATTTATATATCACTAAGCTAAAAGTTTGAACTATATGAAAAAAATTTATTTTATATATGTGTTTGTTACTTTAAAAAGAAAATATATTATGAGGAGAAAGTTATTATGTTTAGAAAGACTATTGCAGTTTTAAATAAAATATTAGCTTTATAACTTAAAGTCTTTAGAGCTAAGGTATATTTGAAACATTGTTTCATCCTAATATATTTTTTAGCTGAGACTTTTGCAAAGGAGAAATTTTTAAAGCTCTTTTATATATTTACTTATCAGGTATTTATAGTTTTATCAATATCAGTTTTTGTAACAACTTTAGCAGTCAAATAATGAGAGATTTGTTAGTTAATCAATTGTGAACTATTACATAGATTTTGCTTTGTTTGTTAATTTTGTATATTAAAACTAATTCTGAGTTAACTTCAATTATGTTTTTAGTAAAAGTTAGTTGTTTTTTGACCCTAGATATAAATTTTTAAAGGTTATTTTAAAACTTTTAGTTATTTATTTTGCAAACAAAGACCTTTTAAACAAACTTTGCTTTATTTGTTTATTATCTATATTGAAAGCTATTTCTGACAAAATTTTGCTTTTACTTATTTATAAGTGATATTAAAATTATATATGCTTCAAAACATATGTTTTATTTTATTTAATTTTTTTAGTGTGTAAAACTTTTTTTAAGAATAAAGTCAATTTTTTTTACTGCTGTAATATTTAACATTTTTTAGAGACCTTTATGTTGCACTGTAAAAGTTTTAAAAGAAAATTTCTTCTAGTGTGATTTTTTTTTTCAATTATAATGTTATTTTTTACTAATGAAAAATAAGTAAGTAAATCAAAAGAAACAAAGTTACTGTTTAAATCAATTTGTTTTTAATTGCTTTAAAAGTTACTTTACTTTTTGAGTTAACTTTAAAATCTACAAAAAAGTTATTAATGATATTTTTTTATCCTTAGTTTTATTTTGCTAAACATTTTTTTTTCTGTTTAGAAAAGCATTGATGCTTAAATAGTTAAATACGAAGTTTTTAAATCTTTTTTAAAGTTGTATTGTAAGAAGTTATTTAAACATAAAAAATAAATAATTTTCTAATCTGTAAAAACAAAATAATTTGTTCTTATAATTAAGTAATAATAATACATACAAACTTTTTATCAATGCATGATATTTTGTAAATTTATGTACTGTATTATGATAAATTTTTTTAGCAGTATAGTAATCTATTTCCTTCATTAAGTACTTTAAAAAAATTAATTAAATTTATCGTATATTTAAAATTAAGTATAAAATATATTTTAAAGTATATTCATATTAAGAAGCATTTGAGCTAATATCTTAAAGACTTTTAGCTTAAAAATTTTCCTATTTCTCTCTAACTCCTTGAGTTTTATTTAAATGTTTCAAATTAGGGTTTTTTTTTAAATTGACTCAATCTGCAGCACCCCCTAACAAAAGTACCACGCGACGCCACTGACTACAACCCCCCTTTTAGCGCAACATTAAAGACCAAAATATGAAAATCTTCTTAATTTAGTAGATAAGTTTTTACCTAAAAACGGATAAATAAAATTCTCAACAGAAAGACAATCAAAATAAGTTATTCACGTATGCCAATTAACAATCCGAAATCACCGAATCAAATCTCAAAATCATAGAGGATAGTAAAAAAAGCAGAAGAAAAATGAAACAACTTACAATTGTAGAATTATAACCTCATGCCCAGTGGAAGGTAAATGCCTTTCCAGACGTGTCATATACAAAGCTACTGTCTCATATAATAACAAAGAACAGCGTTATATTGGATCCACTGCAAGAAACTTTAAAACAAGATACAATGAAAATATGCTGCAGAAATTAAATTCTGAAAGAATCCACAAAATTCAGCTCATTTATTCAGGCCGCTAACTTCAAAGATGATATGATTAAGAACAATGTTAAATGGAAGATAATGCATAAAATTGATCAACGCAAACCGAGCAGAACATGCTTTCTGTGTAATATTGAAATATTTAAAATAGCATTCGCTGACAAAAAAACCTTTCTCAACTCCAGGACCGAGCAAACTGGTAGATGTAGACACTTCGCTAAATTTTATTCAATATCATAACATTTTCATGTCCGTAATTGCATATTTTACCATTTACTAAGTTTGTTGCATTTGTGCTTGTATTTATATCGTATTTTTACTTCATATTTTTATTTCATTGTATGCTATATCCAATAAGTTTTTTGTATTATAATTTAGTTTAACCCTCATAATAACTCGAATGAAAGCTCTATAATAATTGTTCAATTCGTCATTAAGCACTTTTGAATTTTTGTTAAGTTAACAGACTTTTTTAATTAAATCAGTTTTAACGAGAATCTAAATAGTACTAATTTTTAGCACTTAATAATAGTATATATAGCTTTGTCAGTCTTACTTAAAGAGGTTTTAGTTCGTGATCATTGCATTACACATTAAACATTGTGTAGAACAAAAACTTAAAATTTTAAATTGTTTAATTAATGTTGTTTAGAATATAAATATTGTGCAACTTTTAAATAAAAGTTAAGATAAACTATCATCTTTTAAAGATTAAGTTAAATGTTAATAATATAATTTTAATAACAAATAGCTTTTAGCATTTTCTATTTCCGTTTAAAACAATTACTGCAGTTTATAAGTTTACTTCAACACTATTTTTGTTCTTAACTTTAACATTTTATTTTTTAAAAGGCAAGTACTTTAAGTTTCACTAGTAACTATACTATTTTGATAACTTTCTAAATATAATATATCTTTTACTCATTGAGATGTTACAAACTCGATAGTAAGCTTGATTATTGTATTTGTTTTAATTTCAAAGTAAATAGTAAAACAAACTCACTACAAAATACTATTTTTAACAACATCATCAAAACTAAAAGTTACCATAAGCTTTGTGTTTTAAAAAATTAGTTACTTGAAATTTGTGCTACAATAAAGAAGCTTAACACTGTAAAGCTAATTTTAATATTAATGTTACTGTGTTTTTAAACAATTGATGACATAATTAAATATATTTAAGCTGAGTATTTTTGATTTATAAAAGTACAAAACACCGATGAAATAAAAAGGCAGTACAGAGTTTAACAACTAAAAAGGTAGTATTCGAAATTAAATAAATATTCAGTTGTGTATATGTATGTAAACAGTAATTTAAACTTTTAATTTTTTCTACTAGAACGAAACGACATGTAATAAAAACTCCACAAGTTTATTTTTTGAACTGTAAGGACCTTTTAAAGCTACTGTTAATTCATAATTTTGCCTTAGAATAATATGACTGCAGTTTTTAATTTTTATTGAGTATTAAGCAATCAAGTTAAAGAAGTATCATCAGATTTGCACCTGACGCCACTTGAAGCTAATTAATAGATAGCTCACTTATTTTTAATGTATAAATAAGTATTTAATCAAACTTCGTTTGCAGAGCGACAGTTCCAATATCGGATAAAATTAAGCACTACTTTAAAATAAAAGAAATTAAATGCTAATAATAAATCAATTTATAAGTGCTTTATCATAGTATATTTTATCACATTTTTATTTTTATAATGTTTTATTTAAGTGTGGACCGCGACAACGTTTTTTTTTAAGTGCACTGCGACTTCTGGTTTAGGCTACCATTGTGGTCCGGTCCTGCTTCATTCCAAATAATTTAATGACGTAATAATGGTAAAAAACTTAAATTTAAAATGTGTACCTTTTGACTTGTATTTTACTGAATTATGTTGAAATGTATTCTGAAATATTAAATACAACTTATTTTATCAACTAACTTATAAACTAAAACAAACAACGTTCACCTATTAAGTAAGAAACACTAGGAACAAATTTGCAGTATCTCTTGTTTACTTCGCTTCTGGTTCTTAAGTCTTATTGCGTCTACTTGGTCCTTCTTCATAGTAACCTATGAAATAACACGTTTTAAATATTAATAAAATTATTTTTAACTTCATAAAACTGTTTCTATGTTTATTGTATGCACACCTCTTATAACCGTTGAAAAGAACGTAACTCTTGGTAAAAAAGTAGTTTGATTTATAACATATATATTTACAAAAACTTCACTTATTGTTATTTTTTATAACTTGAAAGTATTTATTTATTTGTTGTACTATTATTAGCTCATTTGCGTATCTTTAAAACTTATAAAATATTTTTTGTTTTCGCGGTACAACGATAACTCTAAAACAAAACTTAAACTAAATCTTGCGAAAGTATTAAGAAATTAAGTTTTTCAATGTAATTGGTTAAGTGCTTTCAAATGTACATAGTTTTGTAGCTTTTAGTTAAACATGTTCAAGCTTCTTTTTGACCTATAAAGTATTCTGTTAAAAGCATCAACAAAACAGAACTTTTATATTAACCCAGGTGTATTTAAGCTTCTTAGTGTAACTGACACATTATAAAATAATGGAATCAAGATATTTGGCATCTTAAACACAAAAGTGGTATACGACTCAAACAGCATCTCAAGAATATGTCTGTTAAACAAACTTTTACTTACAAGAAACATTTGTTCGACTTTAGTCATTTTGAAAATATCTAGTTATAATTATCTAGTACCTTTTTTAATGAGCACCTAAACGCAGTGTTATGTGTTAAAAGTTATTTTTACTAGGCACAAAAAATTGCACACCGGTTCGGTATATATATTTATAATAAAATAATTCAACTTATCAATACCATAATATTCAATTCAGTTAATAACTTAATTTCAACATAGATTAGTGTTAATTAAAAGTTTTTTTTTGTTAGAATAGCAAGTACAGTCACCTCTCGCGAATCTACGCACGTTGTGTCCACAGCGAAAGTGCGTAACCAAACGATAGATAGCGAAAATACCTAATAAATTGGCTGTTTTCCTATAATGAATTTGATTAAATACATTTCAAGGACTTTCCCTTTTTTTTGTTTACAATAACTTTTTTTGTTAGAGTTGTACATATATGCGATTAGTTTTTTATTAGAAATTGTTTATACGTATACAAAGTTTTTTTTTACTTTGTTCTTCGGCCACCTTAGTTTAAATTTGTCCTACATAGTATTTATAAAAAATATTACTTTGTTCAATTCATCATTAGAATTTAGCAAAAAATTAGAAAAATATTGTGTTAAAATGCGACTTTATGTCATAAATATTCTGAGAAATTGAACAGTTGTTGAAATTTGATTTAAAGGTAACCATGGGGACTAAGACACTTAAAATAGTAAGAAAGCCACATAATTCAATAGGTTCCTTAAATAGACACATTTTTTAAAAGCAATCAGTTTTATTAAAAGTTTACTAAATATAAAATAATAAAGATTTAAGTTAGCATTAAATTTTAAAAGATTATATGTATATTGTAAACTGAATACATACAATAAATTTACAAGATTAGATATATACTAAGTTATATTTTTTTGTATTTTTGAAAGCAGTCAAGTTTCTAGGGACTGAAATAAGTTTAAAAAAGACAAATATAAGACATTAGTTTATAGTTTTGCCTTGTTTAGTAGCCCCGATCCTGTAGCCTACCTAAATCTAAATTTTAGGTACAAACAATTTAACTAATTGGATAGAACCTCATTGAATTGGTTAATATCAAGCCTAGATAAAGACCTCTACCAACTTAAAACATGGGAAGAGCGCATAGCTAGATAAATATGATACAAAAAGGACGTGACCTGATTTACTTAGCAGATTGTGCAGAGTATCAATGAGGTGGAGTTAGGCGCCTCGAAGTAATTGAGTGAGACCACAAAAATTTCACCAAGATTATAACAGCCTGTAACGAAGTTATAGATCCAACTTTAAAATTGAGTTGTTAAGAGCAGAGATTAGCAAAATACAAAGTAGGCGCGATGTAATCGAGAAAACACAGTACGAGAAAAGAGTATGGTTTGATTATCAAGGGCTTAGCAATAGAAAGTACCAAAACGTTTTAAAAGAAAAACTTTTAGAGGGCTAAAAACTACAAAACGAGCCTTGAAATTTCTCCCTTCATTGGGTCTTATCCGAACAATTTCGAACATTGAAACCGTGTTTAACAAGGCTCGAAAACTCTGTAGGTTTAAATATACCGACGAACTTACCCATAGAGAAAGTAACAAATTCGTCTTATTTTCTAGTATACTACCTTTAAAATATATGTCAAGTTGTTTTAGTTCAGCTAAAGTTAAACGAAGAAAATTCAATAACTTAAATTTGTTTTTACGTAACACACATACGAAAATTCGCGAAAAACTCAGGCGACCAGTCCCACAAGCGCAAACAGAAAACCTCTCAAGAGAGGATTTTGAAAAGCAACAAAACAATTTTGCTAGGAAAATTCGCAAAACATAGGTAAAGAATACGCGAATTCGAAGCAAAATGAGCCGCTAAGACCGCCAAACCCGAGCCTGATTTGGCCTGATGCGCACGAACCCTGTAGTAACACACTAAGCTACTTTTGAAAGTTAAATTGAGAATTATAGTTATATACTGACAACAACTACGATATTTTAAGTAGAATTTTAATAAAGCGTTCTTTTAACTACTGATAAATACTCAAACACTTCAATAATGCAAACAAAACTTCAACTAACAAAAAATACACTGTTGACTACGAATTTGACCATTGAGTTCCTTAACAGTTTCAACGAGCAGGATTGTGTTCCTGGTAAGCTCCAATTTGAGTTCCATTTCAGCCTTGTTCATCCATCTGCCTTCCATGTCACCGTACTGCTGCATAGTGTGCAAGAACACTTCTCTGTACAAACATATTCATTTGTTTAATACATAATTTGAATCAACCTACTATTGTACATTTTTATAAGTAAATAAGCCTAAAACGCTTATCTAATTTCTACTACGTCTTGACAAATTAGTTTATCTTTAGTTTTAAGAAGCAGTTTGAAAACTACAACCAATTTTACCAGATTTTATTCTCAAGTAAAAACTATAATAAAAGTTTTAGTTATAATTCAAAATTCAAAACTCTACAAAGTAGTAAAATATCAAAGTAAATTAAAAGATACAGTAAGTTCAAAGAACCTTAAGAATAATTTTTAATACTTAACTCATGAAGAAAAGAATATTTTGCAAACCATTAAACAATCTAATTCATTTTTCTTATCAAAACCACGATTTAAAGCAATAATTAAAACGATACTGAAGAGAAAGTTCGTGCTTATTAGACAAAACTAATATTCTTGTTTTATTTAAAAATTTTATTTACTCACGCCTCTGCTGATAAGCAAGTGAGGTGTCTGGCTGCCTGTGACGTAACAATAGTGGTTGTGGATGATCTGACCGGTGTTTTCCAGCCTCTTGCGCTGACAACTTTCTACCTTCTCACCGCACAGCTCGCCGAAAACTTCCCGCGCCTGCATCTTTGCCGGCTCCCAGCGGATCTCGTCGGGGATTTCCCATTTCTAAAGACATTTTTCTCTCACGTCCGACTGCCGCGTCTCCTTCAAGATCCTGTGCGACAAAATGAGAAAGTTTTTTTTATTTAATTTTAGGATTGGATTTTTACTTTGCACAACTAAAACACAAAAAGTTAAAAGATAATTGACCTGAAACTTTAAAAATATTTTCTAAAATAAACCTATAATTCAAAATTTAATTACAGCTTTTTTTAAGTATCATCTGACGTTAAATTAAACAATAAATTATAAACTTCAAAATCTAAAAAAAAACTGCAATAAAAATATTAATAAATCCAACCATTTTCTAACTTGTCTCTACAATATGCCCGTAGTTTTGACAAAGCTTCGCATTGTTCATCTGCAATTCTGTAGAAAACTGTGGTATTTATTTAAGCTTTTCAAATTTAAATACATTTACTCCTCATATTACACCAAAAACATTAAATTACATAAATGTAAATACATAAAACATTTGTAAATGAAGACAAACTGAAAATGCGTATAAAAAGATACTTTTCTGTAGTTTTTAATGAATGTTTAAATAATCTAATCAGAGTAACTTTTTATAAAATAAAATGTTATAACAGTTATTGAATAGAAGTTGTTTTAGTGTTTTAAATATAAAACTTTTTAAACAAATATTGATTTTAAAATAATGTATATGAAAACATTGTATTCGCTTATATTTTCTCACAAAGTAAAACTAAAAGCAGTAAACGAGTTTAGTTCGGCAAATGTTTTGACATAAAAAGAGGCTAAAAGTTTTGAAGTGCTCTTAAATAAGATTAGGATATAGTTGGCGTAAGTTATCTAGCAATATTTACCTAAATATTTACTAAAATTCACATGTATTTGACGGCTATTCAACGGCCTAAGGCTGATAAACTCATGAATATACACAAGTTTATGCAATTTTACTGCAAACTTTAAAATGCAAAAAGCTATAAAGCTACTGGATAAGCTTTATTTATAGCTTAAAAAGTGTTTATTCATAGCAATTCTTAATAAAAAATTCAATACTCTGACATTTAATCTGACTAAAAGAAATGTCTTGAAAGAAAGCTTAGTGAACTTATATTAATTCTAATGGTAAAAAAAATAACCATACAGTATACTCATTCATAGTTTAATAACTAATAATAATTTCAATTCATATAAAAAACATTTACAAATTATCATAATTTTTCTAATATACACGATAACCAATCATTAATTTCAAAAAAAAAAGCAACCTTTCGGATTTTGCGGGCCGGGTGGTGACCGGCTATGGTGAGTTTTGTGATGCGGAGCAAGTATTTTGAAGGGGGTGCACATGTCAGCATGAAGTTCTGCATATCAGCCACGCGGTGGCGAACTGGCACATTGTATTTACTCGATGTTCCCCTGCCCTGCCTATGAAAAATTAAATGAATGTTTGTTATGATGAATTGTGTTTAATGGTGAATCTAAACTGTAAAATTTGAAACTGAATGTCAAATAGCTTTATGACCAGCATAAACTTATGTTTGGATTTTAATATAGTCTTTTGGAAATTTAAATGCACTTGCAGTCCAAGGACCCAAGTATAGTAGTTCAATAATAAAAAATTAGAAAACGTAAACATGCTTTATAACTTATTAAAGTAGCAGTGTTATATCTACTGATTTGTATTTTATAGGTTCTAAATAAAATTATATCAAAACTAAATATTGTTAAGTTTAATTAACATTCTTAAAATCCCAAAATCATAGAATCTTTTTTTTTTGATAGCAAGCGCAATAATAAGTGAAATAATAACAATAATAAGTACAATAATACAGTAAAAGAAAAATAAAACGTAAATGATAACCAAACGATAAAAAAAAATCTTATATCTTATAAGTTTCTCTTTAGTATTGTAATGTGACAAACTTGAGCTATACTTTAGAAATAGCATTTAAAAACAGTTTATTAAATCAAGCATTAACACAACGATTTATGAGGAAATATTTGGGCCTTAATAAAGAGAAGCACATGAATAATGTATGAGCTCAACAAATAACTTTCAACATAAGGAGCGGATTAGGATAACTTTCTAGTAAGTTTCACATTCAAAGATTAGAAACAGTTTTTAAATTTAATAATTCACTTATTTCAAACATAACAAACCTATTTTTAACTCAAAAGTAAAACAAACCGTAGTGGGGCTCGAAAAGCTCGCTGTTGGTCGAGTGGAAGTCGTACAAATTGAAGTCGTTTTTCCCGCGCAAACCCGAATCCCTTCCACCTCCTCCGCCACACAATTCGCTGAAGCCTGCCAGCCCGGCGCAGACGTCGGCCAAGTACAAAAGTTCCGACGACGTGATTCCCTGCAAAACGACGAAAGTTTTTAATTAAATGAATGCTTGTTATGATGAATTGTGTTTAATGGTTAATCTCAACTGTAAAATTTGAAACTGAATGTCAAATAGCTTTATGACCAGCATAAAATTATGTTTGGATTTTAATATAGTCTTTTGAAATTTAAATGCACTTGCAGTCCAAGGACCCAAGTATAGTAGTTCAATAATAAAAAATCAGAAAACGTAAACATGCTTTATAACTTATTAAAGTAGCAGTGTTATATCTACTGATTTGTATTTTATAGGTTCTAAAAAAAATTATATCAAAAGTAAATATTGTTAAGCTCAATAAACATTATTAAAATCCCTAAATCATAGAATCTATAATTTTTTGATAGCAAGCGCAATAATAAGTGAAATAATAACAATAATAAGTACAATAATACAGTAAGTGAAAAATAAAACGTAAATGATAACCAAACGATAAAAAAAATATCTATAAGTTTCTCTTTAGTATTGTAATGTGACAAACTAGAGCTATACATTAGAAATAGCATTTAAAAACAGATTATCTAATCAAGCATTAACACACGGTATATGAGGAAATATTTGGGCCTTAATAAAGAGAAGCACATGAATAATGTATGAGCTCAACAAATAACTTTCAACATAAGGAGCTGATTTGGATAACTTTATAGTAAATTTCACATTCAAAAATTAGAAAAAGTTTATGAAATTTAATATTTCACTTATTTCAAACAAACCTATTTTTAGCTCAAAAGTAAAACAAACCGTAGTGGGGCTCGAAAAGCTCGCTGTTGGTCGAGTGGAAGTCGTACAAATTGAAGTCGTTTTTCCCGCGCAAACCCGAATCCCTTCCACCTCCTCCGCCACACAATTCGCTGAAGCCTGCCAGCCCGGCGCAGACGTCGGCCAAGTACAAAAGTTCCGACGACGTGATTCCCTGCAAAACGACGAAAGTTTTTAATTAAATGAATGCTTGTTATGATGAATTGTGTTTAATGGTTAATCTCAACTGTAAAATTTGAAACTGAATGTCAAATAGCTTTATGACCAGCATAAAATTATGTTTGGATTTTAATATAGTCTTTTGAAATTTAAATGCACTTGCAGTCCAAGGACCCAAGTATAGTAGTTAAAAAGTAATGTTGTTTTTCAAAGTCAGTAGAAAATTATATCTGACATAATAATGCAACTATTAAAATTTAACTATTCTGAATCATCACGATATCATTTATTAAGATTTCTTGTTTACTAATACATCTTAGAGATAACTTTAATAAACTTTATTTTAGGAAAGTATATTCAAAAGTTTGTGGCTAACAACATTTTTAAAACTACTTTAACGATTAAGAAATGATATATTTATCTTATTTTTATGTATAGAAATATTATAGAAATGATTTTTATAATTTTATTAGAGGTGATTTGATTTTTTAATTTTTATTTAAACTAACTAATAATGAAAAGGTGACAGTTGAAACTTCCAGCTACAGCAAAAAAAAATTTCGCGACTTGTAGAATCACATTTGCAAGCTGTTAAAGAAAACAATTAGTTTATAATGAAAAAAATATATTTATAGATTGTAAATTGATATGTTAAGTTTACTAGGCTAAGTTAAGTTATTTTTTTACTCTCGTGAAATATTTTCTTCGTGCAATTTTGTTTCCTTGTTCATTTTTTGTTCTCGTGCAATTTTAACCCGTTCTTTCAAAGAAGATGATAAAACATTATGTAGATATTATTTCAAATTTAAATTAGTTATAAAATGTTTAAACGACATTATTTTAATATCATTTTTTATAGGTGCACGACTACTCAAATTCGGACAATTCAAATTCCGACAATTTAAATTCTTAAAAAAAATTGAAAGGGCCACAACTAAATAAGTAATGTATATTTGTCAAATATAAAAAATATATATGTTGGTCCTAATAATATCTACAAGACATTTTTTCTTTTTGCAAAACATTAAATATTTTTTGAGATATAGCTTAAATAAAGTAAAAAACATAGTTATTTAGAGTAGTTATAAAATATCTTTTAAATTTTTGAGATTTTGTGAAAAATAATAAGTTACTTGTAGATATTAATAAGATCAACAAATGCATTTTATATTTTTTTAAACTTGTATAACTTTTTTGGATAAAGTCTTTTAACTATTTTTTTAAGAGTTTGAATTGTTGGAATTTAAGTTGTCCAAATTTGAATTGTCATGTACCATACTTTATATTGTAGAATTGTTATATTTTATAATTTACCAAAAAGTTATAAGTAACACAAAATTCTTTAATTTGAAAAAAACAAGCTCTTCTATTAATGCTAAAATTCATAATTAGTTTACAAAAATCATTGGTAATTACCTAGCATGATTGTACCAATATCAAACTGAAAATATATTTTATTCTTGGTCTATTATAACTCTAATCTTAAGCTAAAAATGACATTATAATACATAAATAATAAAACAAGCTTATTTATCATAAACTAATAAAACTATAAATCGCTTTATTTTACAGTATTGTTCTCAATTTAAATATTGTATTGATATTACCGACTTATATTGTAAAATTAAAGTGATTAATTATTCAAAACTACTAGTTAATATCAAATAAATTTTATTTTATTTTTGTATTTATAAAGCTTGTTTAAAACAAAATATAACTTAGACTAAACTTTTGGTTATAATAGAAACAGACCAAGAACAAAATATAATTTCAGTTTGATATTTGTGCAACATCATGCAAGGTAGTGGTTATTTAAACATAACTAATATATTTAATAATTGACTGACTTATTTGGTGAATAAAAACTTTTTATATAAAACTAAAATTACACTAGTTAAGAAATAAAATAAAAATTAACAACTATGACTATTACTAATGCAGTATAATCACATTAATTATAATCAAAACTAGTAAAAATTAATTTTTTTAATGAATTTGATTTGAGTTATTCATGACTAAAAGAAATTAAAATTAACTTAAACTATTCTTTTAGCTTTTACCTTTAACTTAACAACATTATACAGTAATTATTATAAGCTAGCAAAGAATTATAGAGAAATTGTTTACATTATCTACATTTAAAATACATTAGCTTTGTTATTTTTTTTACATGTTATACCATTAAAGCTGATAAATATAGCAAAAGAAGGAAAAGCAAAAGTACTTTATGTTCATATATTTTTTTTAAGTTTTATTCAAATGTTTTAATTTTATTTTAAAGCCTTTTTCATAAGTGAAACTTAGAATTCTATTAAACTTTTTTTTTAATCTTACTACTATGCTGCTTAATATTTTTTAAACTGGAAAATTGATTTGTTTTGCTGTTAAAAAAACTTAAATGAATAAATTTTATTAAAAACAATTGGGTTTATATTTAAAGATTGGCCCATCATTATGCAAAAATGAATCCCAGTATTTTGTTATTTAATCCTATTTTCTAGTTAAACCATTTTGCAGAAAGTTTATACAATTTTGACAATTTTCAGAAAATTTATACAATTTTTTGAATATTTGGAGAATAATTTACTCTTTGCTAGTCAGAAAATTTATTGGTAAAAACCTAAGATGTTGTCGCGCCAATATCAAACTGGAATAATATCATATTTGATGTCTTTTTTATTATAAACTAATAAAAATTAAACACTTAATTGCTTTTATTTTACAATATAAATCAACTATATCAATACAATATTTTATATTGATTGCAATATTGAAAGAAAAAAACCGATTAATTAATTAGGTTTATAACAAATAACTTTAATTTTTACTGTGTATTTATATAGGTTGTTTAAAAAAAATATCTGATTAGATTAAACACGTAGGCTTAAAAAATTGATGTTTACCCTAAAACTATGGTTTCATAAGACATCAAATACAATATAATTTCGGTTTGATATTGGTGCAACATTTTCCTTGGTAATTACCAAATTGTTTTAAGTTTATATTTGCAAAATAATTATGAAAACCTTTTAAACTATTTACTTCCCACTTAAGGGTATTTTAATTAAATACTTGAAATAATTACAGGGTGGCCACTAGTTTTTCAGAAATTTTTTCCAGGTTATTGGGTCTATTTTTAGTTTATAATTAAGCTTCAAGTAAAAACTGTATTAAATAGTATGAAAATATTGAAAACATACTGTAAAGATACTTTGCATGTGTTTTTAATTAAGTCTTTTTTGATTATGACAAAAAGTTTTGGTCCATACCATAATTTTTTTGTGTCAAATCTATATTTAACATGTAGAAAATGTTAAAAACTCAAAGTTTTTCCATTTTTTTTGTTTAATTTGCCATATTTCTCTATGATTTTGGGTTTGGTGGCCACTCTGTAATTATGCTTAATCTATAAAAATTTCAATTTTTTGTGAAGAAATACATAAAACAAATTTTAGATTCAACATATCACATCACAACATTTAAGGAAGATATTGACAATTGTATTTGTATTTATTTACAGGATTGCCACTCCTTTTTAACATTTTTTTCCAGGTTTTTAAAAGTACACATTTTGGTTCTATTTTTAGTTTAATGATAATTTTAATATAAGAAACTATATTAAATAGTATAAAAACTTTGAAAAAATACTGTAAAGTTACTCAAAATGTGTTTTTTAATAAAAAAAATTGGATGATGACAAAAAAATCTTATTTATATAATAGATTTTTTGTGTCAAATTGAAATTTTACTACTGAAAATGTTAAAATAATGAAAAATTTCAGGTTTTTTAATCAAAATTCCAGGTTTTTTTCAAAATTTTTAAAATTCCAGATTTTCCTAGGTTATTTTTGCTTAAATTGTCCAATTCCAGGTTTCCAGTGCCTGTATTTAGTTAAATTTTAGGATAATAATCACATTACTTTCAAATGTAGTACAAAAACTTACCTTTCCAACATTTTAAACTTGTTTTTAGTTCAAGTAAGTTTACCTGAATATTTTACAAAACACCCGGGGAATCCCAAATAATCTCATAGCAGTTATAACAAACCAGGTACTTCAGCGACACTAAGGAACTCTTTTTATTTTTAAATAAAACATTAAGTACAGATAATAATTTATTTAATAAAAACATCAGTCTTTTTTACACGTTTATTTCAAAGTTTAATTCTATTTAATATTACAAATGCAATAGTAATTGCTCAATGTTTACGTTACTAAACAGAGTTAAAAACAAAACTTTCAGCCTTATAACAATTTCATAAAAATTAACAGTTTTACTTAAGTTTTATTGTTTTTTAATAAATTATTTTTAAAGACATTTAGAGTTTTGTTTTAACTATGTTCTCAAAACAACGTGTTTAAATTGTGTGTGTCTTTTTGTTATACTTTATAAAACTATTTAAGTATCTTATAATATAAATTTAACTTAAAGTAGAAAAATTATTCTATTCTTTAAAAAATGTCTTATTGAATTAAATAATAGTAAACTTTTAATAGTTAAAATAGTTACATTTTTGAAAAAAAATTATACTTTAGCTGTATTCTTAAGTATAAGGTTGTACTTTTCTAAAAGTAATAAAAACTTTCACAAAAAAATCAAATTCATAAAACTTTTTTTAACTTTAGCTCATATGAGATACTATATAGAATAAAAATACACGATTTAATTTTTTTTTAGAAATGAAACAGATAATAACTTCATGTAAACTCTTAACAGCTTTGTTTTAAGCTTTAACAGCGCTTCTAAACTTTTTTAAATGATAATCATTATTCCATTAAAAGTAGTAAACATTTTATTTTTGCTTTTTTGGTCTTAATAAAAACATTGAAAACACTACAACTAATCGTTGCTTTATGTTTTAGTTTGTTTAGTAATATTTGCAATTATGTAGCTAATTTTAACTAGAAAATAGTTGTTTGAGTATTTATACTTCAGTGTATTCGTTAAAAATTTCAATAGTAATTTGTTCGGTGCTTTGGATCGAAGGTCTTATGTCTAAAACAATTACTAATGTCTATTTACACAGAAAAAGTTTAGTCTGTAAAATATATTGTGTTTTAATTCTGAAGCTTTCTTTATTTACCTGCATTCTTTAAAAGTTATCAGTTTATAAACATTTTGTATATAAAGCAGTTGTATTTTAATTATTAGTCAAATTCACTTTAAACTTAGAGTATTTAAGTTTTATTATTTAAACTACTTTTAAAGTTTTGTTAAAAAATATATGGCTTCTACTCATTTAAGTTAGATTAAACTTCTAACATTTAAAAATGCATATTTCATTATGTAACATTTCCTTATTTAATTAATGAGAAAAAAAATTATACAAATAAGTTTAAGCTTAATAACATTATTACAAAAAAGTAAAAAAAAAGTTATAGAAAGTATTTGTTTTGAAAGTATTTGAAATACTTACTATTAGTATTGTATTTACTAAAACATCTTGTTTAATAAAAAAATATTTTTATGGCAGATAAAATCAAACAAACTTGTATTGATAAAATTATGACTTGTACTTTAAGAACAAAATTAAATTGCTAGTATTTATATGTTATAATTAAGTTACAAGCTTTGTTTCATAATCACTATTAAAACATCTATTTTAAAAAAATTGAAAATTAATTTCTACATTAATTTTTTATGCAGTAACTTACTTAAGTAATCATTAATAAATGATATTTATTTGTAGTTTAAAAAAAGTTATTGCTACTTAGTATGTTTTGTTTTGAAATACTTAGCTTTTACAACTGTTCTTTTTTTTTGAGGAACTGAAAACAATTACGACTTACAAATAATTAACTAGAATAAATATGATATAAACAAAAGTAAGGTACAATGTTTTTTGTCAACTTATTAAACATATTAATTTGAAAACTTGCAAAATATTGTATCTGTTATTTACTATGTCATCTGTTTGTTCCACACGATTTTTAGAAAATTATGCTTTATATACATTTTATAAGTAACTATATCAAGAGTTTTAGTGGACGAGTGGTAAGGGTCAGGAAAAGGAAGCGAGCGACCCGAGTTCAAATCCCAGCATAAGTCCTTTTATTTTTGACTTCACGGTATATGTTATCTTTATTTTTGTTGTTTAACTAATTTTTAACTCTTACTACTGATTTAACAAAAAATGGCTGCTGATTAAAAGTACTACTTAGTGCAACAATAGTCAGTCATCGAAATTCGAGCAGTATTCATTAACTATAAATTTTTTGTTTTTAAATTACAGACATCACACAGATACTTAAAATTGTTTAAAGTTTATCAATTAATACATTACTATTTGAACTTTCAAGTAGTTTCTCAAACTATCAATAAAAGCTTTGTTGGATTAGAGGCTTTTTAATAAATAGTTTGGTTTGATAAGGTAACAAAATTAATTTTACTTATTAAATATTGTAGTTACAGTAAATAGAAGTTTTTAAGTTTTCCAACCGCATACTAACTACATACTTCAAGTACGTACAGCAAATGGAAACATTCGTTTCTTATATTTACCATTTCGACAGCATCTTCAACTTATTAGACATTTTGCAAAAATCACAGAAAATTGTTGTTTTCTTCCGATTAGCTCATATTTGCAACTAGTTCCAACAAAAACAAACCATCTAAAAAAACGGAGACTCATCAGTATACTAGAAGAAGAAACTATTAGAATGTATTTAACTATATAAATATATAGTAGACTATATAGTAGACCACTGCAACACATTTAACACCTACCTATTTACGGGAGCTTTTAACTTTAACTTGAAGTGAATGTGGTAAAAGAAAGTCAGTATTAAATGTTTTATCAGAACTAATTTTGTAGTTGAGCAATTTTAGTAAATTAATATAATTAACTGAAATGATTCGACCCGCAAAAAAAAAAAATCAACATCTGGCCCGCGGACTCAAAACGTTACACACCTCTATCTTAAAGTTTTTATTATATGTTATGCTACGAAGCATACTTGCCAAAAAAATATAATTTTAGTTTGTTATGGCAGAAACTCCAGAAATCAAAAGTTCTAAAAACAACTGAATAGATAATATACGTTCCTTATACATAATTATATGGATATTATACATATATTAAATGGAATAATAATGGTAATACTGGCGGATATTTTTCCAAGCTCTATTCTATGGTACAGCGGTTATAAAACAATATTATTCAGTATAACTGTTTTTAATTTTCTACATATTTGTCCTTAATGCTTCAAGACTATTAAAGATCTATGGTTAGGATACTTTAGTGTTTGCATCAGCCGTTACGCCATACACAGATTTTAACAGTACATGATAGTTTAAATTTTTATTGGTAGATTTTTGTGGATCATACCTGATCTCTAAAAAAAATTTAGTTTGAAAAATCTCTAAATATATTTTTCAACGTCCACAAAAATGCGAGTAAAAATTATAAAACTGAATTTCAAATAGTTTTCAGACAGAAAACATCTGAAATATAGTTTTCCGACGAACAATTAATAAACATATTACATAAACATTGTACACTAATGTAACGTTTCTTCTATATTAAACAATGTTACTGTAGACTTTTCTACTTTTTTTTCATTTGTAGCTCATTATAATTTCGATTATATTGGGTATGCAACTTGATGATCGAGAGGTCTTTTTGCGTATCCAGGTCCTTGAACCAAAAAAGTTTTGAGCAATTTTTGGTTTTGTTTAATAAACCACTTAACTAATGTTAAAATAAATATGTTATTGGAAAAAAACTAAGGATGAAAATTGTTTTAATATAGATCATTGTTTATTGAATTAAAAAAAAATTAATCTATCTAAATATTATTGTAAACAAAAATATATTGAAAGCAGTTTTTATTTAGATACTCAGAACAACTTGCATTTAAACGAAAAACTATTGTAGTTATACCAATGTTTACATTTTGTGTGAAATTTTTTTCAAGCAGTACATAAAACGTTTTACATAACACAGCCTTTGTGATACGAAGAACTAAAAAAAAATTGCATGATGTTTTTCATTTGTGTTATTAGTCAAAATATTCAAAAAAAATTCAATATTTTAAGGCTCCTTGCTGTTTGTTAGGTATAAAGCCACCAGATCATCAAGTGTAAGTAGGAAAACGTACCAACAAGGCTTAGTTCAAAGTTTCTAGTAAAAGTCTTAAAAATCGTTTAAAGGTTCGGATTGTGTAAAGAAAGTATACAAATAAACCTAATATCCCTGAAAATTATTAGCTACTTACTTACTGTAGTTATGTTTTTATCGAGCATTAAAGTTGTGCTTTTATTATACAAAAAAGGTTTTATTAATTATAGTTTTAGGCCATTACATTTATAAAAAATTATAGTACTTGTTATAAGGGAATTTGTAAAATATGATATATTTATTGGAATCCGTCGTTTTTTTCCTACACTAAAGCATATTCTCTAGATTAATATTTTCATTTTTCTCTGATACCTTTTTTTATGATTTTGAAACAATGTTGATAAGAATAAAATTGAAATGACATCAGTCATTTAAATATTTTTTTGTTTCATTGTTAATAAACTTTTTTGAAAAACAAAAAAGCTAAAAAGGAAGAAGAAAACTAAAAAGAAAAAAAAAAGAATTAAAAGCACTTGGAAAAAGTTTACTAAGTATATTTTTCTAGTCATACGCAATTTTACTTAAATCATCAAAAAAATAACTTAATTATAAGTATAACTTATGCTTAGCAATTTTTAAATTTTAAACAAAAAAATGACTTCAAAGAAATTTTTTTTTATTCAAGAATTTTTCAACTATAATTTTAGAACAAGTTTTCATAGGCAAATTAAAATTACAATATTGTATACTATTTATACAACATAAGACTAGCTAGAATTTTACCATTTTACTTAACATTGATATTTAAAATTTAAGTATAATGAATAATAGAAAATTGTTTTTCGGTGGTTTTCTTTTTATGTTTTTAATTAAATAGCAAATACTTACAATAACTTACAGTTATTTCAACGTCACAGGAGTTTAAAGCTTGAAATTTATTTTACCCGCCGTTCATGAAATAAGTATGTAACAAATTTTTAAAAATAACAAACAGTAAAAGAAAGTATATTTATATGTTTTCAATTAGGTAGCATAAAAATAAAACATAAGTTCTATTTTTTGTAAGTCGTTATCAAAAAACTTTTCAAGTCTAATTAAAGTGCATTTAATATTCAGTTTTTTGATTTGTTTATTATAATTTTACAACAATCGTTTTTCGACAAGTATATTGCAGCAAAAAAAATCTTTCACCACGACTGAGTGGTAAGAAATAGTTTGCATTCGCTTCGTGATACTATAAATATAAACTGTCTAAAATGTAACCTATAAAAGCAGATAATAAATCATTTACTAAACCCCTATAAGTACAGAAAATACTGTGTTATATTATATATAAAATATTTTATCGGCATCTAAATGTTATTTGTTTTCTATATGTATGTTTTAGCTAAATTAAAAATTGTGTGTTGTATACTTTTGCTTGACGAGCCGAGTTGTGCTTATAAGGTAAAGTTTTCAATTAAATCTTCTAAACTACTATTTGATTTTCATAAACGGTCACAGGATATATTTTTCTAAAACTTGAATTTAGAATTGCGTGGGTAACTCACTGCGTAAAAAATGCATTTTTATAATATGGATTTTTGTTTATGTGTTGTCCACTGGGTTTCAGTCAACTCAAAATATTTTAAATACCGTGATTAAGATACTTACAATATCAGCACCGAGCCGTTTTTAAATATAAATCCATTATAACATTAGATACCGTATCATAAAGAAACTTTTAATATTTATTTTGATGAAATGGTATGTTAAAATGTTATTTATCCCTTTGAATCTAATAAATCTGTTTTAATAATACTTTTTAGGCACAAAAATATTTAATGAAATATTTTTATTTAAAATCGACCGGATTAACGTTACAATGATTATGTAGGATACAATAGATAAATAAAAAAAAGATTTTTTTAAAGACTTCATCATTTTTAACGAAAAGAAAAAAACTGTTTTAAAACGACTTAAACCTAAATTAATTATTAATCAGATTTTTTTTTAACATTGCTTCTTAAGCTATAATAACATAAAGAATGCATCAGGGCTGCTGGATTTCGATGAGTATTTAGTCACATAAAACAAGAGCTTGATATTTTAGTAAAAACGAAAAACTTTTTTTTTTAATATTTAGTGTTCAGCTGGCATATCAACATTGGTATTCTAACAATTCTGCTTCACATATAAAATGTCATATTTTATGCAAGGATTACTTTACCTTATACTAATATGAGAAATAAAGCTATATAAATTTAACAACTTATATAAATTTAATTTTGTCAAAAGTCTATATGTTATTAAATAACTTATCTATTTGATTAGTGTTTATAGAAAATTATAAAGCTTTATAAACAAGTTTTAAATTTTGTTGATTATTTACTTGGTTTTTAGTAAACGCATAATAAAGTTAGTAAACTTATTTAAATTTTTTAAATGCAAAGCAAAATTATAAAAATCTTCTTTGCTGAAAAAATAGAAAAAGTTAAGTATTAGTTATTATTTATCTTTTACAAATGCTTTAAAATATAATAGTTGATTAATTAAAAGCAAATCTAAATTATTTAAATTATAAAAAAATATTTTATTCAATAATAAAATGAACTTAATATCTTAAAATTCAGAGACTGAGTAACATCAGACTATTTAAGACTTTTATAATTAAGTTTGGACTTACGTTAAACAATCTAATCGAAGCTAATATTCTAGGGAAATATTTCAATTTTATATAATCAGCCAGTAACTTACATTTGAAAACTTTGAAAAGTAAAGTAATTATTTTAAAAAGAAACTTTGTTACGAAAAGCGATTAAAACAAACATTAAACGACAAAAACGATTTAAATTATTTTAAATATTTTTCAAAAGAAACTGCAACATGACCTTCTCTTAGATATTTGGAAGGTGTTTTTACAGTTGATTGCCATTTATTTTCAGTGACATCATAAACTGGGACAGCTAAATCACCGTCAAGACGCCAGGAACCAAAAACATAGATTCTGTTACCATCTGTGTGTAAGTAAGGTCTATGAAGTGTATCTTTAATGCGAAATGGGGCAATTAAAGTGAACTTTTTTGTCATACAATCGTAAACTTCATGTTTATCACATCCACCGCTAATAACAAACAGTTTGTTACCACGTGCGAGTAAACCTGGGTATTTTCGACCGATGTTTAAGTTCGGTAAAAGTGACCACTTGTCAAGGTAGTCATCATAACTTTCAACTAATTTTAAGTAGTTTTGGCGATTTTCGGTAAACGTAATACCCCCTATAATAACACATTGTCCATTAAAAACTGTGCATGATGACTTATATTTTACTGAATTGATTTTACTCGAAATTTTCTTCCAATTGTTTTTATCTGGGTCGTATACAAAGTTGTTATCCCAATGATGTAAACCACCGAAAACATATATTTTTCCGACAAATGCACAAGTACAAAAAACATTTATATGCCTTTTTTTAGGGAGAATTTCCAAACGGTTCCATTGATCCGTCCTTCGGCAATAAACCTGAAAAGACCCATCTTTTTCACCTTGATCACCAATAAAACAATATATTTTTGTGCCTATTAAAGTACAAACAAACTTTTCAGGCATTTGCTTTAGCATGTTGTTTGTTGATTTAATTTCATCTATTGTGTTTCTATCAGTTATGTGAGAGAGAACCAATGGTTCAAAAGTATCGTTTTTGAAACTTAATTCACTACCAAAAAATAAAATTTCATTTTTGTCAAAATTTATCTGACTATTACAACGGTTCTCAAACCAAAACTTTTTTACGTTTTGAAACTTATTTCTTTTTGCTTTCAAAGCTTTATTAATTATATTTTTACACAGCGTACTATTACTACACAGAGGATGTTCTTTTACGACATTTTTAAGTATTTCTTCTGTCAGCAAAGGTAACCGAACTAAACTTAAAAGTTTGTCAGTGTAACATTTACGTTCAAATTTTTTGTAGCCCACCCAACTTACTATTGCGTTAAACATTTCCAACTCTGAGTCAATTTTTAAGTTAGAGGAAGAAACTAAAGTGGATATATCCGTAAAACTCAACTCCAATAAAACATCAGGCTGATAGTTTGTTAGAAAACAATTTAAGCACAAGCTTAGCAAGAATTCTTCCAGGTCTTTTAAATAGAAAACTTTAGAAAGATGTAAATAAAAACACCAGTTTTTAATAGTCACCTCTTCAACTATAAAATTACAAAGGTACATTTTTAAACTAGAGTTTTTAAGTAGTCTTTCAGCTTCAAGTATAGAGATTAAATTCTTTTTATTTACTTCGGTTTGACCTGAAAAATTTAAATATATTTCATAAGCTGAAATTACTGATAAAATTTGAAACTAATAACAGGCTGACTTATTTAATTATTTTATTTGTTTATATTTTTTCAAGAAAAACTTATTTACAATTTAAAGTATTTTTGTGGTTGTTAACATTATTATTTCTGTTTGGTTTAACTCAATTACTTAATTATTTATTCAAAGTTATAACAACTAAGATTTTTTATAAAGTCTATAGTTAGTTTATATTTTTTACTTAGTTTAAGCACATTATTGGATATAATATATATTGCAGCTTTTTTTTGTGTGTTTAAAAACATTTATAGTTTAACTTTATCACTACTTAATTTTTAATAAGTAAAAATTAGTTGATAGTACAGTCTAAATTCATAAACATTCTTTTAAAAACTTAAAATATATATAATTTATAATTAGTTTTTTTTAATCCTTATAAGGTTAAATCACTTGCTATAAATACTGATAAATTTAAAAATTGAAAACATTTCAGATTAAAATTTTAACTTTTAACGTAAAGTTGAAAATATATATACTGTTAGATACTATTATATAAATAATCCTTTAATTTTTTTGTATGTTTTTGTTAGAAAAGAAAGAATTCTTAAATTTAATATCCTAATTCTTTGTAGAGTTTTCGTTTAGGAGTTTAAACTTTAAATGTAATTTTTTTTGCCCCGAGTTAATTATGAACATGTTAATTATGCAACTTGATGACCGAGAGGTCTTTTTGTGTACCCAGGTCTTTAAACCACAACATTTTCGAGAAATTTTTCGTTTTGTTATATAACCTCTCATTAATAAAAAAACTTAAAAAATGCTTACCTTTTTCTACAAACTCCAAAACACTCAGCGTAGTAGACTCGGATATTTTTGGAAATTTAAAAATCAACGGTTTGTCATCATTCTTGAAAAAGTTTTTATAATTAAAGTAGCCGAAATTGTTAATTAAAACATCAAAAGAAACACCAATCTTATTTTCTTCTTTGCCCACAATCGACTTTGCATTAGTATTCCGTGCATGTGTTAGATGCTTTTCAGTCGCACCAAACATTTTTGTAACAAAATTTCCCATTACTTTTATTTACTTTTGTTTCTGTTAGTTTTCAAAAATGTTTTTAGGAAAATTCTAATGAATAGAATTAACATTAACAATGAATAATTAAGTAGGAACATTAATTTTGCACAACGATTAAGTAGTATCTTATCTAATCAATAATTATACTTCAGTACAACTAATTAGTATTTGAAACCAACTTATAAATGTTTGTATATATTTTTTGAACTATTTTGATATTTTTTACTAGCTCAAATGTAATGTACAATTAAACAGTTGATTTCATAGTTCTTACTTGTTATTTAAAACTATATGCCATGCTACCGATAATGAGCTTTAAAGTTTTACTTTTGTAACAAAGATTTAAATTGGTTTTTCGAAAAATTGTGAGTAGTATGATTGAACTTAAGTTCATTTTGCTAATATCACAATAACACAACAAACTTTTTAAAATAAAATCCCGAAATATTTAAACTATAAGCGTTTTTATTAAAAATTTATGCAATGACACAATGTTTATCAGTGAGTATCTGAAAATATTACTACAATTCATTAAAATGATGTTAACAAATTTACAACTGAAAACTAACATCTTGTTATTTAATATACAAAGCTAGACTTGGTAAAAAGCCTTGTGTAAAGTGTTAAAATCTGGCAGTAGTAAGATTTAAAATAAATATTATAATTTATAAGACCTTACGCCGGGGAATTTTAAACAAAGGCTTTTTTTTACAAAGTATACCTGAGGTGTAAACTACAGCTCTCTTTATAAACCTGATTTTGTTAAATATCTACTGTTGAGTTATGTAAAGCTAGCTTGTTAGTTTTAATTAATGTATAATTAAAAAAAAAAACTAAATAATATTTCGTAGTGTTATAATGTTTCTTATAATATAAGATCAATTCTGCAATTTTCTATAACAAAATTTGAACAGCCTTATTTTTTGTAATAATGAGTTTTAACTAAGCTTGAACACTAAAGAAAAAATAATTAACAAAGTAACTACTAAAAAGACATGAGATTTAGAAAAAAAAACAAACAAAGATATGCTTAATAATTTCGAAAAAGCAATTTAAAATGGCATTTAAAAATAATTGTTAAGTGTTGGTGTGTTAAGTTTAAATTTTTTCAAACGTATCTAGATTGTTTTGTTCGAATTAAAAATTAAGTTTGTTGAAAAACTTTAGTACACCATTGCTGTAGAAACACATTCAATACAAGCAATTTTCAATTTTTCTAATAGTTACTGTTATTTTATAATAGTAATAGACGCACTATGTACTTTGCGTACAATAGCAAACATACTCTGAAGATTAACAGGTTAAGATTAGTAAGACAAGAGAAAATAACACATAATAAATATTTTCAGTATAAACGACAGTAAAACGATTTACAGTTATGCAACAAATTATAAGCTGATCTACTTAACAATAAAAGAAAAAGATAAGTAAGTGACTTTTTATTCTTCTGCTTCAGTCTCTTTATTCGTGGATAGTAAATTAACATGTAGCTGCAACTCACCAGTGCTGATGTTCAATATTGTTACGTCATACGACTATAATACGTAGTCTTGGAAGTTCGTGGTTGCGAAGTCGCTGTACAACAAACTATCTTGGGTTTACTTTAGAACATGACAGCGAAACCTGCGTTGATTGAGTGTAAAGTCGGTCAAAACTAATACGTTTCAATACTTTCTCGTTAGTGGTCTTTTTTTTTTTTTTTTGCTATTCTAACAATACGACGAAGGCACTGTACGCGGAAGATGTTGAGATTCTCTTATTGTGCACTAGAAAACGTCCACGTTTAGCTACCGTGCAGAAGAGTACTGTATACACAGAAACAATATAGGTAAAAATATCAATTAGTAAACTTGTTAAAGTATGAGAGATTTACAAAATCTAAACACTTTTAATCTTATATAGTTTAAAAATTTAATGTCATTGTAGTTTGTAAATAGTTACTAAAATAAATAATAATTTATGCTAACAATATTTATTTCACTAAAAAGTGTACAAAATTTACACATATTTAACTTAAATAACTTCTTTATTAAACGTAATTTAATTATTCTCTTTTACATTTTGGGTATAAAAACCCATAAATTTAGTCATTCTGTCAGACTGATTAAATCAGTTAGCACTGTTACAGAGTGTATAATTAAAAGCTACAATACAATAATCTTTACTTAACATGCAAAATAAATTGTTTGGATTTTGATATTTTATGAAAAGACAAAATAAAACAGACTAAAAATAGGACAACTTACAAGCAATGAATTTAAAAAATACATTAAAATTAACAACAAAATTTTCTAGAACTTATAATTTAGACTTAAAAAATAAAATAAATAAAATAATCAGAATTTCAATAGATTTATCATACAAATATACTACATAAAGTATACTCAAAAGTGCCAACATACGAAAAATTAATGTTAATTAATGTTAAAAATTAATGCTTTCGGACAGCATGAAACCGGCCCAAGGTGATGAACCGGAGCCGCAGTGAGGACGCAGATATCGACATGTCTATTTGCCTGTTGAAGAATAAAAACAACAAAGCACAAGTGATAACATGTCAAAATTTTGTTTTCAATAAAAAAATGCATCACTTATAATAAACTGGTTTGGTTATGTTTTCTTAATTGAAATAGTCAGTTTGCAACTTATTGTAAGCAATTATTAATAAGAAAACTTGTAGTTTTAAATTATGAAATTTAAGATATTTAATTTGAAAATGCTAACAAGCTTTAGTATTTATTATTTGAATTTTTTCATAGTGAAAATAACAATTTCAAAAATAATCAAATTTTCAAAAATTTTAATAAAATTAGTTAAAAAAATCAATATAGATACTAATAATCTCATACATAATAAAATATTGATAAAACTAAAATTTATATTAGAGACTTGTTAGTAGTATAAAAGCACATGTTGTTATAAAGTTTGTTATAGGAAGGAATATGTATATGTAATAAAAATTTATATTCAGTGTTGTTTTCAAATAAAACTTGTTGTTTGTATAGCTTTGTTATATTTAAAACAGCTAGCAATGCAAATGAACCATATTTGTTACATCTTAAACTTCACAGCTGTTTAGCTGAAAATAAAACTGTGTTTGCTGTAAAGTATATATAATATATAGTTACTTAAATAAAAAACCCAACATCTAAGTTTGAAAAAAGTAAAAACTTTCACATTTATACTTTATAAATAAACTCATTGTTATTGTAAGTGCGTACTTTACGCAAATGCGTACCTCTTAGTGTCCTTATCGATGTGTATAGTGCATGTGGTAAACATGATGATATAAAGAGTATTACATACAAGTTAAGCAATATTGCAAACAAGTGATTTTATAAAAGAGAGAAAAAGTTTGACTCTCTTGAGGTAGCCTAATTTTTAGACACGAACATTTGAGCATCATACGCGTATGCTTAATGTTACACTATTAAGGAAGGCACTTGTAGTGTGCCAGAAAGCGAGCTGACGACTTAGTCAGCTTAGGGATTTTACAATGTAAAGTTGTAATGAATAAATCCCTAGAGGTCTAAGCGGGTAGACGTCGTCAAGGCGAGTTAACTATTAGTGTTTTGCAGGCATATAGCTTGAGTTGACGTGGCCGTCGACTCAAGCTGGAGTTGAAAGACCGCAGCTGGGCGGTTAGAAGTCGTATAGCAGACCTCATTGAATAAGTAGCTAGGGAAGGTAAAGCGAGAGGAATGGCAGGTACCGTCCGAAGAAAGCCATGTAAAAGCCGGGCTCTCGCAAGAAGTAAAGGTAAAGCGAGAGGAATGGCAGAAACCGTCCGAAGAAAGCCATGTAAAAGCTCTTGCAAGAAGTAGCAGTGAGTAAACGAGCTCTGATATGATTCAGCCCAAGTAAAAGAACGTGTGCGAAATGAAGTGATTAAAGCATTTCTAGAGGTAAAGGTTTGGCCGGGGCGACTGAAGCAGAGAAGGCGAGGTACTAGAAATGGCGAATGGTAAAGCACACAAAATGTAACAAGTAAAAAAGCGACTGAATCACACGGTCGCTTTACTGATCAGAGCTCATGTACAGCGAAGAGTTTTGCGAACGAAGCAGAAGCTTTGAGAAAAAAATTTCAGCAAAAGGGGAGGGCTGTTTTTTTCGAAAATTAGTTGAAAATGAATTTTATAAGTGTGAGAGAGTTTGATAGAAAAGATTGAAAAAAAATGGGAAAATTTTGGAGCAAAAAAAGGCCCCGAAGCCGCCGCGGCGGCTTCGGGGCCTTTTTTTGCTCCAAAATTTTCCCATTTTTTTTCAATTTATTTTTTCCAATGGCGTTCGTCGAAAGACGTTCGCCTTTTTTTTTACCAATTTTTTTCAGGCTTTAACATTATATTTCAAGGGCGTTTGTCGAAAGACAAACGTCCTTTTTTTTTGCCAATTTTTTTTTGGCTTGCCCAAGAGAGTCTCCCTTATTAAATGACTGTTTTTTATTTAAGTTATATCCTAGATTTTGAGCGGTTGCGCCGAAAGTTGAGCATAGTTTTTTTTGCCCAAATTTTGTTTGACAAAATTATCAATAGCCTTATTAGTATAATGTTGTTTATTTTTGATACTTATGATAAATCAGATTTTTATTCGTATAAGATACAATCAAAAGAAAGATGGTAGTGAGGTTGGATTACTTTGATACATATAAAATGAAAATTTTACATGTTTCAAAACCTACTTTCATCTTTGGTTTTTTGATTTATTAACCTGATATGTTAAGTTACAATACTAGACTTATTTTAATATGTTGAATGGGTTTATTATGTGGAATTTTTTTTTTTTTTAATTTTTTTCTTAAGCTTAAAGATTAAGTAATAGTTATTTTTGTAAGAAAAATTTATAGTTTTATTAATTTCACCTATATGTGAGTTTTTGTTACAAAACGCTTAATTTAATCAAAACAGATAATTGTAATAGAAAATTTTTAAGCTTAGGCAAGCATTATGGTTTTAAAAAAGTGAACAAAACTGGACACCAAGTAAAACAAAAATCAAACTTTCAACCAAAGACTATTTTATTAATGACATGGACCAAAGGTATCTTTTTATTTAGTATATTTTACATAATATAATCTATTATCTGAACAGTTTTTAATAGTGACTAGTCATTAAACGCAATTAAGTTATGTTATAGGCAGTTAAAATATTTTCTTATTCTTTTACAAAACGTGTAAAATAATTGTTTGCTTTTACAACATAAGTATGTGGTTACTTAGAAAATTAATAATGTATTAAATTTACAACTAGCTTGTAATAAGTTTAAATATTTAAATGCTAAAACGTTTTTAATGTATATTGGAAGAATACTTAAATATTATTAAAGCTTTTAAACATTTTAATTTATAATCATCATTTTAGTCCCTAATTTAAGTTTTATATGAGTATATGCAGTACTCTGCTAAAAAACATGTTAAACCTTACTTTTCCAGTTTAACATATACTTTTTTGAATAGCAAGTAATTCAAGTTGTACTAAGAGCTAAAAAAATTAACCAACTTCTTATACATTATCTTTCTTTTATTTTGTTATTACAAACCGATAGTAGGCTAGATCATTGTATTTTTATTAATACTAAAACAAATTTAAACGCTTCTATTTTATCATTATGGTTTTAATTTAAAGTCTTTTAATGTTTTAGTTGAAATACTTTACTTATTTTTAATAAATAGAGTTTTTTCAGTATAAACTTTTACGAGTTATAGTTAGTTGTTAAAGTTAGTGGACATGATTTTAAGAAACATCCTTAATTTAAATTTAAGTCCACTGTTTAAAAACTTCTGGCACAGTTGTTACTACAAAACAAAATTTTTCATTAAAATAGAATCTTATAGCAGAAAGTTGGTAAGCTTAGGCAAGCATTAAAATTTTAACTAGAAAGAAGAAGGTAAACACTTTGTACACATATTTAACTTCAAACCAAAAGCAGTAAATTTTAATTGAAAAGCGTGAACAAAATATTTATTGTGTTTACATAAGGTCGTTGAATTTCTCAATAGTTTTAATAATGTTAAGAAGAGTGACCAGTAATTTTATTTTATTTATTATGTAAAAGTAAAATTACCTTCATGTTGTGTATTATAACATATACATTGATTGTTTGCTGTAGCAGAAGCGTTTAACATACTATTTGGTTGTTTAGAATACAAAATTATTGTTAACAATTTAGATTACAGTTAAAGAAAAAACTAAGTTACAGAAGTGAAAAAAAACTGATAATGTTATAAAATCCACAACAAGAGTAGTTACACGTTTATAAAATTTAATATAGAAGAATCCTACCCAAGTAACTCGAAAAAGCAGCTGTTACTAAAAAATCTATCGAATTTGAAAAGAAATATATTAAAATAACAAACGCAGACATAGATACTATACTACACTCATGCAAGGCAGTTCTCAGACATGTCAACAAAGTTTGGACAAAAAGAATGCAAAAGAAGACCTATTTGACGTTCCGATGGGAAGCTACCATGGCGCTGAAGTTTGCAACTTAATCGTTTCGTTCCTGTTGAATAACTCAAACTAATTTTTATCTAAAGATAACTTCGAGTTGTACCGCGATGATGGACTTTTGATAATTAAAAAGCGATAAAAAGAATCATAAAAAAAAGATGTTAGAGCGGGTTACTCTGAACAAAATTTAAAAATATAATCGAATTGGACAGCAGTAAGATAGACTTCCTGGACGTATTACTTGATCTAGAGAATGATATATCATCCCCACAGAAAACCCAACGCTAAAGAAAAAAACATAAATAAAAACTCTAACCATTCACCAAGCGTCAAAAGAGAACTACATAATATGATACAAAATATATTATCTGCTTCATCAAAAAACAATACTATGTCCAATAATTACAAGGAATCATACGAGAAGGCGTTAAAAACAGTGGCTTTAATAAAATCTTAGAATACTCATATCAAAATTACGATACGGCCGGTAGAAAAAGAAGAAAAAAGCAAATGTTATACTACAACCCCCCTTTTAGCGCAACATTAAAGACCAAAATATGAAAATCTTCTTAATTTAGTAGATAAGTTTATACCTAAAAACGGATAAATAAAATTCTCAACAGAAAGACAATCAAAATAAGTTATTCACGTATGCCAATTAACAATCCGAAATCACCGAATCAAATCTCAAAATCATAGAGGATAGTAAAAAAAGCAGAAGAAAAATGAAACAACTTACAATTGTAGAATTATAACCTCATGCCCAGTGGAAGGTAAATGCCTTTCCAGACGTGTCATATACAAAGCTACTGTCTCATATAATAACAAAGAACAGCGTTATATTGGATCCACTGCAAGAAACTTTAAAACAAGATACAATGAAAATATGCTGCAGAAATTAAATTCTGAAAGAATGCACAAAATTCAGCTCATTTATTCAGGCCGCTAACTTCAAAGATGATATGATTAAGAACAATGTTAAATGGAAGATAATGCATAAAATTGATCGACGCAAACCGAGCAGAACATGCTTTCTGTGTAATATTGAAATATTTGAAATAGCATTCGCTGACAAAAAAACCTTTTCTCAACTCCAGGACTGAGCAAACTGGTAGATGTAGACACTTCGCTAAATTTTATTCAATATCATAACATTTCATAACATTTTCATGTCCGTAATTGCATATTTTACCATTTTCTAAGTTTGTTGCATTTGTGCTTGTATTTATATCGTATTTGTACTTCATATTTTTATTTCATTGTATGCTATATCCAATAAGTTTTTTGTATTATAATTTAGTTTAACCCTCATAATAACTCGAATGAAAGCTCTATAATAATTGTTCAATTCGTCATTAAGCACTTTTGAATTTTTGTTAAGTTAACAGACTTTTTTAATTAAATCAGTTTTAACGAGAATCTAAATAGTACTAATTTTTAGCACTTAATAATAGTATATATAGCTTTGTCAGTCTTACTTAAAGAGGTTTTAGTTCGTGATCATTGCATTACACATTAAACATTGTGTAGAACAAAAACTTAAAATTTTAAATTGTTTAATTAATGTTGTTTAGAATATAAATATTGTGCAACTTTTAAATAAAAGTTAAGATAAACTATCATCTTTTAAAGATCAAGTTAAATGTTAATAATATAATTTTAATAACAAATAGCTTTTAGCATTTTCTATTTCCGTTTAAAACAATTACTGCAGTTTATAAGTTTACTTCAACACTATTTTTGTTCTTAACTTTAACATTTTATTTTTTAAAAGGCAAGTACTTTAAGTTTCACTAGTAACTATACTATTTTGATAACTTTCTAAATATAATATATCTTTTACTCATTGAGATGTTACAAACTCGATAGTAAGCTTGATTATTGTATTTGTTTTAATTTCAAAGTAAATAGTAAAACAAACTCACTACAAAATACTATTTTTAACAACATCATCAAAACTAAAAGTTACCATAAGCTTTGTGTTTTAAAAAATTAGTTACTTGAAATTTGTGCTACAATAAAGAAGCTTAACACTGTAAAGCTAATTTTAATATTAATGTTACTGTGTTTTTAAACAATTGATGACATAATTAAATATATTTAAGCTGAGTATTTTTGATTTATAAAAGTACAAAACACCGATGAAATAAAAAGCCAGTACAGAGTTTAACAACTAAAAAGGTAGTATTCGAAATTAAATAAATATTCAGTTGTGTATATGTATGTAAACAGTAATTTAAACTTTTAATTTTTTTTACTAGAACGAAACGACATGTAATAAAAACTCCACAAGTTTATTTTTTGAACTGTAAGGACCTTTTAAAGCTACTGTTAATTCATAATTTTGCCTTAGAATAATATGACTGCAGTTTTTAATTTTTATTGAGTATTAAGCAATCAAGTTAAAGAAGTATCATCAGATTTGCACCTGACGCCACTTGAAGCTAATTAATTGATAGCTCACTTATTTTTAATGTATAAATAAGTATTTAATCAAACTTCGTTTGCAGAGCGACAGTTCCAATATCGGATAAAATTTAGCACTACTTTAAAATAAAAGAAATTAAATGCTAATAATAAATCAATTTATAAGTGCTTTATCATAGTATATTTTATCACATTTTTATTTTTATAATGTTTTATTTAAGTGTGGACCGCGACAACGTTTTTTTTTAAGTGCACTGCGACTTCTGGTTTAGGCTACCATTGTGGTCCGGTCCTGCTTCATTCCAAATAATTTAATGACGTAATAATGGTAAAAAACTTAAATTTAAAATGTGTACCTTTTGACTTGTATTTCACTGAATTATGTTGAAATGTATTCTGAAATATTAAATACAACTTATTTTATCAACTAACTTATAAACTAAAACAAACAACGTTCACCTATTAAGTAAGAAACACTAGGAACAAGTTTGCAGTATCTCTTGTTTACTTCGCTTCTGGTTCTTAAGTCTTATTGCGTCTACTTGGTCCTTCTTCATAGTAACCTATGAAATAACACGTTTTAAATATTAATAAAATTATTTTTAACTTCATAAAACTGTTTCTATGTTAATTGTATGCACACCTCTTATAACCGTTGAAAAGAACGTAACTCTTGGTAAAAAAGTAGTTTGATTTATAACATATATATTTACAAAAACTTCACTTATTGTTATTTTTTATAACTTGAAAATATTTATTTATTTGTTGTACTATTATTAGCTCATTTGCGTATCTTTAAAACTTATAAAATATTTTTTGTTTTCGCGGTACAACGATAACTCTAAAACAAAACTTAAACTAAATCTTGCGAAAGTATTAAGAAATTAAGTTTTTCAATGTAATTGGTTAAGTGCTTTCAAATGTACATAGTTTTGTAGCTTTTAGTTAAACATGTTCAAGCTTCTTTTTGACCTATAAAGTATTCTGTTAAAAGCATCAACAAAACAGAACTTTTATATTAACCCAGGTGTATTTAAGCTTCTTAGTGTAACTGACACATTATAAAATAATGGAATCAAGATATTTGGCATCTTAAACACAAAAGTGGTATACGACTCAAACACCATCTCAAGAATATGTCTGTTAAACAAACTTTAACTTACAAGAAACATTTGTTCGACTTTAGTCATTTTGAAAATATCTAGTTATAATTATCTAGTACCTTTTTTAATGAGCACCTAAACGCAGTGTTATGTGTTAAAAGTTATTTTTACTAGGCACAAAAAATTGCACACCGGTTCGGTATATATATTTATAATAAAATAATTCAACTTATCAATACCATAATATTCAATTCAGTTAATAACTTAATTTCAACATAGATTAGTGTTAATTAAAAGTTTTTTTTGTTAGAATAGCAAGTACAGTCACCTCTCGCGAATCTACGCACGTTGTGTCCACAGCGAAAGTGCGTAACCAAACGATAGATAGCGAAAATACCTAATAAATTGGCTGTTTTCCTATAATGAATTTGATTAAATACATTTCAAGGACTTTCCCTTTTTTTTGTTTACAATAACTTTTTTTGTTAGAGTTGTACATATATGCGATTAGTTTTTTATTAGAAATTGTTTATACGTATACAAAGTTTTTTTTTTACTTTGTTCTTCGGCCACCTTAGTTTAAATTTGTCCTACATAGTATTTATAAAAAATATTACTTTGTTCAATTCATCATTAGAATTTAGCAAAAAATTAGAAAAATATTGTGTTAAAATGCGACTTTATGTCATAAATATTCTGAGAAATTGAACAGTTGTTGAAATTTGATTTAAAGGTAACCATGGGGACTAAGACACTTAAAATAGTAAGAAAGCCACATAATTCAATAGGTTCCTTAAATAGACACATTTTTTAAAAGCAATCAGTTTTATTAAAAGTTTACTAAATATAAAATAATAAAGATTTAAGTTAGCATTGAATTTTAAAAGATTATATGTATATTGTAAACTGAATACATACAATAAATTTACAAGATTAGATATATACTAAGTTATATTTTTTTGTATTTTTGAAAGCAGTCAAGTTTCTAGGGACTGAAATAAGTTTAAAAAAGACAAATATAAGACATTAGTTTATAGTTTTGCCTTGTTTAGTAGCCCCGATCCTGTAGCCTACCTAAATCTAAATTTTAGGTACAAACAATTTAACTAATTGGATAGAACCTCATTGAATTGGTTAATATCAAGCCTAGATAAAGACCTCTACCAACTTAAAATATGGGAAGAGCGCATAGCTAGATAAATATGATACAAAAAGGACGTGACCTGATTTACTTAGCAGATTGTGCAGAGTATCAATGAGGTGGAGTTAGGCGCCTCGAAGTAATTGAGTGAGACCACAAAAATTTCACCAAGATTATAACAGCCTGTAACGAAGTTATAGATTCAACCTTAAAATTGAGTTGTTAAGAGCAGAGATTAGCAAAATACAAAGTAGGCGCGATGTATTCGAGAAAACACAGTACGAGAAAAGAGTATGGTTTGATTATCAAGGGCTTAGCAATAGAAAGTACCAAAACGTTTTAAAAGAAAAACTTTTAGAGGGCTAAAAACTACAAAACGAGCCTTGAAATTTCTCCCTTCATTGGGTCTTATCCGAACAATTTCGAACATTGAAACCGTGTTTAACAAGGCTCGAAAACTCTGTAGGTTTAAATATACCGACGAACTTACCCATAGAGAAAGTAACAAATTCGTCTTATTTTCTAGTATACTACCTTTAAAATATATGTCAAGTTGTTTTAGTTCGGCTAAAGTTAAACGAAGAAAATTCATTAACTTAAATTTGTTTTTACGTAACACACATACGAAAATTCGCGAAAAACTCAGGCGACCAGTCCCACAAGCGCAAACAGAAAACCTCTCAAGAGAGGATTTTGAAAAGCAACAAAACAATTTTGCTAGGAAAATTCGCAAAACATAGGTAAAGAATACGCGAATTCGAAGCAAAATGAGCCGCTAAGACCGCCAAACCCAAGCCTGATTTGGCCTGATGCGCACGAACCCTGTAGTAACACACTAAGCTACTTTTGAAAGTTAAATTGAGAATTATAGTTATATACTGACAACAACTACGATATTTTAAGTAGAATTTTAATAAAGCGTTCTTTTAACTACTGATAAATACTCAAACACTTCAATAATGCAAACAAAACTTCAACTAACAAAAAATACACTGTTGACTACGAATTTGACCATTGAGTTCCTTAACAGTTTCAACGAGCAGGATTGTGCTCCTGGTAAGCTCCAATTTGAGTTCCATTTCAGCCTTATTCATCCATCTGCCTTCCATGTCACCGTACTTGCATAGTGTGCAAGAACACTTCTCTGTACAAACATATTCATTTGTTTAATACATAATTTGAATCAACCTACTATTGTACATTTTTATAAGTAAATAAGCCTAAAACGCTTATCTAATTTCTACTACGTCTTGACAAATTAGTTTATCTTTAGTTTTAAGAAGCAGTTTGAAAACTACAACCAATTTTACCAGATTTTATTCTCAAGTAAAAACTATAATAAAAGTTTTAGTTATAATTCAAAATTCAAAACTCTACAAAGTAGTAAAATATCAAAGTAAATTAAAAGATACAGTAAGTTCAAAGAACCTTAAGAATAATTTTTAATACTTAACTCATGAAGAAAAGAATATTTTGCAAACCATTAAACAATCTAATTCTTTTTTCTTATCAAAACCACGATTTAAAGCAATAATTAAAACGATACTGAAGAGAAAGTTCGTGCTTATTAGACAAAACTAATATTCTTGTTTTATTTAAAAAATTCATCTACTCACGTCTCTACTGATAAGCTGTCTGGCTGCCTGTGACGTAACAATAGTGGTTGTTGATGATCTGACCGGTGTTTTCCAGCCTCTTGCGCTGAACCACTTTCTACCTTCTCACCGCACAGCTCGCCGAAAACTTCCCGCGCCTGCATCTTTGCCTGCTCTCAGCGGATCTCATCGGGGATTTCCCATTTCTAAAGACATTTTTCTCTCACGTCCAACTGCCGCGTCTCCTTCAAGATCCTGTGCGACAAAATGAGAAAGTTTGTTTTATTTAATTTTAGGATTTGATTTTTACTTTGCACAACTAAAACACAATAAATTAAAAGATAATTGACCTGAAACTTTCAAATGTTTTTTAAAATAAACCTATAATTCAAAATTTAATTACAGCTTTTTTTTTAAGTATCATCTGACGTTAAATTAAACAATAAATTATAAACTTAAAAATCTAAAAAAAACTACAATAAAAATATTAATAGAACAATATGCGTGGAGTTTTGACAAAGCTTTGCATTGTTCATCAGCAATTCTGTAGAAAGCTGTGGTATTTACTTGAACTTTTCAAATTTAAATATATTTACTCTTTATATTACACCAAAAACATTAATTTACATAAATGTAAATACATAAAACATTTATAAATGAAGACAAACTGAAAAAGCGTATAAAAAGATACTTTTCTGTAGTTTTTAATGAAAGTTTAAATAATCTAATCATAGTAACTTTTTATGAAATAAAATGTTATAACAGTTATTGAATAGAATTTGTTTTAGTGTTTAAAATATAAAACTTTTTAAACAAATATTGATTTTTTTTAAATGTATACGAAAGCATTGTAACCGCTTATATTTTCTCACAAAGTAAAACTATAAGCAGTAAACGAATTTAGTTTGGCAAATGTTTTGACAAAAAAAGAGGCTAAAAGTTTTGAAGTGCTCTTAAATAAGATTAGGATATAGTTGGCGTAAGTTATTTAACAATATTTACCTAAATATTTACTAAAATTCACATGTATTTGACGGCTATTCAACGGCCTAAGGCTGATAAACTCATGAATATACACAAATTTGTGCAATTTTACTGCAAACTTTAAAATGCAAAAAGCTATAAAGCTACTGGATAAGCTTTATTTATAGCTTAATTATGATAAAAACCTACTTTATATTGAGATATAATATTGAATATTTCAATTAAACGTGCCAAGCATAATTCAAAACGTTTTTTCTATCATTTCAACAAAATAAAATCATTTAGATCTTAATATCATTCAGAACATATTTTGTTAAATTTATTAAGAATTATCAGTTTGACTACAATAATAAATAAGTAAGATTATTGCAATACCTGCCAGAACTTTCTTTGAAAATAGCTGGACATACAAAAATTCGCGAAAAACTCAGGCGACCAGTACCACAAGCGCAAACAGAAAACCTCTCAAGAGAGGAATTTGAAAAGCAACAAAATAATTTTGCTAGGAAAACTCGCAAAACATAGGTAAAGAATACGCGAATTCGAAGCAAAATGAGCCGCTAAGACCGCCAAACCCAAGCCTGATTTGGCCTGATGCGCAAGAACCCTGTAGTAACACACTGAGCTACTCTTGAAAGTTAAATTGAGAATTATAGTTATATACTGACAACAACTACGATATTTTAAGTAGAATTTTAATAAAGCGTTCTTTTAACTACTGATAAATACTCAAACACTTCAATAATGCAAACAAAACTTCAACTAACAAAAAATACACTGTTGACTACGAATTTGACCATTGAGTTCCTTAACAGTTTCAACGAGCAGGATTGTGTTCCTGGTAAGCTCCAATTTGAGTTCCATTTCAGCCTTGTTCATCCATCTGCCTTCCATGTCACCGTACTGCTGCATAGTGTGCAAGAACACTTCTCTGTACAAACATATTCATTTGTTTAATACATAATTTGCATCAACCTACTATTGTACATTTTTATAAGTAAATAAGCCTAAAACGCTTATCTAATTTCTACTACGTCTTGACAAATTAGTTTATCTTTAGTTTTAAGAAGCAGTTTGAAAACTACAACCAATTTTACCAGATTTTATTCTCAAGTAAAAACTATAATAAAAGTTTTAGTTATAATTCAAAATTCAAAACTCTACAAAGTAGTAAAATATCAAAGTAAATTAAAAGATACAGTAAGTTCAAAGAACCTTAAGAATAACTTTTAATACTTAATTCATGGACGAAAGAATATTTTTGCAAACCATTAAACAATCTAATTCATTTTTTTTATCAAAACCACGATTTAAAGTAATAATTAAAACGATACTGAAGAGAAAGTTCGTGCTTATTAGACAAAACTAATATTCTTGTTTTATTTAAAAAATTCATCTACTCACGTCTCTACTGATAAGCTGTCTGGCTGCCTGTGACGTAACAATAGTGGTTGTTGATGATCTGACCGGTGTTTTCCAGCCTCTTGCGCTGAAACACTTCCTACCTTCTCACCGCACAGCTCGCCGAAAACTTCCCGCGCCTGCATCTTTGCCGGCTCCCAGCGGATCTCGTCGGGGATTTCCCATTTCTGAAGACATTTTTCTCTCACGTCCGACTGCCGCGTCTCCTTCAAGATCCTGTGCGACAAAATGAGAAAGTTTGTTTTATTTAATTTTAGGATTGGATTTTTACTTTGCACAACTAAAACACAAAAAGTTAAAAGATAATTGACCTGAAACTTTAAAAATATTTTCTAAAATAAACCTATAATTCAAAATTTAATTACAGCTTTTTTTAAGTATCATCTGACGTTAAATTAAACAATAAATTATAAACTTCAAAATCTAAAAAAAAACTGCAATAAAAATATTAATAAATCCAACCATTTTCTAACTTGTCTCTACAATATGCCCGTAGTTTTGACAAAGCTTCGCATTGTTCATCTGCAATTCTGTAGAAAACTGTGGTATTTATTTAAGCTTTTCAAATTTAAATACATTTACTCCTCATATTACACCAAAAACATTAAATTACATAAATGTAAATACATAAAACATTTGTAAATGAAGACAAACTGAAAATGCGTATAAAAAGATACTTTTCTGTAGTTTTTAATGAATGTTTAAATAATCTAATCAGAGTAACTTTTTATAAAATAAAATGTTATAACAGTTATTGAATAGAAGTTGTTTTAGTGTTTTAAATAGCCTTATTAGTATAATGTTGTTTATTTTTGATACTTATGATAAATCAGATTTTTATTCGTATAAGATACAATCAAAAGAAAGATGGTAGTGAGGTTGGATTACTTTGATACATATAAAATGAAAATTTTACATGTTTCAAAACCTACTTTCATCTTTGGTTTTTTGATTTATTAACCTGATATGTTAAGTTACAATACTAGACTTATTTTAATATGTTGAATGGGTTTATTATGTGGAATTTTTTTTTTTTTTAATTTTTTTCTTAAGCTTAAAGATTAAGTAATAGTTATTTTTGTAAGAAAAATTTATAGTTTTATTAATTTCACCTATATGTGAGTTTTTGTTACAAAACGCTTAATTTAATCAAAACAGATAATTGTAATAGAAAATTTTTAAGCTTAGGCAAGCATTATGGTTTTTAAAAAGTGAACAAAACTGGACACCAAGTAAAACAAAAATCAAACTTTCAACCAAAGACTATTTTATTAATGACATGGACCAAAGGTATCTTTTTATTTAGTATATTTTACATAATATAATCTATTATCTGAACAGTTTTTAATAGTGACTAGTCATTAAACGCAATTAAGTTATGTTATAGGCAGTTAAAATATTTTCTTATTCTTTTACAAAACGTGTAAAATAATTGTTTGCTTTTACAACATAAGTATGTGGTTACTTAGAAAATTAATAATGTATTAAATTTACAACTAGCTTGTAATAAGTTTAAATATTTAAATGCTAAAACGTTTTTAATGTATATTGGAAGAATACTTAAATATTATTAAAGCTTTTAAACATTTTAATTTATAATCATCATTTTAGTCCCTAATTTAAGTTTTATATGAGTATATGCAGTACTCTGCTAAAAAACATGTTAAACCTTACTTTTCCAGTTTAACATATACTTTTTTGAATAGCAAGTAATTCAAGTTGTACTAAGAGCTAAAAAAATTAACCAACTTCTTATACATTATCTTTCTTTTATTTTGTTATTACAAACCGATAGTAGGCTAGATCATTGTAGTTTTATTAATACTAAAACAAATTTAAACGCTTCTATTTTATCATTATGGTTTTAATTTAAAGTCTTTTAATGTTTTAGTTGAAATACTTTACTTATTTTTAATAAATAGAGTTTTTTCAGTATAAACTTTTACGAGTTATAGTTAGTTGTTAAATTTAGTGGACATGATTTTAAGAAACATCCTTAATTTAAATTTAAGTCCACTGTTTAAAAACTTCTGGCACAGTTGTTACTACAAAACAAAATTTTTCATTAAAATAGAATCTTATAGCAGAAAGTTAGTAAGCTTAGGCAAGCATTAAAATTTTAACTAGAAAGAAGAAGGTAAACACTTTGTACACATATTTAACTTCAAACCAAAAGCAGTAAATTTTAATTGAAAAGCGTGAACAAAATATTTATTGTGTTTACATAAGGTCGTTGAATTTCTCAATAGTTTTAATAATGTTAAGAAGAGTGACCAGTAATTTTATTTTATTTATTATGTAAAAGTAAAATTACCTTCATGTTGTGTATTATAACATATACATTGATTGTTTGCTGTAGCAGAAGCGTTTAACATACTATTTGGTTGTTTAGAATACGAAATTATTGTTAACAATTTAGAATACAGTTAAAGAAAAAACTAAGTTACAGAAGTGAAAAAAAACTGATAATGTTATAAAATCCACAACAAGAGTAGTTACACGTTTATAAAATTTAATATAGAAGAATCCTACCCAAGTAACTCGAAAAAGCTGTTACTAAAAAATCTATCGAATTTGAAAAGAAATATATGAAAATAACAAACGCAGACATAGATACTATACTACACTCATGCAAGGCAGTTCTCAGACATGTCAACAAAGTTTGGACAAAAAGAATGCAAAAGAAGACCTATTTGACGTTCCGATGGGAAGCTACCATGGCGCTGAAGTTTGCAACTTAATCGTTTCGTTCCTGTTGAATAACTCAAACTAATTTTTATCTAAAGATAACTTCGAGTTGTACCGCGATGATGGACTTTTGATAATTAAAAAGCGATAAAAAGAATCATAAAAAAAAGATGTTAGAGCGGGTTACTCTGAACAAAATTTAAAAATGTAATCGAATTGGACAGCAGTAAGATAGACTTCCTGGACGTATTAGTTGATCTAGAGAATGATATATCATCCCCACAGAAAACCCAACGCTAAAGAAAAAAACATAAATAAAAACTCTAACCATTCACCAAGCGTCAAAAGAGAACTACATAATATGATACAAAATATATTATCTGCTTCATCAAAAAACAATACTATGTCCAATAATTACAAGGAATCATACGAGAAGGCGTTAAAAACAGTGGCTTTAATAAAATCTTAGAATACTCATATCAAAATTACGATACGGCCGGTAGAAAAAGAAGAAAAAAGCAAATGTTATACTACAACCCCCCTTTTAGCGCAACATTAAAGACCAAAATATGAAAATCTTCTTAATTTAGTAGATAAGTTTATACCTAAAAACGGATAAATAAAATTCTCAACAGAAAGACAACCAAAATAAGTTATTCACGTATGCCAATTAACAATCCGAAATCACCGAATCAAATCTCAAAATCATAGAGGATAGTAAAAAAAGCAGAAGAAAAATGAAACAACTTACAATTGTAGAATTATAACCTCATGCCCAGTGGAAGGTAAATGCCTTTCCAGACGTGTCATATACAAAGCTACTGTCTCATATAATAACAAAGAACAGCGTTATATTGGATCCACTGCAAGAAACTTTAAAACAAGATACAATGAAAATATGCTGCAGAAATTAAATTCTGAAAGAATCCACAAAATTCAGCTCATTTATTCAGGCCGCTAACTTCAAAGATGATATGATTAAGAACAATGTTAAATGGAAGATAATGCATAAAATTGATCAACGCAAACCGAGCAAAACATGCTTTCTGTGTAATATTGAAATATTTGAAATAGCATTCGCTGACAAAAAAACCTTTTCTCAACTCCAGGACTGAGCAAACTGGTAGATGTAGACACTTCGCTAAATTTTATTCAACATCATAACATTTTCATGTCCGTAATTGCATATTTTACCATTTACTAAGTTTGTTGCATTTGTGCTTGTATTTATAACGTTTTTGTACTTCATATTTTTAGTTCATTGTATGCTATATCCAATAAGTTTTTTGTATTATAATTTAGTTTAACCCTCATAATAACTCGAATGAAAGCTCTATAATAATTGTTCAATTCGTCATTAAGCACTTTTGAATTTTTGTTAAGTTAACAGACTTTTTTAATTAAATCAGTTTT
The DNA here is from genome assembly GCF_965202585.1 of Thalia democratica. Classification (NCBI taxonomy): domain Eukaryota; kingdom Metazoa; phylum Chordata; class Thaliacea; order Salpida; family Salpidae; genus Thalia; species Thalia democratica. The sequence goes on along the minus strand of NC_139166.1, from coordinate 93,282,672 downwards.
AACGAGAATCTCAATAGTACTAATTTTTAGCACTTAATAATAGTATATATAGCTTTGTCAGTCTTACTTAAAGAGGTTTTAGTTCGTGATCATTGCATTACACATTAAACATTGTGTAGAACAAAAACTTAAAATTTTAAATTGTTTAATTAATGTTGTTTAGAATATAAATATTGTGCAACTTTTAAATAAAAGTTAAGATAAACTATCATCTTTTAAAGATCAAGTTAAATGTTAATAATATAATTTTAATAACAAATAGCTTTTAGCATTTTCTATTTCCGTTTAAAACAATTACTGCAGTTTATAAGTTTACTTCAACACTATTTTTGTTCTTAACTTTAACATTTTATTTTTTAAAAGGCAAGTACTTTAAGTTTCACTAGTAACTATACTATTTTGATAACTTTCTAAATATAATATATCTTTTACTCATTGAGATGTTACAAACTCGATAGTAAGCTTGATTATTGTATTTGTTTTAATTTCAAAGTAAATAGTAAAACAAACTCACTACAAAATACTATTTTTAACAACATCATCAAAACTAAAAGTTACCATAAGCTTTGTGTTTTAAAAAATTAGTTACTTGAAATTTGTGCTACAATAAAGAAGCTTAACACTGTAAAGCTAATTTTAATATTAATGTTACTGTGTTTTTAAACAATTGATGACATAATTAAATATATTTAAGCTGAGTATTTTTGATTTATAAAAGTACAAAACACCGATGAAATAAAAAGCCAGTACAGAGTTTAACAACTAAAAAGGTAGTATTCGAAATTAAATAAATATTCAGTTGTGTATATGTATGTAAACAGTAATTTAAACTTTTAATTTTTTCTACTAGAACGAAACGACATGTAATAAAAACTCCACAAGTTTATTTTTTGAACTGTAAGGACCTTTTAAAGCTACTGTTAATTCATAATTTTGCCTTAGAATAATATGACTGCAGTTTTTAATTTCTATTGAGTATTAAGCAATCAAGTTAAAGAAGTATCATCAGATTTGCACCTGACGCCACTTGAAGCTAATTAATTGATAGCTCACTTATTTTTAATGTATAAATAAGTATTTAATCAAACTTCGTTTGCAGAGCGACAGTTCCAATATCGGATAAAATTAAGCACTACTTTAAAATAAAAGAAATTAAATGCTAATAATAAATCAATTTATAAGTGCTTTATCATAGTATATTTTATCACATTTTTATTTTTATAATGTTTTATTTAAGTGTGGACCGAGACAACGTTTTTTTTTAAGTGCACTGCGACTTCTGGTTTAGGCTACCATTGTGGTCCGGTCCTGCTTCATTCCAAATAATTTAATGACGTAATAATGGTAAAAAACTTAAATTTAAAATGTGTACCTTTTGACTTGTATTTTACTGAATTATGTTGAAATGTATTCTGAAATATTAAATACAACTTATTTTATCAACTAACTTATAAACTAAAACAAAAAACGTTCACCTATTAAGTAAGAAACACTAGGAACAAATTTGCAGTATCTCTTGTTTACTTCGCTTCTGGTTCTTAAGTCTTATTGCGTCTACTTGGTCCTTCTTCATAGTAACCTATGAAATAACACGTTTTAATTATAAATAAAATTATTTATAACTTCATAAAACTGTTTCTATGTTAATTGTATGCACACCTCTTATAACCGTTGAAAAGAACGTAACTCTTGGTAAAAAAGTAGTTTGATTTATAACATATATATTTACAAAAACTTCACTTATTGTTATTTTTTATAACTTGAAAATATTTATTTATTTATTGTACTATTATTAGCTCATTTGCGTATCTTTAAAACTTATAAAATATTTTTTGTTTTCGCGGTACAACGATAACTCTAAAACAAAACTTAAACTAAATCTTGCGAAAGTATTAAGAAATTAAGTTTTTCAATGTAATTGGTTAAGTGCTTTCAAATGTACATAGTTTTGAATAGCTTTTAGTAAACATGTTCAAGCTTCTTTTTGACCTATAAAGTATTCTGTTAAAAGCATCAACAAAACAGAACTTTTATATTAACCCAGGTGTATTTAAGCTTCTTAGTGTAACTGACACATTATAAAATAATGGAATCAAGATATTTGGCATCTTAAACACAAAAGTGGTATACGACTCAAACACCATCTCAAGAATATGTCTGTTAAACAAACTTTAACTTACAAGAAACATTTGTTCGACTTTAGTCATTTTGAAAATATCTAGTTATAATTATCTAGTACCTTTTTTAATGAGCACCTAAACGCAGTGTTATGTGTTAAAAGTTATTTTTACTAGGCACAAAAAATTGCACACCGGTTCGGTATATATCTTTATAATAAAATAATTCAACTTATCAATACCATAATATTCAATTCAGTTAATAACTTAATTTCAACATAGATTAGTGTTAATTAAAAGTTTTTTTTGTTAGAATAGCAAGTACAGTCACCTCTCGCGAATCTACGCACGTTGTGTCCACAGCGAAAGTGCGTAACCAAACGATAGATAGCGAAAATACCTAATAAATTGGCTGTTTTCCTATAATGAATTTGATTAAATACATTTCAAGGACTTTCCCTTTTTTTTGTTTACAATAACTTTTTTTGTTAGAGTTGTACATATATGCGATTAGTTTTTTATTAAAAATTGTTTATACGTATACAAAGTTTTTTTTTACTTTGTTCTTCGGCCACCTTAGTTTAAATTTGTCCTACATAGTATTTATAAAAAATATTACTTTGTTCAATTCATCATTAGAATTTAGCAAAAAATTAGAAAAATATTGTGTTAAAATGCGACTTTATGTCATAAATATTCTGAGAAATTGAACAGTTGTTGAAATTTGATTTAAAGGTAACCATGGGGACTAAGACACTTAAAATAGTAAGAAAGCCACATAATTCAATAGGTTCCTTAAATAGACACATTTTTTAAAAGCAATCAGTTTTATTAAAAGTTTACTAAATATAAAATAATAAAGATTTAAGTTAGCATTAAATTTTAAAAGATTATATGTATATTGTAAACTGAATACATACAATAAATTTACAAGATTAGATATATACTAAGTTACATTTTTTTGTATTTTTGAAAGCAGTCAAGTTTCTAGGGACTGAAATAAGTTTAAAAAAGACAAATATAAGACATTAGTTTATAGTTTTGCCTTGTTTAGTAGCCCCGATCCTGTAGCCTACCTAAATCTAAATTTCAGGTACAAACAATTTAACTAATTGGATAGAACCTCATTGAATTGGTTAATATCAAGCCTAGATAAAGACCTCTACCAACTTAAAACGTGGGAAGAGCGCATAGCTAGATAAATATGATACAAAAAGGACGTGACCTGATTTACTTAGCAGATTGTGCAGAGTATCAATGAGGTGGAGTTAGGCGCCTCGAAGTAATTGAGTGAGACCACAAAAATTTCACCAAGATTATAACAGCCTGTAACGAAGTTATAGATCCAACCTTAAAATTGAGTTGTTAAGAGCAGAGATTAGCAAAATACAAAGTAGGCGCGATGTATTCGAGAAAACACAGTACGAGAAAAGAGTATGGTTTGATTATCAAGGGCTTAGCAATAGAAAGTACCAAAACGTTTTAAAAGAAAAACTTTTAGAGGGCTGAAAACTACAAAACGAGCCTTGAAATTTCTCCCTTCATTGGGTCTTATCCGAACAATTTCGAACATTGAAACCGTGTTTAACAAGGCTCGAAAACTCTGTAGGTTTAAATATACCGACGAACTTACCCATAGAGAAAGTAACAAATTCGTCTTATTTTCTAGTATACTACCTTTAAAATATATGTCAAGTTGTTTTAGTTCGGCTAAAGTTAAACGAAGAAAATTCATTAACTTAAATTTGTTTTTACGTAACACACATACGAAAATTCGCGAAAAACTCAGGCGACCAGTCCCACAAGCGCAAACAGAAAACCTCTCAAGAGAGGATTTTGAAAAGCAACAAAACAATTTTGCTAGGAAAATTCGCAAAACATAGGTAAAGAATACGCGAATTCGAAGCAAAATGAGCCGCTAAGACCGCCAAACCCAAGCCTGATTTGGCCTGATGCGCACGAACCCTGTAGTAACACACTAAGCTACTTTTGAAAGTTAAATTGAGAATTATAGTTATATACTGACAACAACTACGATATTTTAAGTAGAATTCTAATAAAGCGTTCTTTTAACTACTGATAAATACTCAAACACTTCAATAATGCAAACAAAACTTCAACTAACAAAAAATACACTGTTGACTACGAATTTGACCATTGAGTTCCTTAACAGTTTCAACGAGCAGGATTGTGTTCCTGGTAAGCTCTAATTTGAGTTCCATTTCAGCCTTGTTCATCCATCTGCCTTCCATGTCACCGTACTGCTGCATAGTGTGCAAGAACACTTCTCTGTACAAACATATTCATTTGTTTAATACATAATTTGAATCAACCTACTATTGTACATTTTTATAAGTAAATAAGCCTAAAACGCTTATCTAATTTCTACTACGTCTTGACAAATTAGTTTATCTTTAGTTTTAAGAAGCAGTTTGAAAACTACAACCAACTTTACAAGATTTTATTCTCAAGTAAAAACTATAAAAAAAGTTTTAGTTATAATTCAAAATTCAAAACTCTACATAGTAGTAAAATATCAAAGTAAATTAAAAGATACAGTAAGTTCAAAAAACCTTAAGAATAATTTTTAATACTTAATTTTAAAAAGAATATTTTGCAAACCATTAAACAATCTAATTCATTTTTCTTATCAAAACAACGATTTAAAGCAATAATTAAAACGATACTGAAGAGAAAGTTCGTGCTTATTAGACAAAACTAATATTCTTGTTTTATTTAAAAAATTCATTTACTCACGCCTCTGCTGATAAGCAAGTGAGGTGTCTGGCTGCCTGTGACGTAACAATAGTGGTTGTGGATGATCTGACCGGTGTTTTCCAGCCTCTTGCGCTGAAACACTTCCTACCTTCTCACCGCACAGCTCGCCGAAAACTTCCCGCGCCTGCATCTTTGCCGGCTCCCAGCGGATCTCGTCGGGGATTTCCCATTTCTGAAGACATTTTTCTCTCACGTCCGACTGCCACGTCTCCTTCAAGATCCTGTGTGACACAATAAGAAAGTTTTTTTTATTTAATTTTAGGATTGGATTTTCACTTTGCACAACTAAACACAAAATGTTAAAAGATAATTGACCTATAACTTTAAAAATGTTTTCTAAAATAAACATATAATTCTAAATTTAAATACAGTTTTTTTTTTATTATCATCTGACGTTAAATTAAACAATAAATTATAAACTTAAAAGTCTAAAAAAAAAATTCAATAAAAATATTAATAGAACAATATGCGTGGAGTTTTGACAAAGCTTTGAATTGTTCATCAGCAATTCTGTGGAAAACTGTGGTATTTACTTAAACTTTTCAAATTTAAATATAGTTACTCTTTATATTACACCAAAAACATTAATTTACATAAATGTAAATACATAAAACATTTATAAATGAAGACAAACTGAAAAGGCGTATAAAAAGATATTTTTTTATACTTTTTAATGAATGTTTAAATAATCTAATCAGAGTAACTTTTGATAAAATAAAATGTTATAACAGTTATTGTTAGAAGTTGTTTTAGTGTTTAAAATATAAAACTTTTTAAACAAATATTGATTTTTTTTTAAATGTATACGAAAGCATTGTATTCGCTTATATTTTCTCACAAAGTAAAACTAAAAGCAGTAAACGAGTTTAGTTCGGCAAATGTTTTGACATAAAAAGAGGCTAAAAGTTTTGAAGTGCCCTTAAATAAGATTAGGATATAGTTGGCGTAAGTTATTTAACAATATTTACCTAAATATTTACTAAAATTCACATGTATTTGACGGCTATTCAACGGCCTAAGGCTGATAAACTCATGAATATACACAAATTTGTGCAATTTTACTGCAAACTTTAAAATGCAAAAAGCTATAAAGCTACTGGATAAGCTTTATTTATAGCTTAATTATGATAAAAAGGTACTTTATATTGAGATAATATGTTAAATATTTCAATTAAACGTGCCAAGCATAATTCAAAACGTTTTTTCTATCATTTCAACAAAATAATATCATTTAGATCATAATATCATTTAGAACATATTTTGTTAAATTTATTAAGAATTATCAGTTTGACTACAATAATAAATAAGTAAGATTATTGCAATACCTGCCAGAACTTTCTTTGAAAATAGCTGGACATCAGAAAATTCGCGAAAAACTCAGGCGACCAGTAGCACAAGCGCAAACAGAAAACCTCTCAAGTGAGGAGTTTGAAAAGCAACAAAATAATTTTGCTAAAGAAATTCGCAAAAAATAGGCAATTAATACGCGAATTCGAAGCAAAATGAGCCGCTAAGACCGCCAAACCCAAGCCTGATTTGGCCTGATGTGCTCGAACCCTGTAGTAACACACTAAGCTACTTTTGAAAGTTAAATTGAGAATTATAGTTATATACTGACAACAACTACGATATTTTAAGTAGAATCTTAATGAAGCGTTTTTTTAACTACTGATAAATACTCAAACACTTCAATAATGCAAACAAAACTTCAACTAACAAAAAATACACTGTTGACTACGAATTTGACCATTGAGTTCCTTAACAGTTTCAACGAGCAGGATTGTGTTCCTGGTAAGCTCTAATTTGAGTTCCATTTCAGCCTTGTTCATCCATCTGCCTTCCATGTCACCGTACTGCTGCATAGTGTGCAAGAACACTTCTCTGTACAAACATATTCATTTGTTTAATACATAATTTGAATCAACCTAATATTGTACATATTATTAAGTAAATAAGCTAAAAACGCTAATCTAAGTTCTACTACGTCTTGACAAATTAGTTTATCTTTAGTTTTAAGAAGCAGTTTGAAAACTACAACCAACTTTACAAGATTTTATTCTCAAGTAAAAACTATAAAAAAAGTTTTAGTTATAATTCAAAATTCAAAACTCTACAAAGTAGTAAAATATCAAAGTAAATTAAAAGATACAGTAAGTTCAAAAAACCTTAAGAATAATTTTTAATACTTAATTTTAAAAAGAATATTTTGCAAACCATTAAACAATCTAATTCATTTTTCTTATCAAAACCACGATTTAAAGCAATAATTAAAATGATACTGAAGAGAAAGTTCGTGCTTATTAGACAAAATTAATATTCTTGTTTTATTTAAAAATTTTATTTACTCACGCCTCTGCTGATAAGCAAGTGAGGTGTCTGGCTGCCTGTGACGTAACAATAGTGGTTGTGGATGATCTGACCGGTGTTTTCCAGCTTCTTGCGCTGACAACTCTCTACCTTCTCACCGCACAGCTCGCCGAAAACTTCCCGCGCCTGCATCTTTGCCGGCTCCCAGCGGATCTCGTCGGGGATTTCCCATTTCTGAAGACATTTTTCTCTCACGTCCGACTGCCGCGTCTCCTTCAAGATCCTGTGCGACAAAATGAGAAAGTTTGTTTTATTTAATTTTAGGATTGGATTTTTACTTTGCACAACTAAAACACAAAAAGTTAAAAGATAATTGACCTGAAACTTTAAAAATATTTTCTAAAATAAACCTATAATTCAAAATTCAATTACAGCTTTTTTTAAGTATCATCTGACGTTAAATTAAACAATAAATTATAAACTTCAAAATCTAAAAAAAAACTGCAATAAAAATATTAATAAATCCAACCATTTTCTAACTTGTCTCTACAATATGCCCGTAGTTTTGACAAAGCTTCGCATTGTTCATCTGCAATTCTGTAGAAAACTGTGGTATTTATTTAAGCTTTTCAAATTTAAATACATTTACTCCTCATATTACACCAAAAACATTAAATTACATAAATGTAAATACATAAAACATTTGTAAATGAAGACAAACTGAAAATGCGTATAAAAAGATACTTTTCTGTAGTTTTTAATGAATGTTTAAATAATCTAATCAGAGTAACTTTTTATAAAATAAAATGTTATAACAGTTATTGAATAGAAGTTGTTTTAGTGTTTTAAATATAAAACTTTTTAAACAAATATTGATTATAAAATAATGTTATGAAAACATTGTATTCGCTTATATTTTCTCACAAAGTAAAACTAAAAGCAGTAAACGAGTTTAGTTCGGCAAATGTTTTGACATAAAAAGAGGCTAAAAGTTTTGAAGTGCTCTTAAATAAGATTAGGATATAGTTGGCGTAAGTTATCTAGCAATATTTACCTAAATATTTACTAAAATTCACATGTATTTGACGGCTATTCAACGGCCTAAGGCTGATAAACTCATGAATATACACAAGTTTATGTAATTTTACTGCAAACTTTAAAATGCAAAAAGCTATAAAGCTACTGGATAAGCTTTATTTATAGCTTAAAAAGTGTTTATTCATAGCAATTCTTAATAAAAAATTCAATACTCTGACATTTAATCTGACTAAAAAAAATGTCTTGAATGAAAGCTTAATGAACTTATATTAATTCTAATGGTAAAAAAAATAACCATACAGTATACTCATTCATAGTTTAATAACTAATAATAATTTCAATTCATATAAAAAACATTTTCAAATTATCATAATTTTTCTAATATACACGATAACCAATCATTAATTTCAAAAAAAAAGCAACCTTTCGGAATTTGCGGGCCGGGTGGTGACCGGCTATGGTGAGTTTTGTGATGCGGAGCAAGTATTGTGAAGGGGGTGCACATGTCAGCATGAAGTTCTGCATATCAGCCACGCGGTGGCGAACTGGCACATTGTATTTACTCGATGTTCCCCTGCCCTGCCTATGAAAAATTAAATGAATGTTTGTTATGATGAATTGTGTTTAATGGTGAATCTTAACTGTAAAATTTGAAACTGAATGTCAAATAGCTTTATGACCAGCATAAACTTATGTTTGGATCTTAATATAGTCTTTTGGAAATTTAAATGCACTTGCAGTCCAAGGACCCAAGTATAGTAGTTCAATAATAAAAAATTAGAAAACGTAAACATGCTTTATAACTTATTAAAGTAGCAGTGTTATATCTACTGATTTGTATTTTATAGGTTCTAAATAAAATTATATCAAAACTAAATATTGTTAAGTTTAATTAACATTCTTAAAATCCCAAAATCATAGAATCTTTTTTTTTTGATAGCAAGCGCAATAATAAGTGAAATAATAACAATAATAAGTACAATAATACAGTAAAAGAAAAATAAAACGTAAATGATAACCAAACGATAAAAAAAAATCTTATATCTTATAAGTTTCTCTTTAGTATTGTAATGTGACAAACTTGAGCTATACTTTAGAAATAGCATTTAAAAACAGTTTATTAAATCAAGCATTAACACAACGGTTTATGAGGAAATATTTGGGCCTTAATAAAGAGAAGCACATGAATAATGTATGACCTCAACAAATAACTTTCAACATAAGGAGCGGATTAGGATAACTTTCTAGTAAGTTTCACATTCAAAAATTAGAAACAGTTTTTAAATTTAATAATTCACTTATTTCAAACATAACAAACCTATTTTTAACTCAAAAGTAAAACAAACCGTAGTGGGGCTCGAAAAGCTCGCTGTTGGTCGAGTGGAAGTCGTACAAATTGAAGTCGTTTTTCCCGCGCAAACCCGAATCCCTTCCACCTCCTCCGCCACACAATTCGCTGAAGCCTGCCAGCCCGGCGCAGACGTCGGCCAAGTACAAAAGTTCCGACGACGTGATTCCCTGCAAAACGACGAAAGTTTTTAATTAAATGAATGCTTGTTATGATGAATTGTGTTTAATGGTTAATCTCAACTGTAAAATTTGAAACTGAATGTCAAATAGCTTTATGACCAGCATAAAATTATGTTTGGATCTTAATATAGTCTTTTGGAAATTTAAATGCACTTGCAGTCCAAGGACCCAAGTATAGTGGTCCAGTAATAAAAAATCAGAAAACGTAAACATGCTTTATAACTTATTAAAGTAGCAGTGTTATATCTACTTATTTGTATTTTATAGGTTCTAAATAAAATTATATCAAAAGTAAATATTGTTAAAATTAATTAACATTATTAAAATCCCTAAATTATAGAATCTATAATTTTTTGATAGCAAGCGCAATAATAAGTAAAATAATAACAATAATAAGTACAATAATACAGTAAGTGAAAAAATAAAATGTAAATGATAACCAAACATAAAAAAAAATCTTATAAGTTTCTCTTTAGTATTGTAATGTGACAAACTTGAGCTATACTTTAGAAATAGCATTTAAAAAGAGATTATTAAATCAAGCATTAACACAACGATTTATGAGGAAATATTTGGGCCTTAATAAAGAGAAGCACATGAATAATGTATGAGCTCAACAAATAACTTTCAACATAAGGAGCTGATTTGGATAACTTTATAGTAAGTTTCACATTCAAAGATTAGAAACAGTTTTTAAATTTAATAATTCACTTATTTCAAACAAATTTATTTTTAACTCAAATGTAAAACAAACCGTAGTGGGGCTCGAAAAGCTCGCTGTTGGTCGAGTGGAAGTCGTACAAATTGAAGTCGTTTTTCCCGCGCAAACCCGAATCCCTTCCACCTCCTCCGCCACACAATTCGCTGAAGCCTGCCAGCCCGGCGCAGACGTCGGCCAAGTACAAAAGTTCCGACGACGTGATTCCCTGCAAAACGACGAAAGTTTTTAATTAAATGAATGCTTGTTATGATGAATTGTGTTTAATGGTTAATCTCAACTGTAAAATTTGAAACTGAATGTCAAATAGCTTTATGACCAGCATAAAATTATGTTTGGATTTTAATATAGTCTTTTGAAATTTAAATGCACTTGCAGTCCAAGGACCCAAGTATAGTAGTTAAAAAGTAATGTTGTTTTTCAAAGTCAGTAGAAAATTATATCTGACATAATAATGCAACTATTAAAATTTAACTATTCTGAATCATCACGATATCATTTATTAAGATTTCTTGTTTACTAATACATCTTAGAGATAACTTTAATAAACTTTATTTTAGGAAAGTATATTCAAAAGTTTGTGGCTAACAACATTTTTAAAACTACTTTAACGATTAAGAAATGATATATTTATCTTATTTTTATGTATAGAAATATTATAGAAATGATTTTTATAATTTTATTAGAGGTGATTTGATTTTTTAATTTTTATTTAAACTAACTAATAATAAAAAGGTGACAGTTGAAACTTCCAGCTACAGCAAAAAAAATTTCGCGACTTGTAGAATCACATTTGCAAGCTGTTAAAGAAAACAATTAGTTTATAATGAATAAATATATTTATAGATTGTAAATTGATATGTTAAGTTTACTAGGCTAAGTTAAGTTATTTTTTTACTCTCGTGAAATATTTTCTTCGTGCAATTTTGTTTCCTTGTTCATTTTTTGTTCTCGTGCAATTTTAACCCGTTCTTTCAAAGAAGATGATAAAACATTATGTAGATATTATTTCAAATTTAAATTAGTTATAAAATGTTTAAACGACATTATTTTAATATCATTTTTTATAGGTGCACGACTACTCAAATTCGGACAATTCAAATTCCGACAATTTAAATTCTTAAAAAAAATTGAAAGGGCCACAACTAAATAAGTAATGTATATTTGTCAAATATAAATAATATATATGTTGGTCCTAATAATATCTACAAGACATTTTTTCTTTTTGCAAAACATTAAATATTTTTTGAGATATAGCTTAAATAAAGTAAAAAACATAGTTATTTAGAGTAGTTATAAAATATCTTTTTAATTTTTGAGATTTTGTGAAAAATAATAAGTTACTTGTAGATATTAATAAGATCAACAAATGCATTTTATATTTTTTTAAACTTGTATAACTTTTTTGGATAAAGTCTTTTAACTATTTTTTTAAGAGTTTGAATTGTTGGAATTTAAGTTGTCCAAATTTGAATTGTCATGTACCATACTTTATATTGTAGAATTGTTATATTTTATAATTTACCAAAAAGTTATAAGTAACACAAAATTCTTTAATTTGAAAAAAACAAGCTCTTCTATTAATGCTAAAATTCATAATTAGTTTACAAAAATCATTGGTAATTACCTAGCATGATTGTACCAATATCAAACTGAAAATATATTTTATTCTTGGTCTATTATAACTCTAATCTTAAGCTAAAAATGACATTATAATACATAAATAATAAAACAAGCTTATTTATCATAAACTAATAAAACTATAAATCGCTTTATTTTACAGTATTGTTCTCAATTTAAATATTGTATTGATATTACCGACTTATATTGTAAAATTAAAGTGATTAATTATTCAAAACTACTAGTTAATATCAAATAAATTTTATTTGATTTTTGTATTTATAAAGCTTGTTTAAAACAAAATATAACTTAGACTAAACTTTTGGTTATAATAGAAACAGACCAAGAACAAAATATAATTTCAGTTTGATATTTGTGCAACATCATGCAAGGTAGTGGTTATTTAAACATAACTAATATATTTAATAATTGACTGACTTATTTGGTGAATAAAAACTTTTTATATAAAACTAAAATTACATTAGTTAAGAAATAAAATAAAAATTAACAACTATGACTATTACTAATGCAGTATAATCACATTAATTATAATCAAAATTAGTAAAAATTAATTTTTTTAATGAATTTGATTTGAGTTATTCATGACTAAAAGAAATTAAAATTAACTTAAACTATTCTTTTAGCTTTTACCTTTAACTTAACAACATTATACAGTAATTATTATAAGCTAGCAAAGAATTATAGAGAAATTGTTTACATTATCTACATTTAAAACACATTAGCTTTGTTATTTTTTTTACATGTTATACCATTAAAGCTGATAAATATAGCAAAAGAAGGAAAAGCAAAAGTACTTTATGTTCATATATTTTTTTTAAGTTTTATTCAAATGTTTTAATTTTATTTTAAAGCCTTTTTCATAAGTGAAACTTAGAATTCTATTAAACTTTTTTTTAAATCTTACTACTATGCTGCTTAATATTTTTTAAACTGGAAAATTGATTTGTTTTGCTGTTAAAAAAACTTAAATGAATAAATTTTATTAAAAACAATTGGGTTTATATTTAAAGATTGGCCCATCATTATGCAAAAATGAATCCCAGTATTTTGTTATTTAATCCTATTTTCTAGTTAAACCATTTTGCAGAAAGTTTATACAATTTTGACAATTTTCAGAAAATTTATACAATTTTTTGAATATTTGGAGAATAATTTACTCTTTGCTAGTCAGAAAATTTATTGGTAATAACCTAAGATGATGTCGCGCCAATATCAAACTGGAATAATATCATATTTGATGTCTTTTTTATTATAAACTAATAAAAATTAAACACTTAATTGCTTTTATTTTACAATATAAATCAACTATATCAATACAACATTTTATATTGATTGCAATATTGAAAGAAAAAAACCGATTAATTAATTAGGTTTATAACAAATAACTTTAATTTTTACTGTGTATTTATATAGGTTGTTTAAAAAAAATATCTGATTAGATTAAACATGTTAGGCTTAAAAAATTGATGTTTACCCTAAAACAAAGGTTTCATAAGACATCTAATACAATATAATTTCGGTTTGATATTGGTGCAACATTTTCCTTGGTAATTACCAAATTGTTTTAAGTTTATATTTGCAAAATAATTATGAAAACCTTTTAAACTATTTACTTCCCACTTAAGGGTATTTTAATTAAATACTTGAAATAATTACAGGGTGGCCACTAGTTTTTCAGAAATTTTTTCCAGGTTATTGGGTCTATTTTTAGTTCATAATTAAGCTTCAAGTAAAAACTGTATTAAATAGTATGAAAATATTGAAAACATACTGTAAAGATACTTTGCATATGTTTTTAATTAAGTCTTTTTTGATTATGACAAAAAGTTTTGGTCCATATCATAATTTTTTTGTGTCAAATCTTAACTTAACATGTAGAAAATGTTAAAAACTCAAAGTTTTTCCATTTTTTTTGTTTAATTTGCCATATTTCTCTATGATTTTGGGTTTGGTGGCCATTCTGTAATTATGCTTAATCTATAAAAATTTCAATTTTTTGTGAAGAAATACATAAAACAAATTTTAAATTCTATATATCACATCAAAACATTTAAGGAAGATATTGAAAATTATATTTGTATTTATTTACAGGATTGCCACTCCTTTTTAACATTTTTTCCAGGTTTTTCAAATTTCTTCCAGGTTTTTAAAAGTACACATTTTTGGGTCTATTTTTAGTTTAATGATAATTTTTATATAAGAAACTGTATTAAACAGCATAAAAACTTTGAAAAAATACTGTTAAGTTACTCTAAATATGTTTTTTAATAAAAAAATTTGGATGATGACAAAAAAATCTTATTTATAAAATAGATTTTTTTGTCAAATTGAAATTTTACTACTGAAAATGTTAAGATAATGAAAAATTTCAGGTTTTTTGATCAAAATTCCAGGTTTTTTTCAAAATTTTTAAAATTCCAGGTTTTCCTAGGTTATTTTTGCTTAAATTGTTTAATTCCAGGTTTCCAGGTAAAGTGGCAACCCTGTATTTAGTTAAATTTTAGGATAATAATCACATTACTTTCAAATGTAGTACAAAAACTTACCTTTTTAACATCTTAAACTTCTTTTTAGTTCAAGTAAGTTTACCTGAATATTTTACAAAACACCCGGGGAATCCCAAATAATCTCATAGCAGTTATAACAAACCAGGTACTTCAGCGACACTAAGGAACTCTTTTTATTTTTAAATAAAACATTAAGTACAGATAATAATTTATTTAATAAAAACATCAATTCTTTTTTACAAGTTTATTTCAAAGACTTATTTTATTTAATATTACAAATGCAATAGTAATTGCTCAATGTTTACGTTACTAAACAGAGTTGAGAAACAAAACTTTCAGCCTTATAACAATTTCATAAAAATTAACAGTTTTACTTAAGTTTTATTGTTTTTTAAAAAATTATTTTTAAACACATTTAAAGTTTTGTTTTAACTATGTTCTCAAAACAACGTGTTTAAATTGTGTGTGTCTTTTTGTTATACTTTATAAAACTTTTTAAGTATCTTATAATATAAATTTAACTTAAAGTAGAAAAATTATTCGATTCTTTCAAAAATGTCTTATTGAATTAAATAATAGTTAACTTTTAATAGTTAAAATAGTTACATTTAAAAAAAAAATTATACTTTAGTTGTATTCTTAAGTATAAGGTTGTACTTTTCTAAAAGTAATAAAAATTTTCACAAAAAAAATCAAATTCCTAAAACTTTTTTTAACTTTAGCTCATACGAGATACTATATAGAATAAAAATACACGATTTTAATTTTTTTTTTAGAAATGAAACAGATAATAACTTCATGTAAACCCTTAACAGCTTTGTTTTAAGCTTTAACAACGCTTCTAAACTTTTTTAAATGATAATCATTATTCCATTAAAAGTAGTAAACATTTTATTTTTGCTTTTTTGGTCTTAATAAAAACATTGAAAACACTACAACTAAGCGTTGCTTTATGTTTTAGTTTGTTTAGTAATATTTACAATTATGTAGCTAATTTTAACTAGAAAATAGTTGTTTGAGTATTTATACTTCAGTGTATTCGTTAAAAATCAAACAGTATTTTGTTCGGTGCTTCGGATCGAAGGTCTTATGTCTAAAACATTTACCAATGTCTATTTACACAGAAAAAGTTTAGTTTGTAAAATATATTGTATTTATATTCTGAAGGTTTCTTTATTTAGCTGCATTCTTTATAAGTTATCAGTTTATAAACATTTTGTATATAAAGCAGTTGTATTTTAATTATTAGTCAAATTCACTTTAAACTTAGAGTATTTAAGTTTTATTATTAAAATTACTTTTAAAGTTTTGTTAAAAAATATATGGCTTCTACTCATTTAAGTTAGATTAAACTTCTAGCATTTAAAAATGCATATTTCATTATGTAACATTTCCTTATTTAATTAATGAGAAAAAAAATTATACAAATAAGTTTAAGCTTAATAACATTATTACGAAAAAGTAAAAAAAAGTTATAGAAAGTATTTGAAATACTTACTATTAGTATTGTATTTACTAAAACATCTTGTTTAATAAAAAAATATTTTTATGGCAGATAAAATCAAACAAACTTGTATTGATAAAATTATGACTTGTACTTTAAGAACAAAATTAAATTGCTAGTATTTATATGTTATAATTAAGTTACAAGCTTTGTTTCATAATCACTATTAAAACATCTATTTTCAATGTTTTTTTTTATGTTTGTTACTCTAAACTTTAGTTTATTGTATGTATAAGTGAAAAATTGAATAAAATTTAGTTTATTTATGATAAATTATTTCATATCTTTAAAAATTGAATTGAATTTTGTCGTTTAGTTAACCAAAAATAAAAAAGTATCAAAATATTTAATTGAATAAATTTTTACTTAAATAAAATCTTTTAAAAATTATGTTGTATAATACATGAAAGTTGAAGATAAAATGTTAAAAAGCTTTTTTTACGTCACTGTGTCGTTTTATTGCTGAAATGTTTTTAATTAAAATTATTAGAAAAATATAATGTTTTTAAATAACGTTTAGTTTGTTATAATTCGATCCTATTTTTAATAAATTTTAATAATTTTTTTTTTGCTTTTCATTCTTTATATGCTAATTTTAACTTTTTATCATTATTGTAATGTTTATTTTATACTGTCCTTTATCTATCAAACAAGTTGTTAACGATACTTTTTCTTTTTATTTGCTGTGTTGTTTTATAAACTTAAGCAATATTCTCTTGTTTGCTGAAGAAATGAAAATAAATTGCTTGCAAATGAACAAAACATAATTAACTTAACTTAAAATTAAATTTAGAATTAAATCAACATTTTATTTGCGTGTTTTTTAAAATTTAATTTATATTTTTGATTTAATTGTGTAATTATTAGAAAATTCTAGATTGTAAAATTTTATTGGCACTTTCATGAGTATTTATTTACTGCAGTATAAAAGAAAACCGACTTTACTAAAATTTTAACACTTTTAAGTACTATAAAGACTTTCAACAATCATTGTGAAAAATATTTACCTACTAGTTAGCATTTAAAAAATAAATTGACACCGGCTTTGAATAATTTAGCAAAAATTATTAAATCTTTATTGGTACTAAAAACTTAGTTCTAGTTTAGAGAAGAAAGATATTTATAATAATCTTTTTGTTTTACGCTAATTGGTTTATTTTAATTTTAACATTTTTTCCGTAAAAATGAAGTCGTTGTTTAACTTTTATTTTTTTTATAAACAAAAATGTTTGATAAAAAGTAAGTATTAATTATTAACTAATTACATTTTTGTATGTTTTATTATCATAAACAAAATTAATTAATTCATCATAAAAATGTTTTAAGTTAATCTAGGTATACCTGAAAAAAAAATGAAATAGTTCTTAAGGTATTGTATGTTTTACTATCTTTGAATATATTTAATTATTTTAGTTGTGCTATGTAGTTATAATGGTTAAGTTTTTGTTTTCAGATTACAAACTTTAAAAAAACGATAAATAAAATACACATAAGGTAGATCATAATTTATACATTGTTATAAAATTAGTTTTTTTATTAGCCCTCTTTTAGCTATGTTTAACAAGTACATTTGTAAACTTTGTAAATTTTATTTAAAATTAATTTATGTTGTTTCTAATTGTTTTTTTTGGTTAAGTACCTAAAGGTAAAAATTAACGTTTAATTTAACTCTCAGTAAGTAATTTAATAAAAACAGTGGCATATCTAAACAAATATCTCATAGATTGCGCTAAATTATATTTTCACTGCAGTTAGCGGTTTGAAACTTACACTAGACACTTCTTTAAAATAAGTACTATAATTCAAAATAATACTTATTATTGTTTAGTTTACTTTAAACTCGCTCATGCGGTCATTAAATTAGATTACTGGAAAAACTTTTGCTGATAAAAGCTGTTTAAAACAGCTGCTTGGATAATAAAATTTACAGTAAAAAAAAACTTTTTATGTTGATACGTCACTATACAAATGATATTTTCAACACTTATTTCTTTTAAGATTAATTTTTGTAAATTTTTTCTGTAGCACTTTATTTATACAGTTTTGTATTTGAGTTTCCTAATTTAAGTTTTAATATTTGAAAATATTCGTACAGTTTTGATACTTAATTTATCCATAATAAAATTAAAAATGCTATATAAGTGCTATATGTTTTGAAAAGCTTAACATTTCAAAATAACTGCAAGTTTTTTCAAGTCGATATTATTCGTAAACTTTGTGGTGTAAATGTTAAAACAAAGTAAAATTTAGTTTTGAAATAAGTATTTGTTATTTTTATGATTTCTTTTGTCAGCTTATCAAGATTTTATTAATTTCGAAATCAGAAACAGGGTGTTCAATTATTTACTTTGCTTTTATTTTAACATATAATCATTATAATATTTATATCTAGTAATTTTGTAAAACAAACTATTTATAATAAATTTGAACAATTAAACTTATAATACAGCTTGTTTACTTCTATATAAATTGTAAACATATACAGACCTATGTAAAATTTTTAACTTACAGGATAAGAAGATGGTTGTTATTACATATTATTTTTGAGCTTTATATTAAGCATCCATAGTACAGTGCTTTCTCGCTAATCCGGTCCTCGCTAATCCGGTTCCTCGCTAATCCGGCCGGTTTTAGTCGAGAAGTCGACTTATTTACTTTAGCGTTTTTAGCGTTTAATTTCATTTTAATTCGAAAAAGTATTCAATTTACGTTTTATAAGTATGCAAGCAATATAATGTTACGTCATAATGAAGTATTATTTGTATAATCTTAAGTTTTTTTTCATACTTTTCCCGCTCAGTTGTAACAAACTTGTTTATTATTCATTTACAACTTTTCTGTCTTTGCTAAGCAAGTTACACTTTAATATACTACAATCAACATATCTGGTTAAAAAATGGATAAGACAGCAAAGAAATGAAAACGCGTTCAACTAACAAAAGAAAACAAGTTTTCTGCTAAGAAACGAGAAAGCACTGTAAAAAATCTTCCATTTTTTCTTTTTTCAAAAAAAAATCTTAAATTAGTTAAAGTGTTAACAGTGTAGTTTTTTTCCATTAATTTTGAACTTATAAAATTT
The DNA here is from genome assembly GCF_965202585.1 of Thalia democratica. Taxonomy (NCBI): domain Eukaryota; kingdom Metazoa; phylum Chordata; class Thaliacea; order Salpida; family Salpidae; genus Thalia; species Thalia democratica. The sequence continues at coordinate 93,263,453 of NC_139166.1, read as the reverse complement.
TGTTTCGTTTAGTTTTGTCTGTTTTAATTCTTTTTTCATTAATTAAAGTAAAATAAATTAAATTAACAGAAATTTTATAGTACGTTTTGTTATATACTTCATAATATAACTAAGGTAGATAATTTGTAAAAAAGCGATATTTTGTTCTTATCCGGCCAAAGGCAAATCCGGCCGTATTTTCAAAAAAATCTTGCCCAACTTGGCCGGATTAGCGAGAAAGCACTGTACTTAGTGCAACAATAGTCAGTCATCGAAATTCGAGCAGTATTCATTAACTAAAAATTTTTTGTTTTTAAATTACAGACATCACACAGTTACTTAAAATTGTTTAAAGTTTATCAATTAATACATTACTATTTGAACTTTCAAATAGTTTTTCAAACTATCAATAAAAGCTTTGTTGGATTAGAGGCTTTTTAATAAATAGTTTGGTTTGATAAGGTAACAAAATTAATTTTACTTATTAAATATTGTAGTTACAGTAAATAGAAGTTTTTAAGTTTTTACAACCGCATACTAACTACATACTTCAAGTACGTACAGCAAATGGAAACATTCGTTTCTTATATTTACCAACTCGACAGCATCTTCAACTTATTAGACATTTTGCAAAAATCACAGAAAATTGTTGTTTTCTTCCGATTAGCTCATATTTGCAACTAGTTCCAACAAAAACAAACCATCTAAAAAAACGGAGACTCGTCAGTATACTAAAAGAAGAAACTATTAGAATGTATTTAACTATATAACTATATAGTAGACTATATAGTAGACCACTGCAACACATTTAACACCTACCTATTTACGGGAGCTTTTAACTTTAACTTGAAGTGGATGTGGTAAAAAAAAGTCAGTATTAAATGTTTTATCAGAACTAATTTTGTAGTTGAGCAATTTTAGTAAATTAATATAATTAACTGAAATAATTCGACCCGCAAAAAAAAAAAATTCAACATCTGGCCCGCGACTCAAAACGTTACACACCTCTATCTTAAAGTTTTTATTATATGTTATGCTACAAAGCATACTTGCTAAAAAAATATAATTTTAGTTTGTTATTGCAGAAACTCGAGAAATCAAAAGTTCTAAAAACAACTGAATAGATAATATACGTTCCTTATTCATAATTATATGGATATTATACATATATTAAATGGAATAATAATGGTAATACTGGCGAATATTTTTCCAAGCTCTATTCTATGGTACAGCGGTTATAAAACAATATTATTCAGTATAACTGTTTTTAATTTTCTACATATTTGTCCTTAATGCTTCAAGACTATACGTTTAAAGATCTATGGTTAGGATACTTTAGTGTTTGCATCAGCCGTTACGCCATACACAGATTTTAACAGTACATGATAGTTTAAATTTTTATTGGTAGATTTTTGTGGATCATACCTGATCTCTAAAAAAAAATTAGTTTGAAAAATCTCTAAATATATTTTTCAACGTCCACAAAAATGCGAGTAAAAATTATAAAACTGAATTTCAAATAGTTTTCAGATAGAAAACATCTGAAATATAGTTTTCCGACGAACAATTAATAAACATACTACATAAACATTGTACACTAATGTAACGTTTCTTCTATATTAAACAAAGTTACTGTAGACTTTTCTACTTTTTTTTCATTTGTAGCTCATTATAATTTCGATTATATTGGGTATGCAACTTGATGATCGAGAGGTCTTTTTGCGTATCCAGGTCCTTGAACCAAAAAAGTTTTGAGCAATTTTTGGTTTTGTTTAATAAACCACTTAACTAATGTTAAAATAAATATGTTATTGGAAAAAAAACTAAGGATGAAAATTGTTTTAATATAGATCATTGTTTATTGAATTTAAAAAAAAATAATCTATCTAAATATTTTTGTAAACAAAAATATATTGAAAGCAGTTTTTATTTAGATACTCAGAACAACTTGCATTTAAACGAAAAACTATTGTAGTTATACCAATGTTTACATTTTGTGTGAAATTTTTTTCAAGCAATACATAAAACGTTTTACATAACACAGCCTTTGTGATACGAAGAACTAAAAAAAAATTGCATGATGTTTTTCATTTGTGTTATTAGTCAAAATAGTCAAAAAAAATTCAATATTTTAAGGCTCCTTGCTGTTTGTTAGGTATGAAGCCACCAGATCATCAAGTGTAAGTAGGAAAACGTATTAACAAGGCTTAGTTCAAAGTTTCTAGTAAAAGTCTTAAAAATCGTTTAAAGGTTCGGATTGTGTAAAGAAAGTATACAAATAAACCTAATATCCCTGAAAATTATTAGCTACTTACTTACTGTAGTTGTGTTTTTATCGAGCATTAAAGTTGTGCTTTTATTATACAAAAAAGGTTTTATTAATTATAGTTTTAGGCCATTACATTTATAAAAAATTATAGTACTTGTTATAAGGCAATTTGTAAAATATGATATATTTATTGGAATCCGTCGTTTTTTTCCTACACTAAAGCATATTCTCTAGATTAATATTTTCATTTTTCTCTGATACCTTTTTTTATGATTTTGAAACAATGTTGATAAGAATAAAATTGAAATGACATCAGTCATTTAAATATTTTTTTGTTTTATTGTTAATAAAATTTTTTGAAAAACAAAAAAGCTAAAAAGGAAGAAGAAAACTAAAAAGAAAAAAAAAGAATTAAAAGCACTTGGAAAAAGTTTACTAAGTATATTTTTCTAGTCATACGCAATTTAACTTAAATCATCAAAAAAAATAACTTAATTATAAGTATAACTTATGCTTAGCAATTTTTAAATTTTAAACAAAAAAATGACTTCAAAGAATTTTTTTTTTTATTCAAGAATTTTTCAACTATAATTTTAGAACAAGTTTTCATAGGCAAATTAAAATTACAATATTGTATACTATTTATACAACATTAGACTAGCTAGAATTTTACCATTTTACTTAACATTGATATTTAAAATTTAAGTATAATGAATAATAGAAAAATGTTTTTCGGTGGTTTTCTTTTTATGTTTTTAATTAAATAGCAAATACTTACAATAACTTACAGTTATTTCAACGTCACAGGAGTTTAAAGCTTGAAATTTATTTTACCCGCCGTTCATGAAATAAGTATGTAACAAATTTTAAAAAAAACAAACAGTAAAAGAAAGTATTTTTATATGTTTTCAATTAGGTAGCATAAAAATAAAACATAAGTTCTATTTTTTGTAAGTCGTTATTAAAAAACTTTTCAAGTCTAATTAAAGTGCATTTAATATTCAGTTTTTTGATTTGTTTATTATAGTTTTACAACAATCGTTTTTCGACAAGTATATTGCAGCAAAAAAAATCTTTCACCACGACTGAGTGGTAAGAAATAGTTTGCATTCGCTTCGTGATACTATAAATATAAACTGTCTAAAATGTAACCTATAAAAGCAGATAATAAATCATTTACTAAACCCCTATAAGTACAGAAAATACTGTGTTATATTATATATAAAATATTTTATCGGCATCTAAATGTTATTTGTTTTCTATATGTATGTTTTAGCAAAATTAAAAATTGTGTGTTGTATACTTTTGCTTGACGAGCCGAGTTGTGCTTATAAGGTAAAGTTTTCAATTAAATCTTCTAAGCTACTATTTGATTTTCATAAACGGTCACAGGATATATTTTTCTAAAACTTGAATTTAGAATTGCGTGGGTAACTCACTGCGTAAAAAATGCATTTTTATAATATGGATTTTTGTTTATGTGTTGTCCACTGGGTTTCAGTCAACTCTAAATATTTTAAATACCGTGATTAAGATACTTACAATATCAGCACCGAGCCGTTTTTAAATATAAATCCATTATAACATTAGATACCGTATCATAAAGAAACTTTTAATATTTATTTTGATGAAATGGTATGTTAAAATGTTATTTATCCCTTTGAATCTAATAAATCTGTTTTAATAATACTTTTTAGGCACAAAAATATTTAATGAAATAACTTTATTTAAAATCGACCGGATTAACGTTACAATGATTATGTAGGATACAATAGATAAATAAAAAAAAGATTTTTTTAAAGACTTCATCATTTTTAACGAAAAGAAAAAAACTGTTTTAAAACGACTTAAACCTAAATTAATTATTAATCAGATTTTTTTTTAACATTGCTTCTTAAGCTATAATAACATAAAGAATGCATCAGTGTTGCTGGATTTCGATGAGTATTTAGTCACATAAAACAAGAGCTTGATATTTTAGTAAAAACAAAAACTTTTTTTTTTAATATTTAGTGTTCAGCTGGCATATCAACATTGGTATTCTAACAATTCTGCTTCACATATGAAATGTCATATTTTATGCAAGGATTACTTTACCTTATACTAATATGAGAAATAAAGCTATATAAATTTAACAACTTATATAAATTTAATTTTGTCAAAAGTCTATATGTTATTAAATAACTTATCTATTTGATTAGTGTTTATAGAAAATTATAAAGCTTTATAAACAAGTTTTAAATTTTGTTGATTATTTACTTGGTTTTTAGTAAACGCATAATAAAGTTAGTAAACTTATTTAAATTTTTTAAATGCAAAGCAAAATTATAAAAATCTTCTTTGCTGAAAAAATAGAAAAAGTTAAGTATTAGTTATTATTTATCTTTTACAAATGCTTTAAAATATAATAGTTGATTAATTAAAAGCAAATCTAAATTAATTAAATTATAAAAAAATATTTTATTCAATAATAAAATGAACTTAATATCTTAAAATTCAGAGACTGAGTAACATCAGACTATTTAAGACTTTTATAATTAAGTTTGGACTTACGTTAAACAATCTAATCGAAGCTAATATTCTAGGGAAATATTTCAATTTTATATAATCAGCCAGTAACTTACATTTGAAAACTTTGAAAAGTAAAGTAATTATTTTAAAAAGAAACTTTGTTACGAAAAGCGATTAAAACAAACATTAAACGACAAAAACGATTTAAATTATTTTAAATATTTTTCAAAAGAAACTGCAACATGACCTTCTCTTAGATATTTGGAAGGTGTTTTTACAGTTGATTGCCATTTATTTTCAGTGACATCATAAACTGGGACAGCTAAATCACCGTCAAGACGCCAGGAACCAAAAACATAGATTCTGTTACCATCTGTGTGTAAGTAAGGTCTATGAAGTGTATCTTTAATGCGAAATGGGGCAATTAAAGTGAACTTTTTTGTCATACAATCGTAAACTTCATGTTTATCACATCCACCGCTAATAACAAACAGTTTGTTACCACGTGCGAGTAAACCTGGGTATTTTCGACCGATGTTTAAGTTCGGTAAAAGTGACCACTTGTCAAGGTAGTCATCATAACTTTCAACTAATTTTAAGTAGTTTTGGCGATTTTCGGTAAACGTAATACCCCCTATAATAACACATTGTCCATTAAAAACTGTGCATGATGACTTATATTTTACTGAATTGATTTTACTCGAAATTTTCTTCCAATTGTTTTTATCTGGGTCGTATACAAAGTTGTTATCCCAATGATGTAAACCACCGAAAACATATATTTTACCGACAAATGCACAAGTACAAAAAACATTTATATACCTTTTTTTAGGGAGAATTTCCAAACGGTTCCATTGATCCGTCCTTCGGCAATAAACCTGAAAAGACCCATCTTTTTCACCTTGATCACCAATAAAACAATATATTTTTGTGCCTATTAAAGTACAAACAAACTTTTCAGGCATTTGCTTTAGCATGTTGTTTGTTGATTTAATTTCATCTATTGTGTTTCTATCAGTTATGTGAGAGAGAACTAATGGTTCAAAAGTATCGTTTTTGAAACTTAATTCACTACCAAAAAATAAAATTTCATTTTTGTCAAAATTTATCTGACTATTACAACGGTTCTCAAACCAAAACTTTTTTACGTTTTGAAACTTATTTCTTTTTGCTTTCAAAGCTTTATTAATTATATTTTTACACAGCGTACTATTACTACACAGAGGATGTTCTTTTACGACATTTTTAAGTATTTCTTCTGTCAGCAAAGGTAACCGAACTAAACTTAAAAGTTTGTCAGTGTAACATTTACGTTCAAATTTTTTGTAGCCCACCCAACTTACTATTACGTTAAATATTTCCAACTCTGAGTTAATTTTTAAGTTAGAGGAAGAAACTAAAGTGGATATATCCGTAAAACTCAACTCCAATAAAACATCAGGCTGATAGTTTGTTAGAAAACAATTTAAGCACAAGCTTAGCAAGAATTCTTCCAGGTCTTTTAAATAGAAAACTTTAGAAAGATGTAAATAAAAACACCAGTTTTTAATAGTCACCTCTTCAACTATAAAATTACAAAGGTACATTTTTAAACTAGAGTTTTTAAGTAGTCTTTCAGCTTCAAGTATAGAGATTAAATTCTTTTTATTTACTTCGGTTTGACCTGAAAAATTTAAATATATTTCATAAGCTGAAATTACTGATAAAATTTGAAACTAATAACAGGCTGACTTATTTAATTATTTTATTTGTTTATATTTTTTCAAGAAAAACTTATTTACAATTTAAAGTATTTTTGTGGTTGTTAACATTATTATTTCTGTTTGGTTTAACTCAATTACTTAATTATTTATTCAAAGTTATAACAACTAAGATTTTTTATAAAGTCTATAGTTAGTTTATATTTTTTACTTAGTTTAAGCACATTATTGGATATAATAAATATTGCAGCTTTTTTTTGTGTGTTTAAAAACATTTATAGTTTAACTTTATCACTACTTAATTTTTAATAAGTAAAAATTAGTTGATAGTACAGTCTAAATTCATAAACATTCTTTTAAAAACTTAAAATATATATAATTTATAATTAGTTTTTTTTAATCCTTATAAGGTTAAATCACTTGCTATAAATACTGATAAATTTAAAAATTGAAAACATTTCAGATTAAAATTTTAACTTTTAACGTAAAGTTGAAAATATATATACTGTTAGATACTATTATATAAATAATCCTTTAATTTTTTTGTATGTTTTTGTTAGAAAAGAAAGAATTCTTAAATTTAATATCCTAATTCTTTGTAGAGTTTTCGTTTAGGAGTTTAAACTTTAAATGTAATTTTTTTTGCCCCGAGTTAATTATGAACATGTTAATTGTGCAACTTGATGACCGAGAGGTCATTTTGTGTACCCAGGTCTTTAAACCACAACATTTTCGAGAAATTTTTCGTTTTGCTATATAACCTCTCATTAATAAAAAAACTTAAAAAATGCTTACCTTTTTCTACAAACTCCAAAACACTCAGCGTAGTAGACTCGGATATTTTTGGAAATTTAAAAATCAACGGTTTGTCATCATTCTTGAAAAAGTTTTTATAATTAAAGTAGCCGAAATTGTTAATTAAAACATCAAAAGAAACACCAATCTTATTTTCTTCTTTGCCCACAATCGACACTGCATTAGTATTCCGTGCATGTGTTAGATGCTCTTCAGTCGCACCAAACATTTTTGTAACAAAATTTCCCATAACTTTTATTTACTTTTGTTTCTGTTAATTTTCATAAATGTTTTTAGGAAAATTCTAATGAATAGAATTAACATTAACAATGAATAATTAAGTAGGAACATTAATTTTGCACAACGATTAAGTAGTATCTTATCTAATCAATAATTATACTTCAGTACAACTAATTAGTATTTGAAACCAACTTATAAATGTTTGTATATATTTTTTGAACTATTTTGATATTTTTTACTAGCTCAAATGTAATGTACAATTAAACAGTTGATTTCATAGTTCTTACTTGTTATTTAAAACTATATGCCATGCTACCGATAATGAGCTTTAAAGTTTTACTTTTGTAACAATGATTTAAATTGGTTTTTCGAAAAATTGCGAGTAGTATGATTGAACTTAAGTTCATTTTGCTAATATCACAATAACACAACAAACTTTTTAAAATAAAATCCTGAAATATTTAAACTATAAGCGTTTTTATTAAAAATTTATGCAATGACACAATGTTTATCAGTGAGTATCTGAAAATATTACTACAATTCATTAAAATGATGTTAACAAATTTACAACTGAAAACTAACATCTTGTTATTTAATATACAAAGCTAGACTTGGTAAAAAGCCTTGTGTAAAGTGTTAAAATCCGGCAGTAGTAAGATTTAAAATAAATATTATAATTTATAAGACCTTACGCCGGGGAATTTTAAACAAAGGCTTTTTTTTACAAAGTATACCTGAGGTGTAAACTACAGCTCTCTTTATAAACCTGATTTTGTTAAATATCTACTGTTGAGTTATGTAAAGCTAGCTTGTTAGTTTTAATTAATGTATAATTAAAAAAAAAACTAAATAATATTTCGTAGTGTTATAATGTTTCTTATAATATAAGATCAATTCTGCAATTTTCTATAACAAAATTTGAACAGCCTTATTTTTTGTAATAATGAGTTTTAACTAAGCTTGAACACTAAAGAAAAAATAATTAACAAAGTAACTACTAAAAAGACATGAGATTTAGAAAAAAAAAACAAACAAAGATATGCTTAATAATTTCGAAAAAGCAATTTAAAATGGCATTTAAAAATAATTGTTAAGTGTTGGTGTGTTAAGTTTAAATTTTTTCAAACGTATCTAGATTGTTTTGTTCGAATTAAAAATTAAGTTTGTTGAAAAACTTTAGTACACCATTGCTGTAGAAACACATTCAATACAAGCAATTTTCAATTTTTCTAATAGTTACTGTTATTTTATAATAGTAATAGACGCACTATGTACTTTGCGTACAATAGCAAACATACTCTGAAGATTAACAGGTTAAGATTAGTAAGACAAGAGAAAATAACACATAATAAATATTTTCAGTATAAACGACAGTAAAACGATTTACAGTTATGCAACAAATTATAAGCTGATCTACTTAACAATAAAAGAAAAAGATAAGTAAGTGACTTTTTATTCTTCTGCTTCAGTCTCTTTATTCGTGGATAGTAGATTAACATGTAGCTGCAACTCACCAGTGCTGATGTTCAATATTGTTACGTCATACGACTATAGTACGTAGTCTTGGAAGTTCGTGGTTGCGAAGTCGCTGTACAACAAACTATCTTGGGTTTGCTTTAGAACATGACAGCGAAACCTGCGTTGATTGAGTGTAAAGTCGGTCAAAACTAATACGTTTCAATACTTTCTCGTTAGTGGTCTTTTTTTTTTGCTATTCTAACAATACGACGAAGGCACTGTACGCGGAAGATGTTGAGATTCTCTTATTGTGCATTATAAAACGTTCACGTTTTGCTACCGTGTAGAAGAGTACTGTATACACAGAAACAATATAGGTAAAAATAATAATTAGAAAACTTGTTGAAGTATGAGAGATTTACAAAACTTAAATATTTTTAATCTTATATAGTTTAAAAATTTAATGTCATTGTAGTTTGTAAATAGTTACAAAAAAAAATAATAATTTATGCTAACAATATTTATTTCACTAAAAAGTGTACAAAATTTACACATATTTAACTTAAATAACTTCTTTATTAAACGTAATTTAATTATTCTCTTTTACATTTTGGGTATAAAAACCCATAAATTTAGTCATTCTGTCAGACTGATTAAATCAGTTAGTACTGTTACAGAGTGTATAATTAAAAGCTACAATACAATAATCTTTACTTAACATGCAAAATAAATTGTTTGGATTTTGATATTTTATGAAAAGACAAAATAAAACAGATTAAAAAGAGGACAACTTACAAGCAATGAATTTAAAAAATACATTAAAATTAACAACAAAATTTTCTAGAACTTATAATTTAGACTTAAAAAATAAAATAAATAAAATAATCAGAATTTCAATAGATTTATCATACAAATATACTAAAGAAAGTATAGTTAAAAGTGCCAACATACGAAAAATTAATGTTAATTAATGTTAAAAATTAATGCTTTCGGACAGCATGAAACCGGCCCAAGGTGATGAACCGGAGCCGCAGTGAGGACGCAGATATCGACATGTCTATTTGCCTGTTGAACAATAAAAACAACAAAGCACAAGTGATAACATGTCAAAATTTTGTTTTTAAATAAAAAAATGCATCACTTATAATAAACTGGTTTGGTTATGTTTTCTTAATTGAAATAGTCAGTTTGCAACTTATTGTAAGCAATTATTAATAAGAAAACTTGTAGTTTTAAATTATGAAATTTAAGATATTTAATTTGAAAATGCTAACAAGCTTTAGAATTTATTATTTGAATTTTTTCATAGTGAAAATAACAATTTCAAAAATAATCAAATTTTCAAAAATTTTAATAAAATTAGTTAAAAAAACCAATATAGATACTAATAATCTCATACATAATAAAATATTGATAAAACTAAAATTTATATTAGAGACTTGTTAGTAGTATAAAAGCACATGTTGTTATAAAGTTTGTTATAGGAAGGAATATGTATATGTAATAAAAATTTGTATTCAGTGTTGTTTTCAAATAAAACTTGTTGTTTGTATGGCTTTGTTATATTTAAAACAGCTAACAATGCAAATGAACCATATTTGTTACATCTTAAACTTCACAGCTGTTTAACTGAAAATAAAACTGTGTTTGCTGTAAAGTATATATAATATATAGTTACTTAAATAAAAAACCCAACATCTAAGTTTGAAAAAAGTAAAAACTTTCACATTTATACTTTATAAATAAACTCATTGTTATTGTAAGTGCGTACTTTACGCAAATGCGTACCTCTTAGTGTCCTTATCGATGTGTATAGTGCATGTGGTAAACATGATGATATAAAGAGTATTACATACAAGTTAAGCAATATTGCAAACAAGTGATTTTATAAAAGAGAGAAAAAGTTTGACTCTCTTGAGGTAGCCTAATTTTTAGACACGAACATTTGAGCATCATACGCGTATGCTTAATGTTACACTATTAAGGAAGGCACTTGTAGTGTGCCAGAAAGCGAGCTGACGACTTAGTCAGCTTAGGGATTTTACAATGTAAAGTTGTAATGAATAAATCCCTAGAGGTCTAAGCGGGTAGACGTCGTCAAGGCGAGTTAACTATTAGTGTTTTGCAGGCATATAGCTTGAGTTGACGTGGCCGTCGACTCAAGCTGGAGTTGAAAGACCGCAGCTGGGCGGTTAGAAGTCGTATAGCAGACCTCATTGAATAAGTAGCTAGGGAAGGTAAAGCGAGAGGAATGGCAGGTACCGTCCGAAGAAAGCCATGTAAAAGCCGGGCTCTCGCAAGAAGTAAAGGTAAAGCGAGAGGAATGGCAGAAACCGTCCGAAGAAAGCCATGTAAAAGCCGCGCTCTCGCAAGAAGTAGCAGTGAGTAAACGAGCTCTGATATGATTCAGCCCAAGTAAAAGAACGTGTGCGAAATGAAGTGATTAAAGCATTTCTAGAGGTAAAGGTTTGGCCGGGGCGACTGAAGCAGAGAAGGCGAGGTACTAGAAATGGCGAATGGTAAAGCACACAAAATGTAACAAGTAAAAAAGCGACTGAATCACACGGTCGCTTTACTGATCAGAGCTCATGTACAGCGAAGAGTTTTGCGAACGAAGCAGAAGCTTTGAGAAAAAAATTTCAGCAAAAGGGGAGGGCTGTTTTTTTCGAAAATTAGTTGAAAATGAATTTTATAAGTGTGAGAGAGTTTGATAGAAAAGATTGAAAAAAAATGGGAAAATTTTGGAGCAAAAAAAGGCCCCGAAGCCGCCGCGGCGGCTTCGGGGCCTTTTTTTGCTCCAAAATTTTCCCATTTTTTTTCAATTTATTTTTTCCAATGGCGTTCGTCGAAAGACGTTCGCCTTTTTTTTTACCAATTTTTTTCAGGCTTTAACATTATATTTCAAGGGCGTTTGTCGAAAGACAAACGTCCTTTTTTTTTGCCAATTTTTTTTTGGCTTGCCCAAGAGAGTCTCCCTTATTAAATGACTGTTTTTTATTTAAGTTATATCCTAGATTTTGAGCGGTTGCGCCGAAAGTTGAGCATAGTTTTTTTGCCCAAATTTTGTTTGACAAAATTATCAATAGCCTTATTAGTATAATGTTGTTTATTTTTGATACTTATGATAAATCAGATTTTTATTCGTATAAGATACAATCAAAAGAAAGATGGTAGTGAGGTTGGATTACTTTGATACATATAAAATGAAAATTTTACATGTTTCAAAACCTACTTTCATCTTTGGTTTTTTGATTTATTAACCTGGTATGTTAAGTTACAATACTAGACTTATTTTAATATGTTGAATGGGTTTATTATGTGGAATTTTTTTTTTTTTTAAATTTTTTTCTTAAGCTTAAAGATTAAGTAATAGTTATTTTTGTAAGAAAAATTTATAGTTTTATTAATTTCACCTATATGTGAGTTTTTGTTACAAAACGCTTAATTTAATCAAAACAGATAATTGTAATAGAAAATTTTTAAGCTTAGGCAAGCATTATGGTTTTTAAAAAGTGAACAAAACTGGACACCAAGTAAAACAAAAATCAAACTTTCAACCAAAGACTATTTTATTAATGACATGGACCAAAGGTATCTTTTTATTTAGTATATTTTACATAATATAATCTATTATCTGAACAGATTTTAATAGTGACTAGTCATTAAACGCAATTAAGTTATGTTATAGGCAGTTAAAATATTTTCTTATTCTTTTACAAAACGTGTAAAATAATTGTTTGCTTTTACAACATAAGTATGTGGTTACTTAGAAAATTAATAATGTATTAAATTTACAACTAGCTTGTAATAAGTTTAAATATTTAAATGCTAAAACGTTTTTAATGTATATTGGAAGAATACTTAAATATTATTAAAGCTTTTAAACATTTTAATTTATAATCATCATTTTAGTCCCTAATTTGAGTTTTATATGAGTATATGCAGTACTCTGCTAAAAAACATGTTAAACCTTACTTTTCCAGTTTAACATATACTTTTTTGAATAGCAAGTAATTCAAGTTGTACTAAGAGCTAAAAAAATTAACCAACTTCTTATACATTATCTTTCTTTTATTTTGTTATTACAAACCGATAGTAGGCTAGATCATTGTATTTTTATTAATACTAAAACAAATTTAAACGCTTCTATTTTATCATTATGGTTTTAATTTAAAGTCTTTTAATGTTTTAGTTGAAATACTTTACTTATTTTTAATAAATAGAGTTTTTTCAGTATAAACTTTTACGAGTTATAGTTAGTTGTTAAAGTTAGTGGACATGATTTTAAGAAACATCCTTAATTTAAATTTAAGTCCACTGTTTAAAAACTTCTGGCACAGTTGTTACTACAAAACAAAATTTTTCATTAAAATAGAATCTTATAGCAGAAAGTTGGTAAGCTTAGGCAAGCATTAAAATTTTAACTAGAAAGAAGAAGGTAAACACTTTGTACACATATTTAACTTCAAACCAAAAGCAGTAAATTTTAATTGAAAAGCGTGAACAAAATATTTATTGTGTTTACATAAGGTCGTTGAATTTCTCAATAGTTTTAATAATGTTAAGAAGAGTACCCAGTAATTTTATTTTATTTATTATGTAAAAGTAAAATTACCTTCATGTTGTGTATTATAACATATACATTGATTGTTTGCTGTAGCAGAAGCGTTTAACATACTATTTGGTTGTTTAGAATACAAAATTATTGTTAACAATTTAGAATACAGTTAAAGAAAAAACTAAGTTACAGAAGTGAAAAAAAACTGATAATGTTATAAAATCCACAACGAGAGTAGTTACACGTTTATAAAATTTAATATAGAAGAATCCTATCCAAGTAACTCGAAAAAGCTGTTACTAAAAAATCTATCGAATTTGAAAAGAAATATATGAAAATAACAAACGCAGACATAGATACTATACTACACTCATGCAAGGCAGTTCTCAGACATGTCAACAAAGTTTGGACAAAAAGAATGCAAAAGAAGACCTATTTGACGTTCCGATGGGAAGCTACCATGGCGCTGAAGTTTGCAACTTAATCGTTTCGTTCCTGTTGAATAACTCAAACTAATTTTTATCTAAAGATAACTTCGAGTTGTACCGCGATGATGGACTTTTGATAATTAAAAAGCGATAAAAAGAATCATAAAAAAAAGATGTTAGAGCGGGTTACTCTGAACAAAATTTAAAAATATAATCGAATTGGACAGCAGTAAGATAGACTTCCTGGACGTATTACTTGATCTAGAGAATGATATATCATCCCCACAGAAAACCCAACGCTAAAGAAAAAAACATAAATAAAAACTCTAACCATTTACCAAGCGTCAAAAGAGAACTACATAATATGATACAAAATATATTATCTGCTTCATCAAAAAACAATACTATGTCCAATAATTACAAGGAATCATACGAGAAGGCGTTAAAAACAGTGGCTTTAATAAAATCTTAGAATACTCATATTAAAATTACGATACGGCCGGTAGAAAAAGAAGAAAAAAGCAAATGTTATACTACAACCCCCTTTTAGCGCAACATTAAAGACCAAAATATGAAAATCTTCTTAATTTAGTAGATAAGTTTATACCTAAAAACGGATAAATAAAATTCTCAACAGAAAGACAATCAAAATAAGTTATTCACGTATGCCAATTAACAATCCGAAATCACCGAATCAAATCTCAAAATCATAGAGGATAGTAAAAAAAGCAGAAGAAAAATGAAACAACTTACAATTGTAGAATTATAACCTCATGCCCAGTGGAAGGTAAATGCCTTTCCAGACGTGTCATATACAAAGCTACTGTCTCATATAATAACAAAGAACAGCGTTATATTGGATCCACTGCAAGAAACTTTAAAACAAGATACAATGAAAATATGCTGCAGAAATTAAATTCTGAAAGAATCCACAAAATTCAGCTCATTTATTCAGGCCGCTAACTTCAAAGATGATATGATTAAGAACAATGTTAAATGGAAGATAATGCATAAAATTGATCAACGCAAACCGAGCAGAACATGCTTTCTGTGTAATATTGAAATATTTGAAATAGCATTCGCTGACAAAAAAACCTTTTCTCAACTCAAGGACTGAGCAAACTGGTAGATGAAGACACTTCGCTAAATTTTATTCAATATCATAACATTTCATAACATTTTCATGTCCGTAATTGCATATTTTACCATTTTCTAAGTTTGTTGCATTTGTGCTTGTATTTATATCGTATTTGTACTTCATATTTTTATTTCATTGTATGCTATATCCAATAAGTTTTTTGTATTATAATTTAGTTTAACCCTCATAATAACTCGAATGAAAGCTCTATAATAATTGTTCAATTCGTCATTAAGCACTTTTGAATTTTTGTTAAGTTAACAGACTTTTTTAATTAAATCAGTTTTAACGAGAATCTAAATAGTACTAATTTTTAGCACTTAATAATAGTATATATAGCTTTGTCAGTCTTACTTAAAGAGGTTTTAGTTCGTGATCATTGCATTACACATTAAACATTGTTTAGAACAAAAACTTAAAATTTTAAATTGTTTAATTAATGTTGTTTCGAATATAAATATTGTGCAACTTTTAAATAAAAGTTAAGATAAACTATCATCTTTTAAAGATCAAGTTAAATGTTAATAATATAATTTTAATAACAAATAGCTTTTAGCATTTTCTATTTCCGTTTAAAACAATTACTGCAGTTTATAAGTTTACTTCAACACTATTTTTGTTCTTAACTTTAACATTTTATTTTTTAAAAGGCAAGTACTTTAAGTTTCACTAGTAACTATACTATTTTGATAACTTTCTAAATATAATATATCTTTTACTCATTGAGATGTTACAAACTCGATAGTAAGCTTGATTATTGTATTTGTTTTAATTTCAAAGTAAATAGTAAAACAAACTCACTACAAAATACTATTTTTAACAACATCATCAAAACTAAAAGTTACCATAAGCTTTGTGTTTTAAAAAATTAGTTACTTGA
The DNA here is from genome assembly GCF_965202585.1 of Thalia democratica. NCBI lineage: Eukaryota > Metazoa > Chordata > Thaliacea > Salpida > Salpidae > Thalia > Thalia democratica. Next base: position 93,247,497 of record NC_139166.1, on the reverse strand, counting down.
AATTTGTGCTACAATAAAGAAGCTTAACACTGTAAAGCTAATTTTAATATTAATGTTACTGTGTTTTTAAACAATTGATGACATAATTAAATATATTTAAGCTGAGTATTTTTGATTTATAAAAGTACAAAACACCGATGAAATAAAAAGCCAGTACAGAGTTTAACAACTAAAAAGGTAGTATTCGAAGTTAAATAAATATTCAGTTGTGTATATGTATGTAAACAGTAATTTAAACTTTTTATTTTTTCTACTAGAACGAAACGACATGTAATAAAAACTCCACAAGTTTATTTTTTGAACTGTAAGGACCTTTTAAAGCTACTGTTAATTCATAATTTTGCCTTAGAATAATATGACTGCAGTTTTTAATTTTTATTGAGTATTAAGCAATCAAGTTAAAGAAGTATCATCAGATTTGCACCTGACGCCACTTGAAGCTAATTAATTGATAGCTCACTTATTTTTAATGTATAAATAAGTATTTAATCAAACTTCGTTTGTAGAGCGACAGTTCCAATATCGGATAAAATTAAGCACTACTTTAAAATAAAAGAAATTAAATGCTAATAATAAATCAATTTATAAGTGCTTTATCATAGTATATTTTATCACATTTTTATTTTTATAATGTTTTATTTAAGTGTGGACCGCGACAACGTTTTTTTTTAAGTGCACTGCGACTTCTGGTTTAGGCTACCATTGTGGTCCGGTCCTGCTTCATTCCAAATAATTTAATGACGTAATAATGGTAAAAAACTTAAATTTAAAATGTGTACCTTTTGACTTGTATTTTACTGAATTATGTTGAAATGTATTCTGAAATATTAAATACAACTTATTTTATCAACTAACTTATAAACTAAAACAAACAACGTTCACCTATTAAGTAAGAAACACTAGGAACAAATTTGCAGTATCTCTTGTTTACTTCGCTTCTGGTTCTTAAGTCTTATTGCGTCTACTTGGTCCTTCTTCATAGTAACCTATGAAATAACACGTTTTAAATATTAATAAAATTATTTTTAACTTCATAAAACTGTTTCTATGTTAATTGTATGCCCACCTCTTATAACCATTGAAAAGAACTTAACTCTTGGTAAAAAAGTAGTTTGATTTATAACATATATATTTACAAAAACTTCACAGATTGTTATTTTTATAACCTGAAAATATTTATTTACTTGTTGTACTATTATTAGCTCATTTGCGTATCTTTAAAACTTATAAAATATTTTTTGTTTTCGCGGTACAACGATAACTCTAAAACAAAGCTTAAACTAAATCTTGCGAAAGTATTAAGAAATTAAGTTTTTCAATGTATTTGGTTAAGTGCTTTCAAATGTACATAGTTTTGAATAGCTTTTAGTTAAACATGTTCAAGCTTCTTTTTGACCTATAAAGTATTCTGTTAAAAGCATCAACAAAACAGAACTTTTATATTAACCCAGGTGTATTTAAGCTTCTTAGTGTAACTGACACATTATAAAATAATGGAATCAAGATATTTGGCATCTTAAACACAAAAGTGGTATACGACTCAAACACCATCTCAAGAATATGTCTGTTAAACAAACTTTAACTTACAAGAAACATTTGTTCGACTTTAGTCATTTTGAAAATATCTAGATATAATTATCTGGTACCTTTTTTAATGAGCACCTAAACGCAGTGTTATGTGTTAAAAGTTATTTTTACTAGGCACAAAAAAATGCACACCGGTACGGTATATATATTTATAATAAAATATTTCAACTTATCAGTACCATAATATTCAATTCAGTTAATAACTTAATTTCAACATAGATTAGTGTTAATTAAAAGTTTTTTTTTGTTAGAATAGCAAGTACAGTCACCTCTCGCGAATCTACGCACGTTGTGTCCACAGCGAAAGTGCGTAACCAAACGATAGATAGCGAAAATACCTAATAAATTGGCTGTTTTCCTATAATGAATTTGATTAAATACATTTCAAGGACTTTCCCTTTTTTTTGTTTACAATAACTTTTTTTGTTAGAGTTGTACATATATGCGATTAGTTTTTTATTAGAAATTGTTTATACGTATACAAAGTTTTTTTTTTACTTTGTTCTTCGGCCACCTTAGTTTAAATTTGTCCTACACAGTATTTATAAAAAATATTACTTTGTTCAATTCATCATTAGAATTTAGCAAAAAATTAGAAAAATATTGTGTTAAAATGCGACTTTATGTCATAAATATTCTGAGAAATTGAACAGTTGTTGAAATTTGATTTAAAGGTAACCATGGGGACTAAGACACTTAAAATAGTAAGAAAGCCACATAATTCAATAGGTTCCTTAAATAGACACATTTTTTAAAAGCAATCAGTTTTATTAAAAGTTTACTAAATATAAAATAATAAAGATTTAAGTTAGCATTAAATTTTAAAAGATTATATGTATATTGTAAACTGAATACATACAATAAACTTACAAGATTAGATATATACTAAGTTATATTTTTTTGTATTTTTGAAAGCAGTCAAGTTTCTAGGGACTGAAATAAGTTTAAAAAAGACAAATATAAGACATTAGTTTATAGTTTTGCCTTGTTTAGTAGCCCCGATCCTGTAGCCTACCTAAACCTAAATTTTAGGTACAAACAATTTAAATAATTGGATAGAACCTCATTGAATTGGTTAATTTCAAGCCTAGATAAAGACCTCTACCAACTTAAAATATGGGAAGAGCGCATAGCTAGATAAATATGATACAAAAAGGACGTGACCTGATTTACTTAGCAGATTGTGCAGAGCATCAATGAGGTGGAGTTAGGCGCCTCGAAGTAATTGAGTGAGACCACAAAAATTTCATCAAGATTATAACAGCCTGTAACAAGTTATAGATCCAACCTTAAAATTGAGTTGTTAAGAGCAGAGATTAGCAAAATACAAAGTAGGCGCGATGTATTCGAGAAAACACAGTACGAGAAAAGAGTATGGTTTGATTATCAAGGGCTTAGCAATAGAAAGTACCAAAACGTTTTAAAAGAAAAACTTTTAGAGGGCTAAAAACTACAAAACGAGCCTTGAAATTTCTCCCTTCATTGGGTCTTATCCGAACAATTTCGAACATTGAAACCGTGTTTAACAGCCTCGAAAACTCTGTAGGTTTAAATATATCGACGAACTTACCCATAGAGAAAGTAACAAATTCGTCTTATTTTCTAGTATACTACCTTTAAAATATATGTCAAGTTGTTTTAGTTCGGCTAGAGTTAAACGAAGAAAATTCATTAACTTAATTTGTTTTTACGTAACACACATACTAAAATTCTTGAAAATATCAGGCGACCAGTACCACAAGCGCAAACAGAAATCCTCTCAAGAGAGGAGTTTGAAAAGCAACAAAATAACTTTGCTAGGAAAATTCGCAAAAAAATAGGCAAATAATACGCGAATTCGAAGCAAAATGAACCGCTAAGACCGCCAAACCCAAGCCTGATTTGGCCTGATGCGCACGAACCCTGTAGTAACACACTAAGCTACTTTTGAAAGTTAAATTGAGAATTATAGTTATATACTGACAACAACTACGATATTTTAAGTAGAATCTTAATGAGCGTTTTTTTAACTACTGATAAATACTCAAACACTTCAATAATGCAAACAAAACTTCAACTAACAAAAAATACAATGTTGACTACGAATTTGACCATTGAGTTTCTTAACAATTTCAACGAGCAGGATTGTGCTCCTGGTAAGCTCCAATTTGAGTTCCATTTCAGCCTTGTTCATCCATCTGCCTTCCATGTCACCGTACTGCTGCATAGTGTACAAGAACACTTCTCTGTACAAACATATTCATTTGTTTAATACATAACTTGAATCAACCTACTATTGTACATATTTATAAGTAAATAAGCTAAAAACGCTTATCTAATTTCTACTACGTCTTGACAAATTAGTTTATCTTTAATTTTAAGAAGCAGTATGAAAACTACAACCAATTTTACCAGACTCTATTCTTAAGTAAAAACTATTAAAAAAAATTTAGTTATAATTCAAAAGTGTACAAAGTAATAAAATATCAAAGTAAATTAAAAGATACAGTAAGTTCAAAAAGCCTTAAGAATAACTTTTAATACTTAATTCATGGCAAAAGAATATTTTTGCAAACCATTAAACACTCTAATTGTTTTTTTATCAAAACTACGATTTAAAGTAATAATTACAACGATACTGAAGAGAAAGTTCGTGCTTATTAGACAAAATTAATATTCTTGTTTTATTTAAAAATGTTATTTACTCACGCCTCTGCTGATAAGCAAGTGAGGTGTCTGGCTGCCTGTGACGTAACAATAGTGGTAGTGGATGATCTGACCGGTGTTTTCCAGCTTCTTGCGCTGACAAATTTCTACCTTCTCACCGCACAGCTCGCCGAAAACTTCCCGCGCCTGCATCTTTGCCGGCTCCCAGCGGATCTCATCGGGGATTTCCCATTTCTGAAGACATTTTTCTCTCACGTCCGACTGCCGCGTCTCCTTCAAGCCTCTGTGTGACAAAATAAGAAAGTTTTTTTTATTTAATTTTAGGATTGGATTTTTACTTTGCACAACTAAAACATAAAAAGTTATAAGATAATTAACCTGAAACTTTAAAAATATTATCTAAAATAAACCTATAATTCAAAATTTAAATACAGCTTTTTTTTTTAATTATCATCTTACGTTAAATTAAACAATAAATTATAAACTTCTAAATCTAAAAAAAACTACAATAAAAATATTAATAGAACAATATGCGTGGAGTTTTGACAAAGCTTTGCATTGTTCATCTGCAATTCTGTAGAAAACTGTGGTATTTACTTGAACTTTTCAAATTAAATATATTTACTCTTTATATTACACCAAAAACATTAAATTACATAAATGTTAATACATAAAATGTTTATAAATGAAGACAAACTGAAAAGGCGTATAAAAAGATTTTTTTCTATACTTTTTAATGAATGTTTAAAAATCTAATCAGAGTAACTTTTGATAAAATAAAATGTTATAACAGTTATTAAATAGAAATTGTTTTAGTGTTTTAAATATAAAACTTTTTTAACAAATATTGATTTTAAAATAATGTATATGAAAGTATTGTATTCGCTTATATTTTCTCACAAAATAAAACTATAAGCAGTAAACGAGTTTAGTTTGGCAAATGTTTTGACATAAAAAGAGGCTAAAAGTTTTGAAGTGAAAAGATTAGGATATAGTTGGCGTAAGTTATTTAACAATATTTACATAAATATTTACTAAAATTCACATGTATTTGACGGCTATTCAACGGCCTAAGGCTGATAAACTCATGAATATACACAAGTTTATGCAATTTTACTGCAAACTTTAAAATGCAAAAAGCTATAAAGCTACTGGATAAGCTTTATTTATAGCTTAAAAAGTGTTTATTCATAGCAATTCTTAATAAAAAATTCAATACTCTGACATTTAATCTGACTAAAAGAAATGTCTTGAATGAAAGCTTAGTGAACTTATATTAATTCTAATGGTAAAAAAAATAACCATACAGTATACTCATTCATAGTTTAATAACTAATAATAATTTCAATTCATATAAAAAACATTTACAAATTATCATAATTTTTCTAATATACACGATAACCAATCATTAATTTCAAAAAAAAAGCAACCTTTCGGAATTTGCGGGCCGGCTGGTGACCGGCTATGGTGAGTTTTGTGATGCGGAGCAAGTATTGTGAAGGGGGTGCACATGTCAGCATGAAGTTCTGCATATCAGCCACGCGGTGGCGAACTGGCACATTGTATTTACTCGATGTTCCCCTGCCCTGCCTATGAAAAATTAAATGAATGTTTGTTATGATGAATTGTGTTTAATGGTGAATCTAAACTGTAAAATTTGAAACTGAATGTCAAATAGCTTTTAACCAGCATAAACTTATGTTTGGATTTTAATATAGTCTTTTGGAAATTTAAATGCACTTGCAGTCCAAGGACCCAAGTATAGTAGTTCAATAATAAAAAATTAGAAAACGTAAACATGCTTTATAACTTATTAAAGTAGCAGTGTTATATCTACTGATTTGTATTTTATAGGTTCTAAATAAAGTTATATCAAAACTAAATATTGTTAAGTTTAATTAACATTCTTAAAATCCCAAAATCATAGAATCTTTTTTTTTTTTGATAGCAAGCGCAATAATAAGTGAAATAATAACAATAATAAGTACAATAATACAGTAAAAGAAAAATAAAACGTAAATGATAACCAAACGATAAAAAAAAATCTTATATCTTATAAGTTTCTCTTTAGTATTGTAATGTGACAAACTTGAGCTATACTTTAGAAATAGCATTTAAAAACAGTTTATTAAATCAAGCATTAACACAACGATTTATGAGGAAATATTTGGGCCTTAATAAAGAGAAGCACATGAATAATGTATGAGCTCAACAAATAACTTTCAACATAAGGAGCGGATTAGGATAACTTTCTAGTAAGTTTCACATTCAAAGATTAGAAACAGTTTTTAAATTTAATAATTCACTTGTTTCAAACATAACAAACCTATTTTTAACTCAAAAGTAAAACGAACCGTAGTGGGGCTCGAAAAGCTCGCTGTTGGTCGAGTGGAAGTCGTACAAATTGAAGTCGTTTTTCCCGCGCAAACCCGAATCCCTTCCACCTCCTCCGCCAAACAATTCGCTGAAGCCTGCCAGCCCGGCGCAGACGTCGGCCAAGTACAAAAGTTCCGACGACGTGATTCCCTGCAAAACGACGAAAGTTTTTAATTAAATGAATGCTTGTTATGATGAATTGTGTTTAATGGTTAATCTCAACTGTAAAATTTGAAACTGAATGTCAAATAGCTTTATGACCAGCATAAAATTATGTTTGGATTTTAATATAGTCTTTTGAAATTTAAATGCACTTGCAGTCCAAGGACCCAAGTATAGTAGTTAAAAAGTAATGTTGTTTTTCAAAGGCAGTAGAAAGTTATATCTGACATAATAATGCAACACTTAAAATTTAACTATTCCGATTCATCACGATTTCATTTATTAAGATTTCTTGTTTACTAATACATCTTAGAGATAACTTTAATATACTTTATTTTAAGAAAGTATATTCAAAAGTTTGTGGCTAACAACATTTTTAAAACTACTTTAACAATTAAGAAATGATATATTTATGTTAACTTTATGTATAGAAATATTATATATGTGATTTATTATAATTTTATTAGAGGTGATTTGATTTTTTAGTTTTTATTTAAACTAACTAACAATGAAAAGGTGACAGTTGAAACTTCCAGCTACAGCAAAAAAAAATTTCGCGACTTGTAGAATCACATTTGCAAGCTGTTAAAGAAAACAATTAGTTTATAATGAAAAAAATATATTTATAGATTGTAAATTGATATGTTAAGTTTACTAGGCTAAGTTAAGTTATTTTTTTACTCTCGTGAAATATTTTCTTCGTGCAATTTTGTTTCCTTGTTCATTTTTTGTTCTCGTGCAATTTTAACCCGTTCTTTCAAAGAAGATGATAAAAAATTATGTAGATATTATTTCAAATTTAAATTAGTTATAAAATGTTTAAACGACATTATTTTAATATCATTTTTTATAGGTGCACGACTACTCAAATTCGGACAATTCAAATTCCGACAATTTAAATTCTTAAAAAAAATTGAAAGGGCCACAACTAAATAAGTAATGTATATTTGTCAAATATAAAAAATATATATGTTGGTCCTAATAATATCTACAAGACATTTTTTCTTTTTGCAAAACATTAAATATTTTTTGAGATATAGCTTAAATAAAGTAAAAAACATAGTTATTTAGAGTAGTTATAAAATATCTTTTAAATTTTTGAGATTTTGTGAAAAATAATAAGTTACTTGTAGATATTAATAAGATCAACAAATGCATTTTATATTTTTTTAAACTTGTATAACTTTTTTGGATAAAGTCTTTTAACTATTTTTTTAAGAGTTTGAATTGTTGGAATTTAAGTTGTCCAAATTTGAATTGTCATGTACCATACTTTATATTGTAGAATTGTTATATTTTATAATTTACCAAAAAGTTATAAGTAACACAAAATTCTTTAATTTGAAAAAAACAAGCTCTTCTATTAATGCTAAAATTCATAATTAGTTTACAAAAATCATTGGTAATTACCTAGCATGATTGTACCAATATCAAACTGAAAATATATTTTATTCTTGGTCTATTATAACTCTAATCTTAAGCTAAAAATGACATTATAATACATAAATAATAAAACAAGCTTATTTATCATAAACTAATAAAACTATAAATCGCTTTATTTTACAGTATTGTTCTCAATTTAAATATTGTATTGATATTACCGACTTATATTGTAAAATTAAAGTGATTAATTATTCAAAACTACTAGTTAATATCAAATAAATTTTATTTTATTTTTGTATTTATAAAGCTTGTTTAAAACAAAATATAACTTAGACTAAACTTTTGGTTATAATAGAAACAGACCAAGAACAAAATATAATTTCAGTTTGATATTTGTGCAACATCATGCAAGGTAGTGGTTATTTAAACATAACTAATATATTTAATAATTGACTGACTTATTTGGTGAATAAAAACTTTTTATATAAAACTAAAATTACATTAGTTAATAAAAAAAATAAAAATTAACAACTATGACTATTACTAATGCAGTATAATCACATTAATTATAATCAAAACTAGTAAAAATTAATTTTTTTAATGAATTTGATTTGAGTTATTCATGACTAAAAGAAATTAAAATTAACTTAAACTATTCTTTTAGCTTTTACCTTTAACTTAACAACATTATACAGTAATTATTATAAGCTAGCAAAGAATTATAAAGAAATTGTTTACATTATCTACATTTAAAATACATTAGCTTTGTTATTTTTTTTACATGTTATACCATTAAAGCTGATAAATATAGCAAAAGAAGGAAAAGCAAAAGTACTTTATGTTCATATATTTTTTTTAAGTTTTATTCAAATGTTTTAATTTTATTTTAAAGCCTTTTTCATAAGTGAAACTTAGAATTCTATTAAACTTTTTTTTTAATCTTACTACTATGCTGCTTAATATTTTTTAAACTGGAAAATTGATTTGTTTTGCTGTTAAAAAAACTTAAATGAATAAATTTTATTAAAAACAATTGGGTTTATATTTAAAGATTGGCCCATCATTATGCAAAAATGAATCCCAGTATTTTGTTATTTAATCCTATTTTCTAGTTAAACCATTTTGCAGAAAGTTTATACAATTTTGACAATTTTCAGAAAATTTATACAATTTTTTGAATACTTGGAGAATAATTTACTCTTTGCTAGTCAGAAAATTTATTGGTAAAAACCTAAGATGATGTCGCGCCAATATCAAACTGGAATAATATCATATTTGATGTCTTTTTTATTATAAACTAATAAAAATTAAACACTTAATTGCTTTTATTTTACAATATAAATCAACTATATCAATACAATATTTTATATTGATTGCAATATTGAAAGAAAAAAACCGATTAATTAATTAGGTTTATAACAAATAACTTTAATTTTTACTGTGTATTTATATAGGTTGTTTAAAAAAAATATCTGATTAGATTAAACATGTTAGGCTTAAAAAATTGATGTTTACCCTAAAACTATGGTTTCATAAGACATCAAATACAATATAATTTCGGTTTGATATTGGTGCAACATTTTCCTTGGTAATTACCAAATTGTTTTAAGTTTATATTTGCAAAATAATTATGAAAACCTTTTAAACTATTTACTTCCCACTTAAGGGTATTTTAATTAAATACTTGAAATAATTACAGGGTGGCCACTAGTTTTTCAGAAATTTTTTCCAGGTTATTGGGTCTATTTTTAGTTTATAATTAAGCTTCAAGTAAAAACTGTATTAAATAGTATGAAAATATTGAAAACATACTGTAAAGATACTTTGCATGTGTTTTTAATTAAGTCTTTTTTGATTATGACAAAAAGTTTTGGTCCATACCATAATTTTTTTGTGTCAAATCTATATTTAACATGTAGAAAATGTTAAAAACTCAAAGTTTTTCCATTTTTTTTGTTTAATTTGCCATATTTCTCTATGATTTTGGGTTTGGTGGCCACTCTGTAATTATGCTTAATCTATAAAAATTTCAATTTTTTGTGAAGAAATACATAAAAAAAATTTTAGATTCAACATATCACATCACAACATTTAAGGAAGATATTGACAATTATATTTGTATTTATTTACAGGATTGCCACTCCTTTTTAACATTTTTTTCCAGGTTTTTCAAATTTCTTCCAGGTTTTTAAAAGTACACATTTTGGTTCTATTTTTAGTTTAATGATAATTTTAATATAAGAAACTATATTAAATAGTATAAAAACTTTGAAAAAATACTGTAAAGTTACTCAAAATGTGTTTTTTAATAAAAAAAATTGGATGATGACAAAAAAATCTTATTTATATAATAGATTTTTTGTGTCAAATTGAAATTTTACTACTGAAAATGTTAAAATAATGAAAAATTTCAGGTTTTTTAATCAAAATTCCAGGTTTTTTTCAAAATTTTTAAAATTCCAGATTTTCCTAGGTTATTTTTGCTTAAATTGTCCAATTCCAGGTTTCCAGGTAAAGTGGCAACCCTGTATTTAGTTAAATTTAAGGATAATAATCACATTACTTTCAAATGTAGTACAAAAACTTACCTTTCCAACATCTTAAACTTGTTTTTAGTTCAAGTAAGTTTACCTGAATATTTTACAAAACATCCGGGGAATCCCAAATAATCTCATAGCAGTTATAACAAACCAGGTACTTCAGCGACACTAAGGAACTCTTTTTATTTTTAAATAAAACATTAAGTACAGATAATAATTTATTTAATAAAAACATCAGTCTTTTTTACACGTTTATTTCAAAGTTTAATTCTATTTAATATTACAAATGCAATAGTAATTGCTCAATGTTTACGTTACTAAACAGAGTTAAAAACAAAACTTTCAGCCTTATAACAATTTCATAAAAATTAACAGTTTTACTTAAGTTTTATTGTTTTTTAATAAATTATTTTTAAAGACATTTAGAGTTTTGTCTTAACTATGTTCTCAAAACAACGTGTTTAAATTGTGTGTGTCTTTTTGTTATACTTTATAAAACTATTTAAGTATCTTATAATATAAATTTAACTTAAAGTAGAAAAATTATTCTATTCTTTAAAAAATGTCTTATTGAATTAAATAATAGTAAACTTTTAATAGTTAAAATAGTTACATTTTTGAAAAAAAATTATACTTTAGCTGTATTCTTAAGTATAAGGTTGTACTTTTCTAAAAGTAATAAAAACTTTCACAAAAAAATCAAATTCATAAAACTTTTTTAACTTTAGCTCATATGAGATACTATATAGAATAAAAATACACGATTTAATTTTTTTTTTAGAAATGAAACAGATAATAACTTCATGTAAACTCTTAACAGCTTTGTTTTAAGCTTTAACAACGCTTCTAAACTTTTTTAAATGATAATCATTATTCCATTAAAAGTAGTAAACATTTTATTTTTGCTTTTTTGGTCTTAATAAAAACATTGAAAACACTACAACTAATCGTTGCTTTATGTTTTAGTTTGTTTAGTAATATTTGCAATTATGTAGCTAATTTTAACTAGAAAATAGTTGTTTGAGTATTTATACTTCAGTGTATTCGTTAAAAATTTCAATAGTAATTTGTTCGGTGCTTTGGATCGAAGGTCTTATGTCTAAAACAATTACTAATGTCTATTTACACAGAAAAAGTTTAGTCTGTAAAATATATTGTGTTTTAATTCTGAAGCTTTCTTTATTTACCTGCATTCTTTAAAAGTTATCAGTTTATAAACATTTTGTATATAAAGCAGTTGTATTTTAATTATTAGTCAAATTCACTTTAAACTTAGAGTATTTAAGTTTTATTATTTAAACTACTTTTAAAGTTTTGTTAAAAAATATATGGCTTCTACTCATTTAAGTTAGATTAAACTTCTAGCATTTAAAAATGCATATTTCATTATGTAACATTTCCTTATTTAATTAATGAGAAAAAAAATTATACAAATAAGTTTAAGCTTAATAACATTATTACGAAAAAGTAAAAAAAAAGTTATAGAAAGTATTTGTTTTGAAAGTATTTGAAATACTTACTATTAGTATTGTATTTACTAAAACATCTTGTTTGATAAAAAAATATTTTTATGGCAGATAAAATCAAACAAACTTGTATTGATAAAATTATGACTTGTACTTTAAGAACAAAATTAAATTGCTAGTATTTATATGTTATAATTAAGTTACAAGCTTTGTTTCATAATCACTATTAAAACATCTATTTTAAAAAAATTGAAAATTAATTTCTACATTAATTTTTTATGCAGTAACTTACTTAAGTAATCATTAATAAATGATATTTATTTGTAGTTTAAAAAAAGTTATTGCTACTTAGTATGTTTTGTTTTGAAATACTTAGCTTTTACAACTGTTCTTTTTTTTTTGAGGAACTGAAAACAATTACGACTTACAAATAATTAACTAGAATAAATATGATATAAACAAAAGTAAGGTACAATGTTTTTTGTCAACTTATTAAACATATTTATTTGAAAACTTGCAAAATTATATATCTGTTATTTACTATGTTATCTGTTAATTCCACACGATTTTTAGAAAACTATGCTTTATATACATTTTATAAGTAACTATATCAAGAGTTTTAGTGGACGAGTGGTAAGGGTCAGGAAAAGGAAGCGAGCGACCAGAGTTCAAATCCCAGCATAAGTCCTTTTATTTTTGACTTCACGGTATATGTTATCTTTAATTTTGTCGTTTAACTAATTTTTAACTCTTACTACTGATTTAACAAAAAATGGCTGCTGATTAAAAGTACTACTTAGTGCAACAATAGTCAGTCATCGAAATTCGAGCAGTATTCATTAACTATAAATTTTTTGTTTTTAAATTACAGACATCACACAGATACTTAAAATTGTTTAAAGTTTATCAATTAATACATCACTATTTGAACTTTCAAGTAGTTTTTCAAACTATCAATAAAAGCTTTGTTGGATTAGAGGCTTTTTAATAAATAGTTTGGTTTGATAAGGTAACAAAATTAATTTTACTTATTAAATATTGTAGTTACAGTAAATAGAAGTTTTTAAGTTTTTACAACCGCATACTAACTACATACTTCAAGTACGTACAGCAAATGGAAACATTCGTTTCTTATATTTACCAACTCGACAGCATCTTCAACTTATTAGACATTTTGCAAAAATCACAGAAAATTGTTGTTTTCTTCCGATTAGCTCATATTTGCAACTAGTTCCAACAAAAACAAACCATCTAAAAAAACGGAGACTCATCAGTATACTAGAAGAAGAAACTATTAGAATGTATTTAACTATATAACTATATAGTAGACTATATAGTAGACCACTGCAACACATTTAACACCTACCTATTTACGGGAGCTTTTAACTTTAACTTAAAGTGGATGTGGTAAAAAAAAGTCAGTATTAAATGTTTTATCAGAACTAATTTTGTAGTTGAGCAATTTTAGTAAATTAATATAATTAACTGAAATGATTCGACCCGCAAAAAAAAAATTCAACATCTGGCCCGCGGACTCAAAACGTTACACACCTCTATCTTAAAGTTTTTATTATATGTTATGCTACGAAGCATACTTGCCAAAAAAATATAATTTTAGTTTGTTATGGCAGAAACTCCAGAAATCAAAAGTTCTAAAAACAACTGAATAGATAATATACGTTCCTTATACATAATTATATGGATATTATACATATATTAAATGGAATAATAATGGTAAAACTGGCGAATATTTTTCCAAGCTCTATTCTATGGTACAGCGGTTATAAAACAATATTATTCAGTATAACTGTTTTTAATTTTCTACATATTTGTCCTTAATGCTTCAAGACTATTAAAGATCTATGGTTAGGATACTTTAGTGTTTGCATCAGCCGTTACGCCATACACAGATTTTAACAGTACATGATAGTTTAAATTTTTATTGGTAGATTTTTGTGGATCATACCTGATCTCTAAAAAAAAAAATAGTTTGAAAAATCTCTAAATATATTTTTCAACGTCCACAAAAATGCGAGTAAAAATTATAAAACTGAATTTCAAATAGTTTTCAGATAGAAAACATCTGAAATATAGTTTTCCGACGAACAATAAATAAACATATTACATAAACATTGTACACTAATGTAACGTTTCTTCTATATTAAACAATGTTACTGTAGACTTTTCTTCTTTTTTTTCATTTGTAGCTCATTATAATTTCGATTATATTGGGTATGCAACTTGATGATCGAGAGGTATTTTTGCGTATCCAGGTCCTTGAACCAAAAAAGTTTTGAGCAATTTTTGGTTTTGTTTAATAAACCACTTAACTAATGTTAAAATAAATATGTCATTGGAAAAAAACTAAGGATGAAAATTGTTTTAATATAGATCATTGTTTATTGAATTAAAAAAAAATTAATCTATCTAAATATTTTTGTAAACAAAAATATATTGAAAGCAGTTTTTATTTAGATACTCAGAACAACTTGCATTTAAACGAAAAACTATTGTAGTTATACCAATGTTTACATTTTGTGTGAAACTTTTTTCAAGCAAAACATAAAACGTTTTACATAACACAGCCTTTGTGATACGAAGAACTAAAAAAAAATTGCATGATGTTTTTCATTTGTGTTATTAGTCAAAATATTCAAAAAAAAATTCAATATTTTAAGGCTCCTTGCTGTTTGTTAGGTATGAAGCCACCAGATCATCAAGTGTAAGTAGGAAAACGTACCAACAAGGCTTAGTTCAAAGTTTCTAGTAAAAGTTTTAAAAATCGTTTAAAGGTTCGGATTGTGTAAAGAAAGTATACAAATAAACCTAATATCCCTGAAAATTATTAGCTACTTACTTACTGTAGTTGTGTTTTTATCGAGCATTAAAGTTGTGCTTTTATTATACAAAAAAGGTTTTATTAATTATAGTTTTAGGCCATTACATTTATAAAAAATTATAGTACTTGTTATAAGGCAATTTGTAAAATATGATATATTTATTGGAATCCGTCGTTTTTTTCCTACACTAAAGCATATTCTCTAGATTAATATTTTCATTTTTCTCTGATACCTTTTTTTATGATTTTGAAACAATGTTGATAAGAATAAAATTGAAATGACATCAGTCGTTTAAATATTTTTTTGTTTCATTGTTAATAAACTTTTTTGAAAAACAAAAAAGCTAAAAAGGAAGAAGAAAACTAAAAAGAAAAAAAAAGAATTAAAAGCACTTGGAAAAAGTTTACTAAGTATATTTTTCTAGTCATACGCAATTTTACTTAAATCATCAAAAAAAAAAACTTAATTATAAGTATAACTTATGCTTAGCAATTTTTAAATTTTAAACAAAAAAATGACTTCAAAGAATTTTTTTTTATTCAAGAATTTTCCAACTATAATTTTAGAACAAGTTTTCATAGGCAAATTAAAATTACAATATTGTATACTATTTATACAACATTAGACTAGCTAGAATTTTACCATTTTACTTAACATTGATATTTAAAATTTAGGTATAATGAATAATAGAAAATTGTTTTTCGGTGGTTTTCTTTTTATGTTTTTAATTAAATAGCAAATACTTACAATAACTTACAGTTATTTCAACGTCACAGGAGTTTAAAGCTTGAAATTTATTTTACCCGCCGTTCATGAAATAAGTATGTAACAAATTTTAAAAATAACAAACAGTAAAAGAAAGTATTTTTATATGTTTTCAATTAGGTAGCATAAAAATAAAACATAAGTTCTATTTTTTGTAAGTCGTTATTAAAAAACTTTTCAAGTCTAATTAAAGTGCATTTAATATTGAGTTTTTTGATTTGTTTATTTTAATTTTACAACAATCGTTTTCCGACAAGTATATTGCAGCAAAAAAAATCTTTCACCACGACTGAGTGGTAAGAAATAGTTTGCATTCGCTTCGTGATACTATAAATATAAACTGTCTAAAATATAACCTATAAAAGCAGATAATAAATCATTTACTAAACCCCTATAAGTACAGAAAACACTGTGTTATATTATATATAAAATATTTTATCGGCATCTAAATGTTATTTGTTTTCTATATGTATGTTTTAGCTAAATTAAAAATTGTGTGTTGTATACTTTTGCTTAACGAGCCGAGTTGTGCTTATAAGGTGAAGTTTTCAATTAAATCTTCTAAACTACTATTTGATTTTCATAAACGGTCACAGGATATATTTTTCTAAAACTTGAATTTAGAATTGCGTGGGTAACTCACTGCGTAAAAAATGCATTTTTATAATATGGATTTTTGTTTATGTGTTGTCCACTGGGTTTCAGTCAACTCAAAATATTTTAGATACCGTGATTAAGATACTTACATTATCAGCACCGAGCCGTTTTTAAATATAAATCCATTATAACATTAGATACCGTATCATAAAGAAACTTTTAATATTTATTTTGATGAAATGGTATGTTAAAATGTTATTTATCCCTTTGAATCTAATAAATCTGTTTTAATAATAATTTTTAGGCACAAAAATATTTAATGAAATAACTTTATTTAAAATCGACCGGATTAACGTTACAATGATTATGTAGGATACAATAGATAAATAAAAAAAAGATTTTTTTAAAGACTTCATCATTTTTAACGAAAAGAAAAAAACTGTTTTAAAACGACTTAAACCTAAATTAATTATTAATCAGATTTTTTTTTAAACATTGCTTCTTAAGCTATAATAACATAAAGAATGCATCAGGGCTGCTGGATTTAGATGATAATTTAGTCACATAAAACAAGAGCTTGATATTTTAGTAAAAACGAAAAACTTTTTTTTTAATATTTAGTGTTCAGCTGGCATATCAACATTGGTATTCTAACAATTCTGCTTCACATATAAAATGTCATATTTTATGCAAGGATTACTTTACCTTATACTAATATGAGAAATAAAGCTATATAAATTTAACAACTTATATAAATTTAATTTTGTCAAAAGTCTATATGTTATTAAATAACTTATCTATTTGATTAGTGTTTATAGAAAATTATAGAGCTTTATAACGAGTTTTAAATTTTGTTGATTATTTACTTGGTTTTTAGTAAACGCATAATAAAGTTAGTAAACTTATTTAAATTTTTTAAATGCAAAGCAAAATTATAAAAATCTTCTTTGCTGAAAAAATAGAAAAAGTTAAGTATTAGTTATTATTTATCTTTTACAAATGCTTTAAAATATAATAGTTGATTAATTAAAAGCAAATCTAAATTAATTAAATTATAAAAAAATATTTTATTCAATAATAAAATGAACTTAATATCTTAAAATTCAGAGACTGAGTAACATCAGACTATTTAAGACTTTTATAATTAAGTTTGGACTTACGTTAAACAATCTAATCGAAGCTAATATTCTAGGGAAATATTTCAATTTTATATAATCAGCCAGTAACTTACATTTGAAAACTTTGAAAAGTAAAGTAATTATTTTAAAAAGAAACTTTGTTACGAAAAGCGATTAAAACAAACATTAAACGACAAAAACGATTTAAATTATTTTAAATATTTTTCAAAAGAAACTGCAACATGACCTTCTCTTAGATATTTGGAAGGTGTTTTTACAGTTGATTGCCATTTATTTTCAGTGACATCATAAACTGGGACAGCTAAATCACCGTCAAGACGCCAGAAACCAAAAACATAGATTCTGTTACCATCTGTGTGTAAGTAAGGTCTATGAAGTGTATCTTTAATGCGAAATGGGGCAATTAAAGTGAACTTTTTTGTCATACAATCGTAAACTTCATGTTTATCACATCCACCGCTAATAACAAACAGTTTGTTACCACGTGCGAGTAAACCTGGGTATTTTCGACCGATGTTTAAGTTCGGTAAAAGTGACCACTTGTCAAGGTAGTCATCATAACTTTCAACTAATTTTAAGTAGTTTTGGCGATTTTCGGTAAACGTAATACCCCCTATAATAACACATTGTCCATTAAAGACTGTGCATGATGACTTATATTTTACTGAATTGATTTTACTCGAAATTTTCTTCCAATTGTTTTTATCTGGGTCGTATACAAAGTTGTTATCCCAATGATGTAAACCACCGAAAACATATATTTTACCGACAAATGCACAAGTACAAAAAACATTTATATGCCTTTTTTTAGGGAGAATTTCCAAACGGTTCCATTGATCCGTCCTTCGGCAATAAACCTGAAAAGACCCATCTTTTTCACCTTGATCACCAATAAAACAATATATTTTTGTGCCTATTAAAGTACAAACAAACTTTTCAGGCATTTGCTTTAGCATGTTGTTTGTTGATTTAATTTCATCTATTGTGTTTCTATCAGTTATGTGAGAGAGAACTAATGGTTCAAAAGTATCGTTTTTGAAACTTAATTCACTACCAAAAAATAAAATTTCATTTTTGTCAAAATTTATCTGACTATTACAACGGTTCTCAAACCAAAACTTTTTTACGTTTTGAAACTTATTTCTTTTTGCTTTCAAAGCTTTATTAATTATATTTTTACACAGCGTACTATTACTACACAGAGGATGTTCTTTTACGACATTTTTAAGTATTTCTTCTGTCAGCAAAGGTAACCGAACTAAACTTAAAAGTTTGTCAGTGTAACATTTACGTTCAAATTTTTTGTAGCCCACCCAACTTACTATTACGTTAAATATTTCCAACTCTGAGTCAATTTTTAAGTTAGAGGAAGAAACTAAAGTGGATATATCCGTAAAACTCAACTCCAATAAAACATCAGGCTGATAGTTTGTTAGAAAACAATTTAAGCACAAGCTTAGCAAGAATTCTTCCAGGTCTTTTAAATAGAAAACTTTAGAAAGATGTAAATAAAAACACCAGTTTTTAATAGTCACCTCTTCAACTATAAAATTACAAAGGTACATTTTTAAACTAGAGTTTTTAAGTAGTCTTTCAGCTTCAAGTATAGAGATTAAATTCTTTTTATTTACTTCGGTTTGACCTGAAAAATTTAAATATATTTCATAAGCTGAAATTACTGATAAAATTTGAAACTAATAACAGGCTGACTTATTTAATTATTTTATTTGTTTATATTTTTTCAAGAAAAACTTATTTACAATTTAAATTATTTTTGTGGTTGTTAACATTATTATTTCTGTTTGGTTTAACTCAATTACTTAATTATTTATTCAAAGTTATAACAACTAAGATTTTTTATAAAGTCTATAGTTAGTTTATATTTTTTACTTAGTTTAAGCACATTATTGGATATAATATATATTGCAGCTTTTTTTTGTGTGTTTAAAAACATTTATAGTTTAACTTTATCACTACTTAATTTTTAATAAGTAAAAATTAGTTGATAGTACAGTCTAAATTCATAAACATTCTTTTAAAAACTTAAAATATATATAATTTATAATTAGTTTTTTTTAATCCTTATAAGGTTAAATCACTTGCTATAAATACTGATAAATTTAAAAATTGAAAACATTTCAGATTAAAATTTTAACTTTTAACGTAAAGTTGAAAATATATATACTGTTAGATACTATTATATAAATAATCCTTTAATTTTTTTGTATGTTTTTGTTAGAAAAGAAAGAATTCTTAAATTTAATATCCTAATTCTTTGTAGAGTTTTCGTTTAGGAGTTTAAACTTTAAATGTAATTTTTTTTGCCCCGAGTTAATTATGAACATGTTAATTATGCAACTTGATGACCGAGAGGTCTTTTTGTGTACCCAGGTCTTTAAACCACAACATTTTCGAGAAATTTTTCGTTTTGTTATATAACCTCTCATTAATAAAAAAACTTAAAAAATGCTTACCTTTTTCTACAAACTCCAAAACACTCAGCGTAGTAGACTCGGATATTTTTGGAAATTTAAAAATCAACGGTTTGTCATCATTCTTGAAAAAATTTTTATAATTAAAGTAGCCGAAATTGTTAATTAAAACATCAAAAGAAACACCAATCTTATTTTCTTCTTTGCCCACAATCGACACTGCATTAGTATTCCGTGCATGTGTTAGATGCTCTTCAGTCGCACCAAACATTTTTGTAATAAAATTTCCCATTACTTTTATTTACTTTTGTTTCTGTTAGTTTTCAAAAATGTTTTTAGGAAAGTTCTAATGAATAGAATTAACATTAACAATGAATAATTAAGTAGGAACATTAATTTTGCACAACGATTAAGTAGTATCTTATCTAATGAATAATTATACTTCAGTACAACTAATTAGTATTTGAAACCAACTTATAAATGTTTGTATATATTTTTTGAACTATTTTGATATTTTTTACTAGCTCAAATGTAATGTACAATTAAACAGTTGATTTCATAGTTCTTACTTGTTATTTAAAACTATATGCCATGCTACCGATAATGAGCTTTAAAGTTTTACTTTTGTAACAATGATTTAAATTGGTTTTTCGAAAAATTGCGAGTAGTATGATTGAACTTAAGTTCATTTTGCTAATATCACAATAACACAACAAACTTTTTAAAATAAAATCCTGAAATATTTAAACTATAAGCGTTTTTATTAAAAATTTATGCAATGACACAATGTTTATCAGTGAGTATCTGAAAATATTACTACAATTCATTAAAATGATGTTAACAAATTTACAACTGAAAACTAACATCTTGTTATTTAATATACAAAGCTAGACTTGGTAAAAAGCCTTGTGTAAAGTGTTAAAATCCGGCAGTAGTAAGATTTAAAATAAATATTATAATTTATAAGACCTTACGCCGGGGAATTTTAAACAAAGGCTTTTTTTTACAAAGTATACCTGAGGTGTAAACTACAGCTCTCTTTATAAACCTGATTTTGTTAAATATCTACTGTTGAGTTATGTAAAGCTAGCTTGTTAGTTTTAATTAATGTATAATTAAAAAAAAAAACTAAATAATATTTCGTAGTGTTATAATGTTTCTTATAATATAAGATCAATTCTGCAATTTTCTATAACAAAATTTGAACAGCCTTATTTTTTGTAATAATGAGTTTTAACTAAGCTTAAACACTAAAGAAAAAATAATTAACAAAGTAACTACTAAAAAGACATGAGATTTAGAAAAAAAAAACAAACAAAGATATGCTTAATAATTTCGAAAAAGCAATTTAAAATGGCATTTAAAAATAATTGTTAAGTGTTGGTGTGTTAAGTTTAAATTTTTTCATACGTATCTAGATTGTTTTGTTCGAATTAAAAATTAATTATGTTGAAAAACTTTAGTACACCATTGCTGTAGAAACACATTCAATACAAGCAATTTTCAATTTTTCTAATAGTTACTGTTATTTTATAATAGTAATAGACGCACTATGTACTTTGCGTACAATAGCAAACATACTCTGAAGATTAACAGGTTAAGATTAGTAAGACAAGAGAAAATAACACATAATAAATATTTTCAGTATAAACGACAGTAAAACGATTTACAGTTATGCAACAAATTATAAGCTGATCTACTTAACAATAAAAGAAAAAGATAAGTAAGTGACTTTTTATTCTTCTGCTTCAGTCTCTTTATTCGTGGATAGTAGATTAACATGTAGCTGCAACTCACCAGTGCTGATGTTCAATATTGTTACGTCATACGACTATAATACGTAGTCTTGGAAGTTCGTGGTTGCGAAGTCGCTGTACAACAAACTATCTTGGGTTTACTTTAGAACATGACAGCGAAACCTGCGTTGATTGAGTGTAAAGTCGGTCAAAACTAATACGTTTCAATACTTTCTCGTTAGTGGTCTTTTTTTTTTTTTTGCTATTCTAACAATACGACGAAGGCACTGTACGCGGAAGATGTTGAGATTCTCTTATTGTGCACTAGAAAACGTCCACGTTTAGCTACCGTGCAGAAGAGTACTGTATACACAGAAACAATATAGGTAAAAATATCAATTAGTAAACTTGTTAAAGTATGAGAGATTTACAAAATCTAAACACTTTTAATCTTATATAGTTTAAAAATTTAATGTCATTGTAGTTTGTAAATAGTTACTAAAAAAAATAATAATTTATGCTAACAATATTTATTTCACTAAAAAGTGTACAAAATTTACACATATTTAACTTAAATAACTTCTTTATTAAACGTAATTTAATTATTCTCTTTTACATTTTGGGTATAAAAACCCATAAATTTAGTCATTCTGTCAGACTGATTAAATCAGTTAGCACTGTTACAGAGTGTATAATTAAAAGCTACAATACAATAATCTTTACTTAACATGCAAAATAAATTGTTTGGATTTTGATATTTTATGAAAAGACAAAATAAAACAGACTAAAAATAGGACAACTTACAAGCAATGAATTTAAAAAATACATTAAATTTAACAACAAAATTTACTAGAACTTACAATTTAGACTTAAAAAATAAAATAAATAAAATAATCAGAATTTCAATAGATTTATCATACAAATATACTACATAAAGTATACTCAAAAGTGCCAACATACGAAAAATTAATGTTAATTAATGTTAAAAATTAATGCTTTCGGACAGCATGAAACCGGCCCAAGGTGATGAACCGGAGCCGCAGTGAGGACGCAGATATCGACATGTCTATTTGCCTGTTGAAGAATAAAAACAACAAAGCACAAGTGATAACATGTCAAAATTTTGTTTTCAATAAAAAAATGCATCACTTGTAATAAACTGGTTTGGTTATGTTTTCTTAATTGAAATAGTCAGTTTGCAACTTATTGTAAGCAATTATTAATAAGAAAACTTGTAGTTTTAAATTATGAAATTTAAGATATTTAATTTGAAAATGCTAACAAGCTTTAGTATTTATTATTTGAGTTTTTTCATAGTGAAAATAACAATTTCAAAAATAATCAAATTTTCAAAAATTTTAATAAAATTAGTTAAAAAAATCAATATAGATACTAATAATCTCATACATAATAAAATATTGATAAAACTAAAATTTATATTAGAGACTTGTTAGTAGTATAAAAGCACATGTTGTTATAAAGTTTGTTATAGGAAGGAATATGTATATGTAATAAAAATTTATATTCAGTGTTGTTTTCAAATAAAACTTGTTGTTTGTATAGCTTTGTTATATTTAAAACAGCTAGCAATGCAAATGAACCATATTTGTTACATCTTAAACTTCACAGCTGTTTAACTGAAAATAAAACTGTGTTTGCTGTAAAGTATATATAATATATAGTTACTTAAATAAAAAACCCAACATCTAAGTTTGAAAAAAGTAAAAACTTTTACATTTATACTTTATAAATAAACTCATTGTTATTGTAAGTGCGTACTTTACGCAAATGCGTACCTCTTAG
The DNA here is from genome assembly GCF_965202585.1 of Thalia democratica. NCBI lineage: Eukaryota > Metazoa > Chordata > Thaliacea > Salpida > Salpidae > Thalia > Thalia democratica. Next base: position 93,224,025 of record NC_139166.1, on the reverse strand, counting down.
TGTCCTTATCGATGTGTATAGTGCATGTGGTAAACCTGATGATATAAAGAGTATTACATACAAGTTAAGCAATATTGCAAACAAGTGATTTTATAAAAGAGAGAAAAAGTTTGACTCTCTTGAGGTAGCCTAATTTTTAGACACGAACATTTGAGCATCATACGCGTATGCTTAATGTTACACTATTAAGGAAGGCACTTGTAGTGTGCCAGAAAGCGAGCTGACGACTTAGTCAGCTTAGGGATTTTACAATGTAAAGTTGTAATGAATAAATCCCTAGAGGTCTAAGCGGGTAGACGTCGTCAAGGCGAGTTAACTATTAGTGTTTTGCAGGCATATAGCTTGAGTTGACGTGGCCGTCGACTCAAGCTGGAGTTGAAAGACCGCAGCTGGGCGGTTAGAAGTCGTATAGCAGACCTCATTGAATAAGTAGCTAGGGAAGGTAAAGCGAGAGGAATGGCAGGTACCGTCCGAAGAAAGCCATGTAAAAGCCGGGCTCTCGCAAGAAGTAAAGGTAAAGCGAGAGGAATGGCAGAAACCGTCCGAAGAAAGCCATGTAAAAGCCGCGCTCTCGCAAGAAGTAGCAGTGAGTAAACGAGCTCTGATATGATTCAGCCCAAGTAAAAGAACGTGTGCGAAATGAAGTGATTAAAGCATTTCTAGAGGTAAAGGTTTGGCCGGGGCGACTGAAGCAGAGAAGGCGAGGTACTAGAAATGGCGAATGGTAAAGCACACAAAATGTAACAAGTAAAAAAGCGACTGAATCACACGGTCGCTTTACTGATCAGAGCTCATGTACAGCGAAGAGTTTTGCGAACGAAGCAGAAGCTTTGAGAAAAAAATTTCAGCAAAAGGGGAGGGCAGTTTTTTTCGAAAATTAGTTGAAAATGAATTTTATAAGTGTGAGAGAGTTTGATAGAAAAGATTGAAAAAAAGTGGGAAAATTTTGGAGCAAAAAAAGGCCCCGAAGCCGCCGCGGCGGCTTCGGGGCCTTTTTTTGCTCCAAAATTTTCCCACTTTTTTTCAATTTATTTTTTCCAATGGCGTTCGTCGAAAGACGTTCGCCTTTTTTTTTACCAATTTTTTTCAGGCTTTAACTTTATATTTCAAGGGCGTTTGTCGAAAGACAAACGTCCTTTTTTTTTGCCAATTTTTTTTTGGCTTGCCCAAGAGAGTCTCCCTTATTAAATGACTGTTTTTTATTTAAGTTATATCCTAGATTTTGAGCGGTTGCGCCGAAAGTTGAGCATAGTTTTTTTGCCCAAATTTTGTTTGACAAAATTATCAATAGCCTTATTAGTATAATGTTGTTTATTTTTGATACTTATGATAAATCAGATTTTTATTCGTATAAGATACAATCAAAAGAAAGATGGTAGTGAGGTTGGATTACTTTGATACATATAAAATGAAAATTTTACATGTTTCAAAACCTACTTTCATCTTTGGTTTTTTGATTTATTAACCTGATATGTTAAGTTACAATACTAGACTTATTTTAATATGTTGAATGGGTTTATTATGTGGAATTTTTTTTTTTTTAATTTTTTTCTTAAGCTTAAAGATTAAGTAATAGTTATTTTTGTAAGAAAAATTTATAGTTTTATTAATTTCACCTATATGTGAGTTTTTGTTACAAAACGCTTAATTTAATCAAAACAGATAATTGTAATAGAAAATCTTTAAGCTTAGGCAAGCATTATGGTTTTTAAAAAGTGAACAAAACTGGACACCAAGTAAAACAAAAATCAAACTTTCAACCAAAGACTATTTTATTAATGACATGGACCAAAGGTATCTTTTTATTTAGTATATTTTACATAATATAATCTATTATCTGAACAGTTTTTAATAGTGACTAGTCATTAAACGCAATTAAGTTATGTTATAGGCAGTTAAAATATTTTCTTATTCTTTTACAAAACGTGTAAAATAATTGTTACAACATAAGTATGTGGTTACTTAGAAAATTAATAATGTATTAAATTTACAACTAGCTTGTAATAAGTTTAAATATTTAAATGCTAAAACGTTTTTAATGTATATTGGAAGAATACTTAAATATTATTAAAGCTTTTAAACATTTTAATTTATAATCATCATTTTAGTCCCTAATTTAAGTTTTATATGAGTATATGCAGTACTCTGCTAAAAAACATGTTAAACCTTACTTTTCCAGTTTAACATATACTTTTTTGAATAGCAAGTAATTCAAGTTGTACTAAGAGCTAAAAAAATTAACCAACTTCTTATACATTATCTTTCTTTTATTTTGTTATTACAAACCGATAGTAGGCTAGATCATTGTATTTTTATTAATACTAAAACAAATTTAAACGCTTCTATTTTATCATTATGGTTTTAATTTAAAGTCTTTTAATGTTTTAGTTGAAATACTTTACTTATTTTTAATAAATAGAGTTTTTTCAGTATAAACTTTTACGAGTTATAGTTAGTTGTTAAAGTTAGTGGACATGATTTTAAGAAACATCCTTAATTTAAATTTAAGTCCACTGTTTAAAAACTTCTGGCACAGTTGTTACTACAAAACAAAATTTTTCATTAAAATAGAATCTTATAGCAGAAAGTTGGTAAGCTTAGGCAAGCATTAAAATTTTAACTAGAAAGAAGAAGGTAAACACTTTGTACACATATTTAACTTCAAACCAAAAGCAGTAAATTTTAATTGAAAAGCGTGAACAAAATATTTATTGTGTTTACATAAGGTCGTTGAATTTCTCAATAGTTTTAATAATGTTAAGAAGAGTGACCAGTAATTTTATTTTATTTATTATGTAAAAGTAAAATTACCTTCATGTTGTGTATTATAACATATACATTGATTGTTTGCTGTAGCAGAAGCGTTTAACATACTATTTGGTTGTTTAGAATACAAAATTATTGTTAACAATTTAGAATACAGTTAAAGAAAAAACTAAGTTACAGAAGTGAAAAAAAACTGATAATGTTATAAAATCCACAACAAGAGTAGTTACACGTTTATAAAATTTAATATAGAAGAATCCTACCCAAGTAACTCGATAAAGCTGTTACTAAAAAATCTATCGAATTTGAAAAGAAATATATGAAAATAACAAACGCAGACATAGATACTATACTACACTCATGCAAGGCAGTTCTCAGACATGTCAACAAAGTTTGGACAAAAAGAATGCAAAAGAAGACCTATTTGACGTTCCGATGGGAAGCTACCATGGCGCTGAAGTTTGCAACTTAATCGTTTCGTTCCTGTTGAATAACTCAAACCAATTTTTATCTAAAGATAACTTCGAGTTGTACCGCGATGATGGACTTTTGATAATTAAAAAGCGATAAAAAGAATCATAAAAAAAAGATGTTAGAGCGGGTTACTCTGAACAAAATTTAAAAATATAATAGAATTAGACAGCAGTAAGATAGACTTCCTGGACGTATTACTTGATCTAGAGAATGATATATCATCCCCACAGAAAACCCAACGCTAAAGAAAAAAACATAAATAAAAACTCTAACCATTCACCAAGCGTCAAAAGAGAACTACATAATATGATACAAAATATATTATCTGCTTCATCAAAAAACAATACTATGTCCAATAATTACAAGGAATCATACGAGAAGGCGTTAAAAACAGTGGCTTTAATAAAATCTTAGAATACTCATATCAAAATTACGATACGGCCGGTAGAAAAAGAAGAAAAAAGCAAATGTTATACTACAACCCCCCTTTTAGCGCAACATTAAAGACCAAAATATGAAAATCTTCTTAATTTAGTAGATAAGTTTATACCTAAAAACGGATAAATAAAATTCTCAACAGAAAGACAATCAAAATAAGTTATTCACGTATGCCAATTAACAATCCGAAATCACCGAATCAAATCTCAAAATCATAGAGGATAGTAAAAAAAGCAGAAGAAAAATGAAACAACTTACAATTGTAGAATTATAACCTCATGCCCAGTGGAAGGTAAATGCCTTTCCAGACGTGTCATATACAAAGCTACTGTCTCATATAATAACAAAGAACAGCGTTATATTGGATCCACTGCAAGAAACTTTAAAACAAGATACAATAAAAATATGCTGCAGAAATTAAATTCTGAAAGAATCCACAAAATTCAGCTCGTTTATTCAGGCCGCTAACTTCAAAGATGATATGATTAAGAACAATGTTAAATGGAAGATAATGCATAAAATTGATCAACGCAAACCGAGCAGAACATGCTTTCTGTGTAATATTGAAATATTTGAAAAAGCATTCGCTGACAAAAAAACCTTTTCTCAACTCCAGGACTGAGCAAACTGGTAGATGTAGACACTTCGCTAAATTTTATCCAATATCATAACATTTCATAACATTTTCATGTCCGTAATTGCATATTTTACCATTTACTAAGTTTGTTGCATTTGTGCTTGTATTTATATCGTATTTGTACTTCATATTTTTATTTCATTGTATGCTATATCCAATAAGTTTTTTGTATTATAATTTAATTTAACCCTCATAATAACTCGAATGAAAGCTCTATAATAATTGTTCAATTCGTCATTAAACACTTTGGAATTTTTGTTAAGTTAACAGACTTTTTTAATTAAATCAGTTTTAACGAGAATCTAAATAGTACTAATTTTTAGCACTTAATAATAGTATATATAGCTTTGTCAGTCTTACTTAAAGAGGTTTTAGTTCGTGATCATTGCATTACACATGAAACATTGTGTAGAACAAAAACTTAAAATTTTAAATTGTTTAATTAATGTTGTTAAGAATATAAATATTGCGCAACTTTTAAATAAAAGTTAAGATAAACCATCATCTTTTAAAGATCAAGTTAAATGTTATTAATATAATTTTAATAACAAATAGCTTTTAGCATTTTCTATTTCCGTTTATAACAATTACTGCAGTTTATAAGTTTACTTCAACACTATTTTTGTTCTTAACTTTAACATTTTATTTTTAAAAAAGCAAGTACTTTAAGTTTCACTAGTAACTATACTATTTTGATAACTTTTTAAATATAATATATTTTTTACTCATTGAGATGTTACAAACTCGATAGTAAGCTTGATTATTGTATTTGTTTTAATTTCAAAGTAAATAGTAAAACAAACTCACTACAAAATACTATTTTTAACAACATCATCAAAACTAAAAGTTACCATAAGCTTTGTGTTTTAAAAATTTAATTACTTGAAATTTGTGCTACAATAAAGAAGCTTAACACTGTAAAGCTAATTTTAATATTAATGTTACTGTGTTTTTAAACAATTGATGACATAATTAAATATATTTAAGCTGAGTATTTTTGATTTATAAAAGTACAAGATACCTATGAAATAAAAAGCCAGTACAGAGTTTAACAACAAAAAAGGTAGTATTCGAAATTAAATAAATATTCAGTTGTGTATATGTATGTATACAGTAATTTAAACTTTTAATTTTTTCTACTAGAACGAAACGACATGTAATAAAAACTTCACAAGTTTATTTTTTGAACTGTAAGGACCTTTTAAAGCTACTGTTAATTCATAATTTTGCCTTAGAATAATATGACTGCAGTTTTTAATTTTTATTGAGTATTAAGCAATCAAGTTAAAGAAGTATCATCAGATTTGCACCTGACGCCACTTGAAGCTAATTAATTGATAGCTCACTTATTTTTAATGTATAAATAAGTATTTAATCAAACTTCGTTTGCAGAGCGACAGTTCCAATATCGGATAAAATTAAGCACTACTTTAAAATAAAAGAAATTAAATGCTAATAATAAATCAATTTATAAGTGCTTTATCATAGTATATTTTATCACATTTTTATTTTTATAATGTTTTATTTAAGTGTGGACCGCGACAACGTTTTTTTTTAAGTGCACTGCGACTTCTGGTTTAGGCTACCATTGTGGTCCGGTCCTGCTTCATTCCAAATAATTTAATGACGTAATAATGGTAAAAAACTTAAATTTAAAATGTGTACCTTTTGACTTGTAATATACTGAATTATGTTGAAATGTATTCTGAAATATTAAATACAACTTATTTTATCAACTAACTTATAAACTAAAACAAACAACGTTCACCTATTAAGTAAGAAACACTAGGAACAAATTTGCAGTATCTCTTGTTTACTTCGCTTCTGGTTCTTAAGTCTTATTGCTTCTACTTGGTCCTTCTTCATAGTAACCTATGAAATAACACGTTTTAAATATTAATAAAATTATTTTTAACTTCATAAAACTGTTTCTATGTTAATTGTATGCACATCTCTTATAACCGTTGAAAAAAACGTAACTCTTGGTAAAAAAGTAGTTTGATTTATAACATATATATTTACAAAAACTTCACTTAATGTTATTTTTTATAACTTGAAAATATTTATTTATTTGTTGTACTATTATTAGCTCATTTGCGTATCTTTAAAACTTATAAAATATTTTTTGTTTTCGCGGTACAACGATAACTCTAAAACAAAACTTAAACTAAATCTTGCGAAAGTATTAAGAAATTAAGTTTTTCAATGTAATTGGTTAAGTGCTTTCAAATGTACATAGTTTTGTAGCTTTTAGTTAAACATGTTCAAGCTTCTTTTTGACCTATAAAGTATTCTGTTAAAAGCATCAACGAAACAGAACTTTTATATTAACCCAGGTGTATTTAAGCTTCTTAGTGTAACTGACACATTATAAAATAATGGAATCAAGATATTTGGCATCTTAAACACAAAAGTGGTATACGACTCAAACACCATCTCAAGAATATGTCTGTTAAACAAACTTTAACTTACAAGAAACATTTGTTCGACTTTAGTCATTTTGAAAATATCTAGTTATAATTATCTAGTACCTTTTTTAATGAGCACCTAAACGCAGTGTTATGTGTTAAAAGTTATTTTTACTAGGCACAAAAAATTGCACACCGGTTCGGTATATATATTTATAATAAAATAATTCAACTTATCAATACCATAATATTCAATTCAGTTAATAACTTAATTTCAACATAGATTAGTGTTAATTAAAAGTTTTTTTTGTTAGAATAGCAAGTACAGTCACCTCTCGCGAATCTACGCACGTTGTGTCCACAGCGAAAGTGCGTAACCAAACGATAGATAGCGAAAATACCTAATAAATTGGCTGTTTTCCTATAATGAATTTGATTAAATACATTTCAAGGACTTTCCCTTTTTTTTTGTTTACAATAACTTTTTTTGTTAGAGTTGTACATATATGCGAATAGTTTTTTATTAGAAATTGTTTATACGTATACAAAGTTTTTTTTTTACTTTGTTCTTCGGCCACCTTAGTTTAAATTTGTCCTACATAGTATTTATAAAAAATATTACTTTGTTCAATTCATCATTAGAATTTAGCAAAAAATTAGAAAAATATTGTGTTAAAATGCGACTTTATGTCATAAATATTCTGAGAAATTGAACAGTTGTTGAAATTTGATTTAAAGGTAACCATGGGGACTAAGACACTTAAAATAGTAAGAAAGCCACATAATTCAATAGGTTTCTTAAATAGACACATTTTTTAAAAGCAATCAGTTTTATTAAAAGTTTACTAAATATAAAATAATAAAGATTTAAGTTAGCATTAAATTTTAAAAGATTATATGTATATTGTAAACTGAATACATACAATAAATTTACAAGATTAGATATATACTAAGTTATATTTTTTTGTATTTTTGAAAGCAGTCAAGTTTCTAGGGACTGAAATAAGTTTAAAAAAGACAAATATAAGACATTAGTTTATAGTTTTGCCTTGTTTAGTAGCCCCGATCCTGTAGCCTACCTAAATCTAAATTTTAGGTACAAACAATTTAACTAATTGGATAGAACCTCATTGAATTGGTTAATATCAAGCCTAGATAAAGACCTCTACCAACTTAAAACATGGGAAGAGCGCATAGCTAGATAAATATGATACAAAAAGGACGTGACCTGATTTACTTAGCAGATTGTGCAGAGTATCAATGAGGTGGAGTTAGGCGCCTCGAAGTAATTGAGTGAGACCACAAAAATTTCACCAAGATTATAACAGCCTGTAACGAAGTTATAGATCCAACCTTAAAATTGAGTTGTTAAGAGCAGAGATTAGCAAAATACAAAGTAGGCGCGATGTATTCGAGAAAACACAGTACGAGAAAAGAGTATGGTTTGATTATCAAGGGCTTAGCAATAGAAAGTACCAAAACGTTTTAAAAGAAAAACTTTTAGAGGGCTAAAAACTACAAAACGAGCCTTGAAATTTCTCCCTTCATTGGGTCTTATCCGAACAATTTCGAACATTGAAACCGTGTTTAACAAGGCTCGAAAACTCTGTAGGTTTAAATATACCGACGAACTTACCCTTAGAGAAAGTAACAAATTCGTTATATTTTCTAGTATACTACCTTTAAAATATATGTCAAGTTGTTTTAGTTCGGCTAAAGTTAAACGAAGAAAATTCATTAACTTAAATTTGTTTTTACGTAACACACATACGAAAATTCGCGAAAAACTCAGGCGACCAGTCCCACAAGCGCAAACAGAAAACCTCTCAAGAGAGGATTTTGAAAAGCAACAAAACAATTTTGCTAGGAAAATTCGCAAAACATAGGTAAAGAATACGCGAATTCGAAGCAAAATGAGCCGCTAAGACCGCCAAACCCAAGCCTGATTTGGCCTGATGCGCACGAACCCTGTAGTAACACACTAAGCTACTTTTGAAAGTTAAATTGAGAATTATAGTTATATACTGACAACAACTACGATATTTTAAGTAGAATTTTAATAAAGCGTTCTTTTAACTACTGATAAATACTCAAACACTTCAATAATGCAAACAAAACTTCAACTAACAAAAAATACACTGTTGACTACGAATTTGACCATTGAGTTCCTTAACAGTTTCAACGAGCAGGATTGTGTTCCTGGTAAGCTCCAATTTGAGTTCCATTTCAGCCTTGTTCATCCATCTGCCTTCCATGTCACCGTACTGCTGCATAGTGTGCAAGAACACTTCTCTGTACAAACATATTCATTTGTTTAATACATAATTTGAATCAACCTACTATTGTACATTTTTATAAGTAAATAAGCCTAAAACGCTTATCTAATTTCTACTAGGTCTTGACAAATTAGTTTATCTTTAGTTTTAAGAAGCAGTTTGAAAACTACAACCAATTTTACCAGATTTCATTCTCAAGTAAAAACTATAATAAAAGTTTTAGTTATAATTCAAAATTCAAAACTCTACAAAGTAGTAAAATATCAAAGTAAATTAAAAGATACAGTAAGTTCAAAGAACCTTAAGAATAATTTTTAATACTTAACTCATGAAGAAAAGAATATTTTGCAAACCATTAAACAATCTAATTCATTTTTCTTATCAAAACCACGATTTAAAGCAATAATTAAAACGATACTGAAGAGAAAGTTCGTGCTTATTAGACAAAACTAATATTCTTGTTTTATTTAAAAATTTTATTTACTCACGCCTCTGCTGATAAGCAAGTGAGGTGTCTGGATGCCTGTGACGTAACAATAGTGGTTGTGGATAATCTGACCGGTGTTTTCCAGCTTCTTGCGCTGACAACTTTCTACCTTCTCACCGCACAGCTCGCCGAAAACTTCCCGCGCCTGCATCTTTGCCGGCTCCCAGCGGATCTCGTCGGGGATTTCCCATTTCTGAAGACATTTTTCTCTCTCGTCCGACTGCCGCGTCTCCTTCAAGATCCTGTGCGACAAAATGAGAAAGTTTGTTTTATTTAATTTTAGGATTGGATTTTTACTTTGCACAACTAAAACACAAAAAGTTAAAAGATAATTGACCTGAAACTTTAAAAATATTTTCTAAAATAAACCTATAATTCAAAATTTAATTACAGCTTTTTTTAAGTATCATCTGACGTTAAATTAAACAATAAATTATAAACTTCAAAATCTAAAAAAAAACTGCAATAAAAATATTAATAAATCCAACCATTTTCTAACTTGTCTCTACAATATGCCCGTAGTTTTGACAAAGCTTCGCATTGTTCATCTGCAATTCTGTAGAAAACTGTGGTATTTATTTAAGCTTTTCAAATTTAAATACATTTACTCCTCATATTACACCAAAAACATTAAATTACATAAATGTAAATACATAAAACATTTGTAAATGAAGACAAACTGAAAATGCGTATAAAAAGATACTTTTCTGTAGTTTTTAATGAATGTTTAAATAATCTAATCAGAGTAACTTTTAATAAATTAAAATGTTATAACAGTTATTGAATAGAAGTTGTTTTAGTGTTTTAAATATAAAACTTTTTAAACAAATATTGATTTTAAAATAATGTTATGAAAACATTGTATTCGCTTATATTTTCTCACAAAGTAAAACTAAAAGCAGTAAACGAGTTTAGTTCGGCAAATGTTTTGACATAAAAAGAGGCTAAAAGTTTTGAAGTGCTTTTAAATAAGATTAAGTTAGTTGGCGTAAGTTATCTAGCAATATTTACCTAAATATTTACTAAAATTCACATGTATTTGACGGCTATTCAACGGCCTAAGGCTGATAAACTCATGAATATACACAAGTTTATGCAATTTTACTGCAAACTTTAAAATGCAAAAAGCTATAAAGCTACTGGATAAGCTTTATTTATAGCTTTAAAAGTGTTTATTCATAGCAATTCTTAATAAAAAATTCCATACTCTGACATTTAATCTGACTAAAAGAATCGTCTTGAAAGAAAGCTTAGTGAACTTATATTGATTCTAATGGTAAAAAAAATATCCATACAGTATACTCATTCATAGTTTAATAACAAATAATAATTTCAATTCATATAAAAAAACATTTACAAATTATCATAACTTTTCTAATATACACGAAAACCAATAGTTAATTTCAAAAAAAAAGCAACCTTTCGGAATTTGCGGGCCGGCTGGTGACCGGCTATGGTGAGTTTTGTGATGCGGAGCAAGTATTGTGAAGGGGATGCACATGTCAGCATGAAGTTCTGCATATCAGCCACGCGGTGGCGAACTGGCACATTGTATTTTCTCGATGTTCCTCTGCCCTGCCAATGAAAAATTAATTGAATGTTTGTTATGATGAATTGTGTTTAATGGTGAATCTAAACTGTAAAATTTGAAACTGAATGTCAAATAGCTTTTAACCAGCATAAACTTATGTTTGGATTTTAATATAGTCTTTTGGAAATTTAAATGCACTTGCAGTCCAAGGACCCAAGTATAGTAGTTCAATAATAAAAAATTAGAAAACGTAAACATGCTTTATAACTTATTAAAGTAGCAGTGTTATATCTACTGATTTGTATTTTATAGGTTCTAAATAAAATTATATCAAAACTAAATATTGTTAAGTTTAATTAACATTCTTAAAATCCCAAAATCATAGAATCTTTTTTTTTTGATAGCAAGCGCAATAATAAGTGAAATAATAACAATAATAAGTACAATAATACAGTAAAAGAAAAATAAAACGTAAATGATAACCAAACGATAAAAAAAAATCTTATATCTTATAAGTTTCTCTTTAGTATTGTAATGTGACAAACTTGAGCTATACTTTAGAAATAGCATTTAAAAACAGTTTATCTAATCAAGCATTAACACAACGATTTATGAGGAAATATTTGGGCCTTAATAAAGAGAAGCACATGAATAATGTATGAGCTCAACAAATAACTTTCAACATAAGGAGCTGATTTGGATAACTTTCTAGTAAGTTTCACATTCAAAGATTAGAAACAGTTTTTAAATTTAATAATTCACTTATTTCAAACATAACAAACCTATTTTTAACTCAAAAGTAAAACAAACCGTAGTGGGGCTCGAAAAGCTCGCTGTTGGTCGAGTGGAAGTCGTACAAATTGAAGTCGTTTTTCCCGCGCAAACCCGAATCCCTTCCACCTCCTCCGCCACACAATTCGCTGAAGCCTGCCAGCCCGGCGCAGACGTCGGCCAAGTACAAAAGGTCTGACGACGTGATTCCCTGCAAAACGACGAAAGTTTTTAATTAAATAAATGCTTGTTATGATGAATTGTGTTTAATGGTTAATCTCAACTGTAAAATTTGAAACTGAATGTCAAGTAGCTTTATGACCAGCATAAAATTATGTTTGGATTTTAATATAGTTATTTGAAAATTTAAATGCACTTGCAGTCCACGGACCCAAGTATAGTAGTTAAAAAGTAATGTTAATTTTCAAAGGCAGTAGAAAGTTATATCTGACATAATAATGCAACACTTAAAATTTAACTATTCTGATTCATCACGATTTCATTTATTAAGATTTCTTGTTTACTAATACATCTTAGAGATAACTTTAATATAATTTATTTTAGGAAAGTATATTCAAAAATTTGTTGCTAACAACATTTTTAAAACTACTTTAACGATTAAGAAATGATATATTTATGTTAACTTTATGTATAGAAATATTATATAAATGATTTTTTAAAATTTTATTAGAGGTGATTTGATTTTTTAGTTTTTATTTAAACTAACTAATAATGAAAAGGTGACAGTTGAAACTTCCAGCTACAGCAAAAAAAAATTTCGCGACTTGTAGAATCACATTTGCAAGCTGTTAAAGAAAACAATTAGTTTGCAATGAAAAAATATATTTATAGATTGTAAATTGATATGTTAAGTTTACTAGGCTAAGTTAAGTTATTTTTTTACTCTCGTGAAATATTTTCTTCGTGCAATTTTGTTTCCTTGTTCATTTTTTGTTCTCGTGCAATTTTAACCCGTTCTTTCAAAGAAGATGATAAAACATTATGTAGATATTATTTCAAATTTAAATTAGTTATAAAATGTTTAAACGACATTATTTTAATATCATATTTTATGGGTGCACGACTACTCAAATTCGGACAATTCAAATTCCGACAATTCAAATTCTTAAAAAAAATTGAAAGGGCCACAACTAAATAAGTAATGTATATTTGTCAAATATAAAAAATATATATGTTGGTCCTAATAATATCTACAAGCCATTTTTTCTTTTTGTAAAACATTAAAAATTTTTTGAGATATGGCTTAAATAAAGTAAAAAACATTGTTATTTAGAGTAGTTATAAAAAATCTTTTTAAATTTTTGAGATTTTGTGAAAAATAATAAGTGGCTTGTAGATATTGATAAGATCAACAAATGCATTTTATATTTTTTTAAACTTGTATAACTTTTTTGGATAAAGTCTTTTAACTAGTTTTTTAAGAGTTTGAATTGTTGGAATTTAAGTTGTCCAAATTTGAATTGTCATGTACCATACTTTATATTGTAGATTAGGATATAGTTGGCGTAAGTTATTTAACAATATTTACCTAAATATTTACTAAAATTCACATGTATTTGACGGCTATTCGACGGCCTAAGGCTGATACACAAATTTGTGCAATTTTACTGCAAACTTTAAAATGCAAAAAGCTATAAAGCTACTGGATAAGCTTTATTTAGAGCTTAATTATGATAAAAACGCACTTTATATTGAGATATAATGTTAAATATTTCAATTAAACGTGCCAAGCATAATTCAAAACGTTTTTTCTATCATTTAAACAAAATAATATCATTTAGATCTTAATATCATTCAGAACATATTTTGTTAAATTTATTAAGAATTATCAGTTTGACTACAATAATAAATAAGTAAGATTATTGCAATACCTGCCAGAACTTTCTTTGAAAATAGCTGGACATCAGAAAATTCGCAAAAAACTCAGGCGACCAGTACCACAAGCGCAAACAGAAAACCTCTCAAGAGAGGAGTTTGAAAAGCAACAAAATAATTTTGCTAGGGAAATTCGCAAAAATTAGGCAAATAATACGCGAATTCGAAGCAAAATGAGCCGCTAAGACCGCCAAACCCAAGCCTGATTTGGCCTGATGCGCAAGAACCCTGTAGTAACATACTGAGCTACTCTTGAAAGTTAAATTGTGAATTATAGTTATATACTGACAACAACTACGATATTTTAAGTAGAATCTTAATGAAGCGTTTTTTTAACTACTGATAAATACTCAAACACTTCAATAATGCAAACAAAACTTCAACTAACAAAAAATACACTGTTGACTACGAATTTGACCATTGAGTTCTTTGAAAATTTCAACGAGCAGGATTGTGTTCCTGGTAAGCTCCAATTTGAGTTCCATTTCAGCCTTGTTCATCCATCTGCCTTCCATGTCACCGTACTGCTGCATAGTGTGCAAGAACACTTCTCTGTACAAACATATTCGTTTGTTTATACATAATTTGAATCAACCTACTATTGTACATATTTATAAGTAAATAAGCTAAAAACGCTAATCTAATTTCTACTACGTCTTGACAAATTAGTTTATCTTTAGTTTTAAGAAGCAGTTTTAAAACTACAACCAATTTTACCAGACTCTATTCTTAAGTAAAAACTATTAAAAAAAAATTAGTTATAATTTAAAACTCTACAAAGTAGTAAAATATCAAAGTAAATTAAAAGATACAGTAAGTTCAAAAAACCTTAAGAATAATTTTTAATACTTAATTCATGGACGAAAGAATATTTTTGCAAACCATTAAACACTCTTATTCTTTTTTTTATCAAAACCACGATGTAAAGTAATAATTAAAACGATACTGAAGAGAAAGTTCGTGCTTATTAGACAAAATCAATATTCTTGTTTTAATTAAAAAATTCATTTACTTACGCCTCTGCTGATAAGCAAGTGAGGTGTCTGGCTGCCTGTGACGTAACAATAGTGGTTGTGGATGATCTGAGCGGTGTTTTCCAGCCTTTTGCGCTGACAACTTTCTACCTTCTCACGGCACAGCTCGCCGAAAACTTCCCGCGCCTGCATCTTTGTCGGCTCTCAGCGGATCTCATCGGGGATTTCCCATTTCTGAAGACATTTTTCTCTCACGTCCGACTGCCGCGTCTCCTTCAAGCTTCTGTGTGACAAAATAAGAAAGTTTTTTTTTATTTAATTTTAGGATTGGATTTTTACTTTGCACAACTAAAACATAAAAAGTTAAAAGATAATTGACCTGAAACTTTAAAAATGTTTTTTAAAATAAACCTATAATTCAAAATTTAAATACAGTTTTTTTTAATTATCATCTGACGATAATTAAACAATAAATTATAAACTTCAAAATCTAAAAAAAAATCAATAAAAATATTAATATAACAATATGCGTGGAGATTTGACAAAGCTTCGCATTGTTCATCAGCAATTCTGTCGAAAACTGTGGTATTTACTTAAGCTTTTCAAATTTAAATATATTTACTCTTTATATTACACCAAAAACATTAAATTACATAAATGTAAATATATAAAACGTTTATAAATAAAGACTAACTGAAGAGGCGTATAAAAAGATACTTTTCTGTAGTTTTTAATGAATGTTTAAATAATCTAATCAGAGTAACTTTTGATAAAATAAAATGTTATAACAGTTATTGAATAGAAGTTGTTTTAGTGTTTAAAATATAAAACTTTTTAAACTTATATTGATTTAAAAAAATTGTATATGAAAGCATTGTATTCGCTTATATTTTCTCACAAAGTAAAACTAAAAGCAGTAAACGAATTAAGTTCGGCAAATGTTTTGACATAAAAAGAGGCTAAGAGCTTTGAAGTGATAAGATTAGGATATAGTTGGCGTAGTTATTTAACAATATATTTACCTAAATATTTACTAAAACTCACATGTATTTGACGGCTATTCAACGGTCTAAGGCTGATAAACTCATGAATATACACAAATTTGTGCAATTTTACTGCAAACTTTAAAATGCAAAAAGCTATAAAGCTACTGGATAAGCTTTATTTATAGCTTAATTATGATAAAAACGTACTTTATATTGAGATAATATGTTGAATATTTCAATTAAACGTGCCAAGCATAATTCAAAACGTTTTTTCTATCATTTCAACAAAATAATATCCTTTAGATCTTAATATCATTCAGAACATATTTTGTTAAATTTATTAAGAATTATCAGTTTGACTACAATAATAAATAAGTAAGATTATTGCAATACCTGCCAGAACTTTCTTTAAAAATAGCTGGACATACAAAAATTCGCGAAAAACTCAGGCGACCAGTCCCACAAGCGCAAACAGAAAACCTCTCAAGAGAGGAGTTTGAAAAGCAACAAAATAATTTTGCTAGGGAAATTCGCAAAACATAGGTAAAGAATACGCGAGTTCGAAGCAAAATGAGCCGCTAAGACCGCCAAACCCAAGCCTGATTTGGCCTGATGCGCACGAACCCTGTAGTAACACACTAAGCTACTTTTGAAAGTTAAATTGTGAAATATAGTTATATACTGACAACAACTACGATATTTTAAGTAGAATCTTAATGAAGCGTTTTTTTAACTACTGATAAATACTCAAACACTTCAATAATGCAAACAAAACTTCAACTTACAAAAAATACAATGTTGACTACGAATTTGACCATTGAGTTCCTTAACAGTTTCAACGAGCAGGATTGTGTTCCTGGTAAGCTCCAATTTGAGTTCCATTTCAGCCTTGTTCATCCATCTGCCTTCCATGTCACCGTACTGCTGCATAGTGTGCAAGAACACTTCTCTGTACAAACATATTTGTCTGTTTAATACATAATTTGAATCAACCTACTATTGTACATATTTATAAGTAAATAAGCTTAAAACGCTAATCTAATTTCTACTACGTCTTGACAAATTAGTTTATCTTTAGTTTTAAGAAGCAGTTTGAAAACTACAACCAATTTTACCAGACTCTATTCTTAAGTAAAAACTATTTAAACAAATTTAGTTATAATTCAAAACTCTACAAAGTAGTAAAATATCAAAGTAAATTAAAAGATACAGTAAGTTCAAAGAACCTTAAGAATAATTTTTAATACTTAACTCATGAAGAAAAGAATATTTTGCAAACCATTAAACAATCTAATTCATTTTTCTTATCAAAACCACGATTTAAAGCAATAATTAAAACGATACTGAAGAGAAAGTTCGTGCTTATTAGACAAAATTAATATTCTTGTTTTATTTAAAAATTTTATTTACTCACGCCTCTGCTGGTAAGCAAGTGAGGTGTCTGGATGCCTGTGACGTAACAATAGTGGTTGTGGATGATCTGAGCGGTGTTTTCCAGCCTTTTGCGCTGACAACTTTCTACCTTCTCACGGCACAGCTCGCCGAAAACTTCCCGCGCCTGCATCTTTGTCGGCTCTCAGCGGATCTCATCGGGGATTTCCCATTTCTGAAGACATTTTTCTCTCACGTCCGACTGCCGCGTCTCCTTCAAGCTTCTGTGTGACAAAATAAGAAAGTTTTTTTTTATTTAATTTTAGGATTGGATTTTTACTTTGCACAACTAAAACATAAAAAGTTAAAAGATAATTGACCTGAAACTTTAAAAATGTTTTTTAAAATAAACCTATAATTCAAAATTTAAATACAGTTTTTTTTAATTATCATCTGACGATAATTAAACAATAAATTATAAACTTCAAAATCTAAAAAAAAATCAATAAAAATATTAATATAACAATATGCGTGGAGATTTGACAAAGCTTCGCATTGTTCATCAGCAATTCTGTCGAAAACTGTGGTATTTACTTAAGCTTTTCAAATTTAAATATATTTACTCTTTATATTACACCAAAAACATTAAATTACATAAATGTAAATATATAAAACGTTTATAAATAAAGACTAACTGAAGAGGCGTATAAAAAGATACTTTTCTGTAGTTTTTAATGAATGTTTAAATAATCTAATCAGAGTAACTTTTGATAAAATAAAATGTTATAACAGTTATTGAATAGAAGTTGTTTTAGTGTTTAAAATATAAAACTTTTTAAACTTATATTGATTTAAAAAAATTGTATATGAAAGCATTGTATTCGCTTATATTTTCTCACAAAGTAAAACTAAAAGCAGTAAACGAATTAAGTTCGGCAAATGTTTTGACATAAAAAGAGGCTAAGAGCTTTGAAGTGATAAGATTAGGATATAGTTGGCGTAGTTATTTAACAATATTTACCTAAATATTTACTAAAATTCACATGTATTTGACGGCTATTCAACGGTCTAAGGCTGATAACTCATGAATATACACAAATTTGTGCAATTTTACTGCAAACTTTAAATTGCAAAAAGCTATAAAGCTACTGGATAAGCTTTTTTTATAGCTTAATTATGATAAAAACGTACTTTATATTGAGATAATATGTTAAATATTTCAATTAAACGTGCCAAGCATAATTCAAAACGTTTTTTCTATCGTTTCAACAAAATAATATCATTTAGATCATAATATCATTCAGAACATATTTTGTTAAATTTATTAAGAATTATCAGTTTGTTTACAATAATAAATAAGTAAGATTATTGTAACACCTGCCAGAACTTTCTTTAAAAATAGCTGGACATACGAAAATTCGCGAAAAACTCAGGCGACCAGTCCCACAAGCGCAAACAGAAAACCTCTCAAGAGAGGAGTTTGAAAAGCAACAAAATAATTTTGCTAGGAAAATTCGCAAAAAATAGGTAAAGAATACGCGAATTCGAAGCAAAATGAGCCGCTAAGACCGCCAAACCCAAGCCTGATTTGGCCTGATGCGCACGAACCCTGTAGTAACAAACTAAGCTACTTTTGAAAGTTGAATTGAGAATTATAGTTATATACTGACAACAACTACGATATTTTAAGTAGAATCTTAATGAAGCGTTTTTTTAACTACTGATAAATACTCAAACACTTCAATAATGCAAACAAAACTTCAACTTACAAAAAATACAATGTTGACTACGAATTTGACCATTGAGTTCCTTAACAATTTCAACGAGCAGGATTGTGTTCCTGGTAAGCTCCAATTTGAGTTCCATTTCAGCCTTGTTCATCCATCTGCCTTCCATGTCACCGTACTGCTGCATAGTGTGCAAGAACACTTCTCTGTACAAACATATTTGTCTGTTTAATACATAATTTGAATCAACCTACTATTGTACATATTTAAAAGTAAATAAGCTAAAAACGCTAATCTAATTTCTACTACGTCTTGACAAATTAGTTTATCTTTAGTTTTAAGAAGCAGTTTGAAAACTACAACCAATTTTACCAGACTCTATTCTTAAGTAAAAACTATTAAAAAAAATTTAGTTATAATTCAAAACTGTACAAAGTAATAAAATATCAAAGTAAATTAAAAGATACAGTAAGTTCAAAAAACCTTAAGAATAATTTATAATATTTAATTCATGGAGAAAAGAATATTTTTGCAAACCATTAAAGAATCTAATTCTTTTTTCTTATCAAAACCACGATTTAAAGCAATAATTAAAACGATACTGAAGAGAAAGTTCGTGCTTATTAGACAAAATCATTATTCTTGTTTTATTTTAAAATTTTATTTACTCACGCCTCTGCTGGTAAGCAAGTGAGGTGTCTGGATGCCTGTGACGTAACAATAGTGGTTGTGGATGATCTGACCGGTATTTCCAGCTTCTTGCGCTGACAACTTTCTACCTTCTCACCGCACAGCTCGCCGAAAACTTCCCGCGCCTGGATCTTTGCCGGCTCCCAGCGGATCTCGTCGGGGATTTCCCATTTCTGAAGACATTTTTCACTCACGTCCGACTGCCGCGTCTCCTTCAAGATCCTGTGCGACAAAATGAGAAAGTTTGTTTTATTTAATTTTAGGATTGGATTTTTACTTTGCACAACTAAAACACAAAAAGTTAAAAGATAATTGACCTGAAACTTTAAAAATATTTTCTAAAATAAACCTATAATTCAAAATTTAATTACAGCTTTTTTTAAGTATCATCTGACGTTAAATTAAACAATAAATTATAAACTTCAAAATCTAAAAAAAAACTGCAATAAAAATATTAATAAATCCAACCATTTTCTAACTTGTCTCTACAATATGCCCGTAGTTTTGACAAAGCTTCGCATTGTTCATCTGCAATTCTGTAGAAAACTGTGGTATTTATTTAAGCTTTTCAAATTTAAATACATTTACTCCTCATATTACACCAAAAACATTAAATTACATAAATGTAAATACATAAAACATTTGTAAATGAAGACAAACTGAAAATGCGTATAAAAAGATACTTTTCTGTAGTTTTTAATGAATGTTTAAATAATCTAATCAGAGTAACTTTTTATAAAATAAAATGTTATAACAGTTATTGAATAGAAGTTGTTTTAGTGTTTTAAATATAAAACTTTTTAAACAAATATTGATTTTAAAATAATGTTATGAAAACATTGTATTCGCTTATATTTTCTCACAAAGTAAAACTAAAAGCAGTAAACGAGTTTAGTTCGGCAAATGTTTTGACATAAAAAGAGGCTAAAAGTTTTGAAGTGCTCTTAAATAAGATTAGGATATAGTTGGCGTAAGTTATCTAGCAATATTTACCTAAATATTTACTAAAATTCACATGTATTTGACGGCTATTCAACGGCCTAAGGCTGATAAACTCATGAATATACACAAGTTTATGCAATTTTACTGCAAACTTTAAAATGCAAAAAGCTATAAAGCTACTGGATAAGCTTTATTTATAGCTTAAAAAGTGTTTATTCATAGCAATTCTTAATAAAAAATTCAATACTCTGACATTTAATCTGACTAAAAGAAATGTCTTGAATGAAAGCTTAGTGAACTTATATTAATTCTAATGGTAAAAAAAATAATCATACAGTATACTCATTCATAGTTTAATAACTAATAATAATTTCAATTCATATAAAAAACATTTACAAATTATCATAATTTTTCTAATATACACGATAACCAATCATTAATTTCAAAAAAAAAGCAACCTTTCGGAATTTGCGGGCCGGCTGGTGACCGGCTATGGTGAGTTTTGTGATGCGGAGCAAGTATTGTGAAGGGGGTGCACATGTCAGCATGAAGTTCTGCATATCAGCCACGCGGTGGCGAACTGGCACATTGTATTTACTCGATGTTCCCCTGCCCTGCCTATGAAAAATTAAATGAATGTTTGTTATGATGAATTGTGTTTAATGGTGAATCTAAACTGTAAAATTTGAAACTGAATGTCAAATAGCTTTTAACCAGCATAAACTTTTGTTTGGATTTTAATATAGTCTTTTGGAAATTTAAATGCACTTGCAGTCCAAGGACCCAAGTATAGTAGTTCAATAATAAAAAATTAGAAAACGTAAACATGCTTTATAACTTATTAAAGTAGCAGTGTTATATCTACTGATTTGTATTTTATAGGTTCTAAATAAAATTATATCAAAACTAAATATTGTTAAGTTTAATTAACATTCTTAAAATCCCAAAATCATAGAATCTTTTTTTTTTGATAGCAAGCGCAATAATAAGTGAAATAATAACAATAATAAGTACAATAATACAGTAAAAGAAAAATAAAACGTAAATGATAACCAAACGATAAAAAAAATCTTATATCTTATAAGTTTCTCTTTAGTATTGTAATGTGACAAACTTGAGCTATACTTTAGAAATAGCATTTAAAAACAGTTTATTAAATCAAGCATTAACACAACGATTTATGAGGAAATATTTGGGCCTTAATAAAGAGAAGCACATGAATAATGTATGAGCTCAACAAATAACTTTCAACATAAGGAGCGGATTAGGATAACTTTCTAGTAAGTTTCACATTCAAAGATTAGAAACAGTTTTTAAATTTAATAATTCACTTATTTCAAACATAACAAACCTATTTTTAACTCAAAAGTAAAACAAACCGTAGTGGGGCTCGAAAAGCTCGCTGTTGGTCGAGTGGAAGTCGTACAAATTGAAGTCGTTTTTCCCGCGCAAACCCGAATCCCTTCCACCTCCTCCGCCACACAATTCGCTGAAGCCTGCCAGCCCGGCGCAGACGTCGGCCAAATACAAAAGTTCCGACGACGTGATTCCCTGCAAAACGACGAAAGTTTTTAATTAAATGAATGCTTGTTATGATGAATTGTGTTTAATGGTTAATCTCAACTGTAAAATTTGAAACTGAATGTCAAATAGCTTTATGACCAGCATAAAATTATGTTTGGATTTTAATATAGTCTTTTGAAATTTAAATGCACTTGCAGTCCAAGGACCCAAGTATAGTAGTTAAAAAGTAATGTTGTTTTTCAAAGTCAGTAGAAAATTATATCTGACATAATAATGCAACTATTAAAATTTAACTATTCTGAATCATCACGATATCATTTATTAAGATTTCTTGTTTACTAATACATCTTAGAGATAACTTTAATAAACTTTATTTTAGGAAAGTATATTCAAAAGTTTGTGGCTAACAACATTTTTAAAACTACTTTAACGATTAAGAAATGATATATTTATCTTATTTTTATGTATAGAAATATTATAGAAATGATTTTTATAATTTTATTAGAGGTGATTTGATTTTTTAATTTTTATTTAAACTAACTAATAATGAAAAGGTGACAGTTGAAACTTCCAGCTACAGCAAAAAAAAAATTCGCGACTTGTAGAATCACATTTGCAAGCTGTTAAAGAAAACAATTAGTTTATAATGAAAAAAATATATTTATAGATTGTAAATTGATATGTTAAGTTTACTAGGCTAAGTTAAGTTATTTTTTTACTCTCGTGAAATATTTTCTTCGTGCAATTTTGTTTCCTTGTTCATTTTTTGTTCTCGTGCAATTTTAACCCGTTCTTTCAAAGAAGATGATAAAACATTATGTAGATATTATTTCAAATTTAAATTAGTTATAAAATGTTTAAACGACATTATTTTAATATCATTTTTTATAGGTGCACGACTACTCAAATTCGGACAATTCAAATTCCGACAATTTAAATTCTTAAAAAAAATTGAAAGGGCCACAACTAAATAAGTAATGTATATTTGTCAAATATAAAAAATATATATGTTGGTCCTAATAATATCTACAAGACATTTTTTTTTTTTGCAAAACATTAAATATTTTTTGAGATATAGCTTAAATAAAGTAAAAAACATAGTTATTTAGAGTAGTTATAAAATATCTTTTGAATTTTTGAGATTTTGTGAAAAATAATAAGTTACTTGTAGATATTAATAAGATCAACAAATGCATTTTATATTTTTTTAAACTTGTATAACTTTTTTGGATAAAGTCTTTTAACTATTTTTTTAAGAGTTTGAATTGTTGGAATTTAAGTTGTCCAAATTTGAATTGTCATGTACCATACTTTATATTGTAGAATTGTTATATTTTTTAAATTACCAAAAAGTTATAAGTAACACAAAATTCTTTAATTTGAAAAAAACAAGCTCTTCTATTAATGCTAAAATTCATAATTAGTTTACAAAAATCATTGGTAATTACCTAGCATGATTGTACCAATATCAAACTGAAAATATATTTTATTCTTGGTCTATTATAACTCTAATCTTAAGCTAGAAATGACATTATAATACATAAATAATAAAACAAGCTTATTTATCATAAACTAATAAAACTATAAATCGCTTTATTTTACAGTATTGTTCTCAATTTAAATATTGTATTGATATTACCGACTTATATTGTAAAATTAAAGTGATTAATTATTCAAAACTACTAGTTAATATCAAATAAATTTTATTTTATTTTTGTATTTATAAAGCTTGTTTAAAACAAAATATAACTTAGACTAAACTTTTGGTTATAATAGAAACAGACCAAGAACAAAATATAATTTCAGTTTGATATTTGTGCAACATCATGCAAGGTAGTGGTTATTTAAACATAACTAATATATTTAATAATTGACTGACTTATTTGGTGAATAAAAACTTTTTATATAAAACTAAAATTACATTAGTTAAGAAATAAAATAAAAATTAACAACTATGACTATTACTAATGCAGTATAATCACATTAATTATAATCAAAACTAGTAAAAATTAATTTTTTTAATGAATTTGATTTGAGTTATTCATGACTAAAAGAAATTAAAATTAACTTAAACTATTCTTTTAGCTTTTACCTTTAACTTAACAACATTATACAGTAATTATTATAAGCTACCAAAGAATTATAGAGAAATTGTTTACATTATCTACATTTAAAATACATTAGCTTTGTTATTTTTTTTACATGTTATACCATTAAAGCTGATAAATATAGCAAAAGAAGGAAAAGCAAAAGTACTTTATGTTCATATATTTTTTTTAAGTTTTATTCAAATGTTTTAATTTTATTTTAAAGCCTTTTTCATAAGTGAAACTTTGAATTCTATTAAACTTTTTTTTTAATCTTACTACTATGCTGCTTAATATTTTTTAAACTGGAAAATTGATTTGTTTTGCTGTTAAAAAAACTTAAATGAATAAATTTTATTAAAAACAATTGGGTTTATATTTAAAGATTGGCCCATCATTATGCAAAAATGAATCCCAGTATTTTGTTATTTAATCCTATTTTCTAGTTAAACCATTTTGCAGAAAGTTTATACAATTTTGACAATTTTCAGAAAATTTATACAATTTTTTGAATATTTGGAGAATAATTTACTCTTTGCTAGTCAGAAAATTTATTGGTAATAACCTAAGATGATGTCGCGCCAATATCAAACTGGAATAATATCATATTTGATGTCTTTTTTATTATAAACTAATAAAAATTAAACACTTAATTGCTTTTATTTTACAATATAAATCAACTATATCAATACAATATTTTATATTGAGTGCAATATTGAAAGAAAAAAAACGGATTAATTAATTAGGTTTATAACAACTAACTTTAATTTTTACTGTGTATTTATATAGGTTGTTTAAAAAAAATATCTGATTAGATTAAACATGTTAGGCTTAAAAAAATGATGTTTACCCTAAAACTATGGTTTCATAAGACATCAAATACAATATAATTTCGGTTTGATATTGGTGCAACATTTTCCTTGGTAATTACCAAATTGTTTTAAGTTTATATTTGCAAAATAATTATGAAAACCTTTTAAACTATTTACTTCCCACTTAAGGGTATTTTAATTAAATACTTGAAATAATTACAGGGTGGCCACTAGTTTTTCAGAAATTTTTTCCAGGTTATTGGGTCTATTTTTAGTTTATAATTAAGCTTCAAGTAAAAACTGTATTAAATAGTATGAAAATATTGAAAACATACTGTAAAGATACTTTGCATGTGTTTTTAATTAAGTCTTTTTTGATTATGACAAAAAGTTTTGGTCCATACCATAATTTTTTTGTGTCAAATCTATATTTAACATGTAGAAAATGTTAAAAACTCAAAGTTTTTCCATTTTTTTTGTTTAATTTGCCATATTTCTCTATGATTTTGGGTTTGGTGGCCACTCTGTAATTATGCTTAATCTATAAAAATTTCAATTTTTTGTGAAGAAATACATAAAACAAATTTTAGATTCAACATATCACATCACAACATTTAAGGAAGATATTGACAATTATATTTGTATTTATTTACAGGATTGCCACTCCTTTTTAACATTTTTTTCCAGGTTTTTCAAATTTCTTCCAGGTTTTTAAAAGTACACATTTTGGTTCTATTTTTAGTTTAATGATAATTTTAATATAAGAAACTATATTAAATAGTATAAAAACTTTGAAAAAATACTGTAAAGTTACTCAAAATGTGTTTTTTAATAAAAAAAATTGGATGATGACAAAAAAATCTTATTTATATAATAGATTTTTTGTGTCAAATTGAAATTTTACTACTGAAAATGTTAAAATAATGAAAAATTTCAGGTTTTTTAATCAAAATTCCAGGTTTTTTTCAAAATTTTTAAAATTCCAGATTTTCCTAGGTTATTTTTGCTTAAATTGTCCAATTCCAGGTTTCCAGGTAAAGTGGCAACCCTGTATTTAGTTAAATTTTAGGATAATAATCACATTACTTTCAAATGTAGTACAAAAACTTACCTTTCCAACATCTTAAACTTGTTTTTAGTTCAAGTAAGTTTACCTGAATATTTTACAAAACACCCGGGGAATCCCAAATAATCTCATAGCAGTTATAACAAACCAGGTACTTCAGCGACACTAAGGAACTCTTTTTATTTTTAAATAAAACATTAAGTACAGATAATAATTTATTTAATAAAAACATCAGTCTTTTTTACACGTTTATTTCAAAGTTTAATTCTATTTAATATTACAAATGCAATAGTAATTGCTCAATGTTTACGTTACTAAACAGAGTTAAATACAAAACTTTCAGCCTTATAACAATTTCATAAAAATTAACAGTTTTACTTAAGTTTTATTGTTTTTTAATAAATTATTTTTAAAGACATTTAGAGTTTTGTTTTAACTATGTTCTCAAAACAACGTGTTTAAATTGTGTGTGTCTTTTTGTTATACTTTATAAAACTATTTAAGTATCTTATAATATAAATTTAACTTAAAGTAGAAAAATTATTCTATTCTTTAAAAAATGTCTTATTGAATTAAATAATAGTAAACTTTTAATAGTTAAAATAGTTACATTTTTGAAAAAAAATTATACTTTAGCTGTATTCTTAAGTATAAGGTTGTACTTTTCTAAAAGTAATAAAAACTTTCACAAAAAAATCAAATTCATAAAACTTTTTTTAACTTTAGCTCATATGAGATACTAAATAGAATAAAAATACACGATTTAATTTTTTTTAGAAATGAAACAGATAATAACTTCATGTAAACTCTTAACAGCTTTGTTTTAAGCTTTAACAACGCTTCTAAACTTTTTTAAATGATAATCATTATTCCATTAAAAGTAGTAAACATTTTATTTTTGCTTTTTTGGTCTTAATAAAAACATTGAAAACACTACAACTAATCGTTGCTTTATGTTTTAGTTTGTTTAGTAATGTTTGCAATTATGTAGCTAATTTTAACTAGAAAATAGTTGTTTGAGTATTTATACTTCAGTGTATTCGTTAAAAATTTCAATAGTAATTTGTTCGGTGCTTTGGATCGAAGGTCTTATGTCTAAAACAATTACTAATGTCTATTTACACAGAAAAAGTTTAGTCTGTAAAATATGTTGTGTTTTAATTCTGAAGCTTTCTTTATTTACCTGCATTCTTTAAAAGTTATCAGTTTATAAACATTTTGTATATAAAGCAGTTGTATTTTAATTATTAGTCAAATTCACTTTAAACTTAGAGTATTTAAGTTTTATTATTTAAACTACTTTTAAAGTTTTGTTAAAAAATATATGGCTTCTACTCATTTAAGTTAGATTAAACTTCTAGCATTTAAAAATGCATATTTCATTATGTAACATTTCCTTATTTAATTAATGAGAAAAAAAATTATACAAATAAGTTTAAGCTTAATAACATTATTACGAAAAAGTAAAAAAAAAGTTATAGAAAGTATTTGAAATACTTACTATTAGTATTGTATTTACTAAAACATCTTGTTTAATAAAAAAATATTTTTATGGCAGATAAAATCAAACAAACTTGTATTGATAAAATTATGACTTGTACTTTAAGAACAAAATTAAATTGCTAGTATTTATATGTTATAATTAAGTTACAAGCTTTGTTTCATAATCACTATTAAAACATCTATTTTAAAAAAATTGAAAATTAATTTCTACATTAATTTTTTATGCAGTAACTTACTTAAGTAATCATTAATAAATGATATTTATTTGTAGTTTAAAAAAAGTTATTGCTACTTAGTATGTTTTGTTTTGAAATACTTAGCTTTTACAACTGTTCTTTATTTTGAGGAACTGAAAACAATTACGACTTACAAATAATTAACTAGAATAAATATGATATAAACAAAAGTAAGGTACAATGTTTTTTGTCAACTTATTAAACATATTAATTTGAAAACTTGCAAAATATTGTATCTGTTATTTACTATGTTATCTGTTTGTTCCACACGATTTTTAGAAAATTATGCTTTACATACATTTTATAAGTAACTATATCAAGAGTTTTAGTGGACGAGTGGTAAGGTTCAGGAAAAGGAAGCGAGCGACCCGAGTTCAAATCCCAGCAAGAGTCCTTTTATTTTTGACTTCACGGTATATGTTATCTTTAATTTTGTTGTTTAACTAATTTTTAACTCTTACTACTGATTTAACAAAAAATGGCTGCTGATTAAAAGTACTACTTAGTGCAACAATAGTCAGTCATCGAAATTCGAGCAGTATTCATTACTAAAAATTTTTTGTTTTTAAATTACAGACATCACACAGTTACTTAAAATGGTTTAAAGTTTATCAATTAATACATTACTATTTGAACTTTCAAATAGTTTTTCAAACTATCAATAAAAGCTTTGTTGGATTAGAGGCTTTTTAATAAATAGTTTGGTTTGATAAGGTAACAAAATTAATTTTACTTATTAAATATTGTAGTTACAGTAAATAGAAGTTTTTAAGTTTTTACAACCGCATACTAACTACATACTTCAAGTACGTACAGCAAATGGAAACATTCGTTTCTTATATTTACCAACTCGACAGCATTTTCAACTTATTAGACATTTTGCAAAAATCACAGAAAATTGTTGTTTTCTTCCGATTAGCTCATATTTGCAACTAGTTCCAACAAAAACAAACCATCTAAAAAAACGGAGACTCATCAGTATACTAGAAGAAGAAAATATTAGAATGTATTTAACTATATTACTATATAGTAGACTATATAGTAGACCACTGCAACACATTTAACACCTACCTATTTACGGGAGCTTTTAACTTTAACTTGAAGTGGATGTGGTAAAAAAAAGTCAGTATTAAATGTTTTATCAGAACTAATTTTTTAGTTGAGCAATTTTAGTAAATTAATATAATTAACTGTAATGATTCGACCCGCAAAAAAAAAATTCAACATCTGGCCCGCGGACTCAAAACGTTACACACCTCTATCTTAAAGTCTTTATTATATGTTATGCTACGAAGCATACTTGCCAAAAAAATATAATTTTAGTTTGTTATGGCAGAAACTCCAGAAATCAAAAGTTCTAAAAACAACTGAATAGATAATATACGTTTCTTATACATAATTATATGGATATTATACATATATTAAATGGAATAATAATGGTAATACTGGCGAGTATTTTTCCAAGCTCTATTCTATGGTACAGCGGTTATAAAACAATATTATTCAGTATAACTGTTTTTAATTTTCTACATATTTGTCCTTAATGTTCAAGACTATACGTTTAAAGATCTATGGTTAGGATACTTTAGTGTTTGCATCAGCCGTTACGCCATACACAGATTTTAACAGTACATGATAGTTTAAATTTTTTTTGGTAGATTTTTGTGGATCATACCTGATCTCTAAAAAAAAATTAGTTTGAAAAATCTCTAAATATATTTTTCAACGTCCACAAAAATGCGAGTAAAAATTATAAAACTGAATTTCAAATAGTTTTCAGATAGAAAACATCTGAAATATAGTTTTCCGACGAACAATTAATAAACATACTACATAAACATTGTACACTAATGTAACGTTTCTTCTATATTAAACAAAGTTACTGTAGACTTTTCTACTTTTTTTTCATTTGTAGCTCATTATAATTTCGATTATATTGGGTATGCAACTTGATGATCGAGAGGTCTTTTTGCGTATCCAGGTCCTTGAACCAAAAAAGTTTTGAGCAATTTTTGGTTTTGTTTAATAAACCACTTAACTAATGTTAAAATAAATATGTTATTGGAAAAAAAACTAAGGATGAAAATTGTTTTAATATAGATCATTGTTTATTGAATTTAAAAAAAATTAATCTATCTAAATATTTTTGTAAACAAAAATATATTGAAAGCAGTTTTTATTTAGATACTCAGAACAACTTGCATTTAAACGAAAAACTATTGTAGTTATACCAATGTTTACATTTTGTATGAAATTTTTTTCAAGCAATACGTTTTACATAACACAGCTTTTGTGATACGAAGAACTAAAAAAAAATTGCATGATGTTTTTCATTTGTGTTATTAGTCAAAATAGTCAAAAAAAAATTCAATATTTTAAGGCTCCTTGCTGTTTGTTAGGTATGAAGCCACCAGATCATCAAGTGTAAGTAGGAAAACGTACCAACAAGGCTTAGTTCAAAGTTTCTAGTAAAAGTCTTAAAAATCGTTTAAAGGTTCGGATTGTGTAAAGAAAGTATACAAATAAACCTAATATCCCTGAAAATTATTAGCTACTTACTTACTGTAGTTGTGTTTTTATTGAGCATTAAAGTTGTGCTTTTATTATACAAAAAAGGTTTTATTAATTATAGTTTTAGGCCATTACATTTATAAAAAATTATAGTACTTGTTATAAGGCAATTTGTAAAATATGATATATTTATTGGAATCCGTCGTTTTTTTCCTACACTAAAGCATATTCTCTAGATTAATATTTTCATTTTTCTCTGATACCTTTTTTTATGATTTTGAAACAATGTTGATAAGAATAAAATTGAAATGACATCAGTCATTTAAATATTTTTTTGTTTCATTGTTAATAAACTTTTTTGAAAAACAAAAAAGCTAAAAAGGAAGAAGAAAACTAAAAAGAAAAAAAAAGAATTAAAAGCACTTGGAAAAAGTTTACTAAGTATATTTTTCTAGTCATACGCAATTTTACTTAAATCATCAAAAAAAATAACTTAATTATAAGTATAACTTATGCTTAGCAATTTTTAAATTTTAAACAAAAAAATGACTTCAAAGAATTTTTTTTTTTATTCAAGAATTTTTCAACTATAATTTTAGAACAAGTTTTCATAGGCAAATTAAAATTACAATATTGTATACTATTTATACAACATTAGACTAGCTAGAATTTTACCATTTTACTTAACATTGATATTTAAAATTTAAGTATAATGGATAATAGAAAAATGTTTTTCGGTGGTTTTCTTTTTATGTTTTTAATTAAATAGCAAATACTTACAATAACTTACAGTTATTTCAACGTCACAGGAGTTTAAAGCTTGAAATTTATTTTACCCGCCGTTCTTGAAATAAGTATGTAACAAATTTTAAAAATAACAAACAGTAAAAGAAAGTATTTTTATATGTTTTCAATTAGGTAGCATAAAAATAAAAGATAAGTTCTATTTTTTGTAAGTCGTTATTAAAAAACTTTTCAAGTCTAATTAAAGTGCATTTAATATTCAGTTTTTTGATTTGTTTATTATAATTTTACAACAATCGTTTTTCGACAAGTATATTGCAGCAAAAAAAATCTTTCACCACGACTGAGTGGTAAGAAATAGTTTGCATTCGCTTCGTGATACTATAAATATAAACTGTCTAAAATATAACCTATAAAAGCAGATAATAAATCATTTACTAAACCCCTATAAGTACAGAAAATACTGTGTTATATTATATATAAAATATTTTATCGGCATCTAAATGTTATTTGTTTTCTATATGTATGTTTTAGCTAAATTAAAAATTGTGTGTTGTATACTTTTGCTTGACGAGCCGAGTTGTGCTTATAAGGTAAAGTTTTCAATTAAATCTTCTAAGCTACTATTTGATTTTCATAAACGGTCACAGGATATATTTTTCTAAAACTTGAATTTAGAATTGCGTGGGTAACTCACTGCGTAAAAAATGCATTTTTATAATATGGATTTTTGTTTATGTGCTGTCCACTGGGTTTCAGTCAACTCAAAATATTTTAGATACCGTGATTAACATACTTACATTATCAGCACCGAGCCGTTTTTAAATATAAATCCATTATAACATTAGATACCGTATCATAAAGAAACTTTTAATATTTATTTTGATGAAATGGTATGTTAAAATGTTATTTATCCCTTTGAATCTAATAAATCTGTTTTAATAATACTTTTTAGGCACAAAAATATTTAATGAAATAACTTTATTTAAAATCGACCGGATTAACGTTACAATGATTATGTAGGATACAATAGATAAATAAAAAAAAGATTTTTTTAAAGACTTCATCATTTTTAACGAAAAGAAAAAAACTGTTTTAAAACGACTTAAACCTAAATTAATTATTAATCAGATTTTTTTTTAACATTGCTTTTTAAGCTATAATAACATAAAGAATGCATCAGGGCTGCTGGATTTCGATGAGTATTTAGTCACATAAAACAAGAGCTTGATATTTTAGTAAAAACGAAAACTTTTTTTTTTAATATTTAGTGTTCAGCTGGCATATCAACATTGGTATTCTAACAATTCTGCTTCACATATAAAATGTCATATTTTATGCAAGGATTACTTTACCTTATACTAATATGAGAAATAAAGCTATATAAATTTAACAACTTATATAAATTTAATTTTGTCAAAAGTCTATATGTTATTAAATAACTTATCTATTTGATTAGTGTTTATAGAAAATTATAAAGCTTTATAAACAAGTTTTAAATTTTGTTGATTATTTACTTGGTTTTTAGTAAACGCATAATAAAGTTAGTAAACTTATTTAAATTTTTTAAATGCAAAGCAAAATTATAAAAATCTTCTTTGCTGAAAAAATAGAAAAAGTTAAGTATTAGTTATTATTTATCTTTTACAAATGCTTTAAAATATAATAGTTGATTAATTAAAAGCAAATCTAAATTAATTAAATTATAAAAAAATATTTTATTCAATAATAAAATGAACTTAATATCTTAAAATTCAGAGACTGAGTAACATCAGACTATTTAAGACTTTTATAATTAAGTTTGGACTTACGTTAAACAATCTAATCGAAGCTAATATTCTAGGGAAATATTTCAATTTTATATAATCAGCCAGTAACTTACATTTGAAAACTTTGAAAAGTAAAGTAATTATTTTAAAAAGAAACTTTGTTACGAAAAGCGATTAAAACAAACATTAAACGACAAAAACGATTTAAATTATTTTAAATATTTTTCAAAAGAAACTGCAACATGACCTTCTCTTAGATATTTGGAAGGTGTTTTTACAGTTGATTGCCATTTATTTTCAGTGACATCATAAACTGGGACAGCTAAATCACCGTCAAGACGCCAGGAACCAAAAACATAGATTCTGTTACCATCTGTGTGTAAGTAAGGTCTATGAAGTGTATCTTTAATGCGAAATGGGGCAATTAAAGTGAACTTTTTTGTCATACAATCGTAAACTTTATGTTTATCACATCCACCGCTAATAACAAACAGTTTGTTACCACGTGCGAGTAAACCTGGGTATTTTCGACCGATGTTTAAGTTCGGTAAAAGTGACCACTTGTCAAGGTAGTCATCATAACTTTCAACTAATTTTAAGTAGTTTTGGCGATTTTCGGTAAACGTAATACCCCCTATAATAACACATTGTCCATTAAAAACTGTGCATGATGACTTATATTTTACTGAATTGATTTTACTCGAAATTTTCTTCCAATTGTTTTTATCTGGGTCGTATACAAAGTTGTTATCCCAATGATGTAAACCACCGAAAACATATATTTTTCCGACAAATGCACAAGTACAAAAAACATTTATATACCTTTTTTTAGGGAGAATTTCCAAACGGTTCCATTGATCCGTCCTTCGGCAATAAACCTGAAAAGACCCATCTTTTTCACCTTGATCACCAATAAAACAATATATTTTTGTGCCTATTAAAGTACAAACAAACTTTTCAGGCATTTGCTTTAGCATGTTGTTTGTTGATTTAATTTCATCTATTGTGTTTCTATCAGTTATGTGAGAGAGAACTAATGGTTCAAAAGTATCGTTTTTGAAACTTAATTCACTACCAAAAAATAAAATTTCATTTTTGTCAAAATTTATCTGACTATTACAACGGTTCTCAAACCAAAACTTTTTTACGTTTTGAAACTTGTTTCTTTTTGCTTTCAAAGCTTTATTAATTATATTTTTACACAGCGTACTTTTACTACACAGAGGATGTTCTTTTACGACATTTTTAAGTATTTCTTCCGTCAACAAGGGTAACCGAACTAAACTTAAAAGTTTGTCAGTGTAACATTTACGTTCAAATTTTTTGTAGCCCACCCAACTTACTATTACGTTAAATATTTCCAACTCTGAGTCAATTTTTAAGTTAGAGGAAGAAACTAAAGTGGATATATCCGTAAAACTCAACTCCAATAAAACATCAGGCTGATAGTTTGTTAGAAAACAATTTAAGCACAAGCTTAGCAAGAATTCTTCCAGGTCTTTTAAATAGAAAACTTTAGAAAGATGTAAATAAAAACACCAGTTTTTAATAGTCACCTCTTCAACTATAAAATTACAAAGGTACATTTTTAAACTAGAGTTTTTAAGTAGTCTTTCAGCTTCAAGTATAGAGATTAAATTCTTTTTATTTACTTCGGTTTGACCTGAAAAATTTAAATATATTTCATAAGCTGAAATTACTGATAAAATTTGAAACTAATAACAGGCTGACTTATTTAATTATTTTATTTGTTTATATTTTTTCAAGAAAAACTTATTTACAATTTAAAGTATTTTTGTGGTTGTTAACATTATTATTTTGGTTTGGTTTAACTCCATTACTTAATTATTTATTCAAAGTTATAACAACTAAGATTTTTTATAAAGTCTATAGTTAGTTTATATTTTTTACTTAGTTTAAGCACATTATTGGATATAATAAATATTGCAGCTTTTTTTTGTGTGTTTAAAAACATTTATAGTTTAACTTTATCACTACTTAATTTTTAATAAGTAAAAATTAGTTGATAGTACAGTCTAAATTCATAAACATTCTTTTAAAAACTTAAAATATATATAATTTATAATTAGTTTTTTTTAATCCTTATAAGGTTAAATCACTTGCTATAAATACTGATAAATTTAAAAATTGAAAACATTTCAGATTAAAATTTTAACTTTTAACGTAAAGTTGAAAATATATATACTGTTAGATACTATTATATAAATAATCCTTTAATTTTTTTGTATGTTTTTGTTAGAAAAGAAAGAATTCTTTAATTTAATATCCTAATTCTTTGTAGAGTTTTCGTTTAGGAGTTTAAACTTTAAATGTAATTTTTTTTGCCCCGAGTTAATTATGAACAAGTTAATTATGCAACTTGATGACCGAGAGGTCTTTTTGTGTACCCAGGTCTTTAAACCACAACATTTTCGAGAAATTTTTCGTTTTGTTATATAACCTCTCATTAATAAAAATACTTAAAAAATGCTTACCTTTTTCTACAAACTCCAAAACACTCAGCGTAGTAGACTCGGATATTTTTGGAAATTTAAAAATCAACGGTTTGTCATCATTTTTGAAAAAGTTTTTATAATTAAAGTAGCCGAAATTGTTAATTAAAACATCAAAAGAAACACCAATCTTATTTTCTTCTTTGCCCACAATCGACACTGCATTAGTATTCCGTGCATGTGTTAGATGCTCTTCAGTCGCACCAAACATTTTTGTAATAAAATTTCCCATTACTTTTATTTACTTTTGTTTCTGTTAATTTTCAAAAATGTTTTTAGGAAAATTCTAATGAATAGAATTAACATTAACAATGAATAATTAAGTAGGAACATTAATTTTGCACAACGATTAAGTAGTATCTTATCTAATCAATAATTAAACTTCAGTACAACTAATTAGTATTTGAAACCAACTTATAAATGTTTGTATATATTTTTTGAACTATTTTGATATTTTTTACTAGCTCAAATGTAATGTACAATTAAACAGTTGATTTCATAGTTCTTACTTGTTATTTAAAACTATATGCCATGCTACCGATAATGAGCTTTAAAGTTTTACTTTTGTAACAATGATTTAAATTGGTTTTTCGAAAAATTGCGAGTAGTATGATTGAACTTAAGTTCATTTTGCTAATATCACAATAACACAACAAACTTTTTAAAATAAAATCCTGAAATATTTAAACTATAAGCGTTTTTATTAAAAATTTATGCAATGACACAATGTTTATCAGTGAGTATCTGAAAATATTACTACAATTCATTAAAATGATGTCAACAAATTTACAACTGAAAACTAACATCTTGTTATTTAATATACAAAGCTAGACTTGGTAAAAAGCCTTGTGTAAAGTGTTAAAATCCGGCAGTAGTAAGATTTAAAATAAATATTATAGTTTATAATACCTTACGCCGGGGAATTTTAAACAAAGGCTTTTTTTTTACAAAGTATACCTGA
This sequence comes from Thalia democratica, assembly GCF_965202585.1. Classification (NCBI taxonomy): domain Eukaryota; kingdom Metazoa; phylum Chordata; class Thaliacea; order Salpida; family Salpidae; genus Thalia; species Thalia democratica. Next base: position 93,187,925 of record NC_139166.1, on the reverse strand, counting down.
GGTGTAAACTACAGCTCTCTTTATAAACCTGATTTTGTTAAATATCTACTGTTAAGTTATGTAAAGCTAGCTTGTTAGTTTTAATTAATGTATAATTAAAAAAAAAAACTAAATAATATTTCGTAGTGTTATAATGTTTCTTATAATATAAGATCAATTCTGCAACTTTCTATAACAAAATTTGAATAGCCTTATTTTTTGTAATAATGAGTTTTAACTAAGCTTGAACACTAAAGAAAAAATAATTAACAAAGTAACTACTAAAAAGACATGAGATTTAGAAAAAAAAAAACAAACAAAGATATGCTTAATAATTTCGAAAAAGCAATTTAAAATGGCATTTAAAAATAATTGCTAAGTGTTGGTGTGTTAAGTTTAAATTTTTTCAAACGTATCTAGATTGTTTTGTTCGAATTAAAAATTAATTATGTTGAAAAACTTTAGTACACCATTGCTGTAGAAACACATTCAATACAAGCAATTTTCAATTTTTCCAATAGTTACTGTTATTCTATAATAGTAATAGACGCACTATGTACTTTGCGTACAATAGCAAACATACTCTGAAGATTAACAGGTTAAGATTAGTAAGACAAGAGAAAATAACACATAATAAATATTTTCAGTATAAACGACAGTAAAACGATTTACAGTTATGCAACAAATTATAAGCTGATCTACTTAACAATAAAAGAAAAAGATAAGTAAGTGACTTTTTATTCTTCTGCTTCAGTCTCTTTATTCGTGGATAGTAGATTAACATGTAGCTGCAACTCACCAGTGCTGATGTTCAATATTGTTACGTCATACGACTATAATACGTAGTCTTGGAAGTTCGTGGTTGCGAAGTCGCTGTACAACAAACTATCTTGGGTTTACTTTAGAACATGACAGCGAAACCTGCGTTGATTGAGTGTAAAGTCGGTCAAAACTAATACGTTTCAATACCTTCTCGTTAGTGGTCTTTTTTTTTGCTATTCTAACAATACGACGAAGGCACTGTACGCGGAAGATGTTGAGATTCTCTTATTGTGCACTAGAAAACGTCCACGTTTAGCTACCGTGCAGAAGAGTACTGTATACACAGAAACAATATACTTAAAAATATCAATTAGTAAACTTGTTAAAGTATGAGAGATTTACAAAATCTAAACACTTTTAATCTTATATAGTTTAAAAATTTAATGTCATTGTAGTTTGTAAATAGTTACTAAAAAAAATAATAATTTATGCTAACAATATTTATTTCACTAAAAAGTGTACAAAATTTACACATATTTAACTTAAATAACTTCTTTATTAAACGTAATTCAATTATTCTCTTTTACATTTTGGGTATAAAAACCCATAAATTTAGTCATTCTGTCAGACTGATTAAATCAGTTAGCACTGTTACAGAGTGTATAATTAAAAGCTACAATACAATAATCTTTACTTAACATGCAAAATAAATTGTTTGGATTTTGATATTTTATGAAAAGACAAAATAAAACAGACTAAAAATAGGACAACTTACAAGCAATGAATTTAAAAAATACATTAAATTTAACAACAAAATTTACTAGAACTTACAATTTAGACTTAAAAAATAAAATAAATAAAATAATCAGAATTTCAATAGATTTATCATACAAATATACTACAGAAAGTATACTCAAAAGTGCCAACATACGAAAAATTAATATTTTTTCTAAAATATTTAATTTAAAGTAAAAAAAAAAAACAAGTTATAAAAAATTAAATAAAACAATTAAATGTTTTTCAAAGTTTTTTTTTACTATATTTAATAATTCTCTTTTTCAAACTAAAATAAACATTTCTCAAAGGATATTTATTAAAAAAAACTTTATGTGTTAACACTTTTGCTTTAAATATAAATAAACTTTCTTTAAAATAAAAACTAATGCTCTAACAATAACACTAATAAACATATTCAAGCTAAAATTAAACAAATTGAAAAAAAATGAAAAATTGACTTATTCTGCAAAAAAATATTTTGATAGATATCTTTCACCAAGTACACTCTAACAGCTTTTCAAATTTAAGTATGAAATGTCTAATAGGCAATCAAAAATTTTCCTAGCCAGAATTCATTAAAGTTGAATTAAACAAACATTCTTACATTTCATTATTTTATTCGGTACCTAAGTATAAGCCAATGTTTAATTGAAAACTGTACATCACACTAGAACTTAAACATTTAATCAATTGTATTATTATTGTTATTAAACTTATCTTTAGATAATTAGGTTATTTTAAATATATTTCAGCATAGTTTTAGTTATTTGTATTAAATTAATTATTTTTACTTTATTCAGGAAAGCCATTTTACCTTAAACAGCTTAGAATTTGATAGGCTAGGCAAAATAATAAAATTTGATACCATTTCGAAAAACCTTCACTTTTATTTAAATAAAAGACATCAGGAAAATACTCTTTTCTTATCAGCAATATATATTATGCACGAGGGAATAAAATTGCACAAAGACGGTTTTTCTTTGCACGAATTAAAATTTTGCGCGAGAGTAAAAAAAACAGAAAAAAAAAAAAAAAACACTGAAAATAAAATAATAAAAACTTGGTAAAAAATAAATAGTTACTGACCGAGGAAAAGGGTTAGGGGTAATGGTGGTAGTAAAAAAAAAACAGAATTGATTTAAAATTAAAAAAAATAGTTTACTGACCGAGGGTAAGGATTAGGGGTAAAAATGATAGTAAAATTTAAAATTCTAAACTAAAAAAAAATCAAAAATACTTTATTATAGAAATTTAAAAAAAAACTGTGCAAAAATGTCTCCGCGCAAAATTGTATGCTAGTGCAAAAGTGTTTTCGTGCAAAAGTTACCCTTCGTGCAAAATTATCTTCGTGCAACTTTGTCCCCTCGTGCGAATTAGACATCTACCCGGTTTAAGCACAGCAAATTTTTCTCACTATTCTTTTTTCATACTGACAACATGTTTAAACTTTAAAAATTGCATCTTGGTTAAAAAAAACTATATTGCTTTATTCAAAAGTATCAAAAAGTATCTCAACATAAAAAAAAAATTTCAATAACATTTTAATCTGATGGATCTTAAATAAAAACTAAATTTATCAACCTGTTAGGAAAAAAGAATACTTAGGTTTTTCATACTTTGACTTTCTTCAAGAAAACAATTATTAGTTTTATACTTAAATCACACTTTTTGAGAAATTTTATAAAAGATAAAATAGTTTGTCACAGAATAATTCATAAAAATCTTTTATCACTTAGCAGTTTATCCTCTTAACTATTAATGATAATATTTATACTGCACTACAAATGATGTTCAAAAGCATATTCTAAAATTTATTTAAATGTTACAATTTTCAATTAACTGTTTCATTATATTGAACTTAAAGTTCATTTTTAGTATATACGAACAGGTATTAACATTACACTTAATGGGTTCCTGAAAGGACTTCTAAAAACGCACATCAGTTTTAGTCTATATAGACACAATCTCAAAGAAACAACAAGTACATGATCAAGTTCATCATAATTTACAAAATAAACATTTAGTTTTTTATATACAGAATTTGTATAAACAAGGATAAGTTACTAGAGTATCTAAAAGCAGAATCAACAATTTGCCTAACATAAGTTCTAAAAATACAATTTAAATAGTTAAAATTATGAAACAAATTGAAATCCGGCCGGAACCGGACCCGGATATTTTTTTTCAAATTGAAATCCGGCCGGATCTGGAACCGGATTCTTAATACTCTGAGTTATTAGTAATGTAAGTAGTATAAAAACTACTATATACGATAATGCAGTTTTATATAACTAACTACTAACTAAGTTCAATTGTGTGAAGTTTATCTTTTATGTGTTATATCTAGCTATATACTATTGAATTTTGAAAAATTATAGTTATTAAAAAATTTTGACTAAAAAATATTAATGTGCTGCTAAAATAATTAAATAATAAGAAAGTTTATGATACTTTATTAAGGTCCATTTAAAATCAACAGTTGAAATAGTAGCTGATATGTTTGCTAATTTTCTGAACAATATTTACATTTGAGTTTTATTAAAATTAAAAGAATAAAAGAAAAACTTGAAATTTAAAGAACAGTAAAAAAAAAAAATTGAAAGACCAAAAAAAACACTAAAATACCTTTTTTGCTAAACTTCTAAACTTTCCATGATTTTTGGCAATCAGAATATCACCTAATTTTAGCTAATATCAGGGTTGCCACTCTTTGATTCAAAAAAAAAAAAACTAACCTGAGTGATTATAAACTTTCCTGAGTCAGAATGAGGTTTTGAAAATCAAAAAATAATTACTTTAAGCTAATAATCAGTAGAACAGCTAGCCACAAGGTTGAACATTTTAAGTAATGTTTACAATTAAGGCTATAGGGGAGTTAAACATTTTTTTTTTTACAAATTAATCTTATTAAATAGAATACTATCTTAGCTATCAGATTCTTTTTATAGCTTTACAAAATTCAAAGTAATTTTTGAGATATAAGCGGTCAAAGCCGGAGAATTCCATAGGAACCTTATGGAAGGCGCAAGCTAAAAACCTCAAATCATTATAAAAATATTCCTTACGTAGTTTAAAAGCTTTAGAGTGTTGGAACTTCAACTAATTGAAATTTACAAATATAAGGTCCAAATTTCAAAAAAAAACACCTTTTGTTGAAAAAAGAAGACTTTTTCTCAAAAAAAAAAAATTCTATTTTTAAATGATTTAAAATTTAGTAAAAGTAAACTGTAAAAATTTGAATGAGATTGCTTAAAAACTGAAGAAGAAGATAGGTTTTTAATGAAATGGTTATTTTTCGCCTTTTTAGTTTGCACCTTCTATAAGGAAGCTATTGAGCTGGCTGGCTTTGACCCCTTGTATCTCGAAAACTACTTTGAATTTTGTTAAGCTGTAAAAAGTATCTGGTAGCTAAGATTCTATCTATCAAATAAGATCAACGTGTAAAAATCAAGGTGGACCCCCTATAGCCTTACCAATCTAAAATCAATTGAAATCAAGTTCCTATACAAAACTAACTAGAAAATCACAAAATATTGAAAACTTGATCTTCTCAAACTCATTCAAAATCTAAAAGAAAACTAGCCTGAGCTTTTCATAAAGTTTTAAATATAGCCTGAGTTTTTATAAAAAATCTAAACTAGCCTGAGGCAGCCTTAGATTTTTAAAAATTCCCAAAAATTTAAAACTAGCAGGGTTGCCACTGTTTAATTAAAAAAAAAACTAGCTAGAGAGAATATAAACTAGCCTGAGTCTAAAATTACTTTAATCTAATAATCAGTAGAACAGCTAGCCATTAGGTTGACAATTTGGTAGTAATGTTTTTAATTTTACAACATAGGTAAAGAGTAGCATTTCTGAAACGTTTGTTTCATAGTTTAAATATAAACAAATGTAAATTAGTTACGTGTACAAAATGAGTCAATCATTGTAGGTGCTTAATTTTCAAACGTATTTTCTGACGAAAATGACTCTTTTTAATTAACATAGGGTTTGTTTTTGAAAAAATATATTTCTGTATGCTCTTTTTTACTACTAGATCCGAATCTGCCGGATCCGGACTTTTTTTTAATTAGAATCTGGCCGGACCAGGATCCGAACTTTTTTATCAAATTAGAATCCAGCCGAAACCGGAACCAGATTTTTTTTTTCTGATATCAAGATCCGGCCGGATCCGGATATCAGAAAAAAATGGCAATATCCGGCCGGACCCGGATAGTGTGTCCGGTACATCACTAATCATAACTAAACACGTTGTATTTATGTACTACCAACGATATAAACTTAATTTTTCTCTGTCTTAAGTCTAACACATGTAAATAAATCTTCTTTTATATAAGCAAATAAAGGAATTTTGTGTATATCAATCTTTTCAACTAAAATATGTTTATTACTTTAAGCATAATTTTAATCAACCTGTTATTTACATCTTTTTGTCAAATAAAAACATGTTCTATAACTTTAAGAGTATGACAAGTTCTAACACAAAAGCAACATCTTTGAATCAACTACTGTAAATAAGTTTTTACAAAATCAAACTTATTTAGTATAAAGATAAAGGGTTTTAGACAAGCTACCCATGTTTTATATACACAATTTGAATCAGGCAGACCCTCTCTTATCTAGAAAACTTTCTAATTAATTACTTGCATCCAAGGTTTTTTGATTAATAAAATAATATTTATTTTTTTTACAAGTTATACTATAGTTAAATCTAAGGAGTATTCATTATATCTTTTGGGATGTTGAAATTCATAGTGAGAACTTCATAAACAATTAGAAATATAAAAATCATGGTAGTCATTAAAACTTCACAGATCTTTACAAGTAAAACATTAAAATTTGTACTTACCTTGTTGTATAGACTTTATTTAATACTTTATTTAATTTTCAGTAGAACTTTCACTTTTCATGACATATTTTCAAACTTTTATAGCAAGTTAATCAGACTTATTTTAACATTCTTTTTTAACATTATTTAACATTTAACATTGTTTTAACATTATATTAACATTATAATACTAATATACAACAGTCAGTTATTTAAAAATTTTAGTTTTACAAAAAAAGTTATTTAAAACTGCAAACAAAAGTTTTTAGTAAAATAATTAAATTTTAATCAGGTACAGATGAAACAACCCGTTTTTTTTTTGTGTAACAACTAAAGGAAGTTGAAACCTGATGAAGTAATTGTTCCATATATTAAAATGAAACCTACAACATACCTACAAAACCATACTTGTAAAAAGAAATCTACACCATACTTACAACAAATAAGATAAATTTTAACTAAAAAAACAACCTGCCAAAGCTGATTATTAAAAAATAGCTTATTTTAAATTTATATTTCTCTATTTTAGCAATAATAAGTCTATGCTATTCAGAGCATTACTAATAACATTGTTGATGTTAAAACCTGCAATTTTTAACAATTAAAAAAAAACTATATTTAGAATGAAATGACTATTTTATAGAAATAAATTTGATATTACCAGAGTTTTATTGAAAAAAACATGTAAAGTAGCATCATAGTGTCTACTCAGCAGTTTTACACTATTAAAAATATTTTTCACTTTTAATTTTTGTTGTTTAAAGGGACAAAAAACTTGTACATGAAATAATCTGAAAGATAATGTTACACATCAAGTTGTCATCCTTTTTATGTTTAAATTTAAAAATCAAAAATTGTACAGGAACATGTTTAATTTTAAATAATAGAGTGTTTTTTGTACAAAAAAAATTGTGCAGGGTGGTCAATGAATCTTAAATTTGACAATAAGGATAAAAAACCCTGAACAACCTGGAATTTAAGAAATTAAGAAATAAACTGACATTTCTAACAAAAATCATAAAAAAAATATTTAATTTTAAGCAATAATTATAATTTAAATAATAAAGTTTTGATATAACACAAAAATCTATAATATAGTAATGGTAGGGAGACAACATATTTTTTGAAATGCTGTAAAATTCATATTTAAATATATGATTCGGATGTGCTTTGGCTTCATAAAAAACAATAAAGATTAAAAAAAAATTAAATTTTGCAGAAAAACTATTATGTACCCTAAAAAACTGATTTGAACACTAAAAGTAACATTTTTATTCTTTTTAATTTTAATAGTATTAGTGTCAATCACACATGTCCAATAATTATTGTCTTATTTTAATTGGAAGCTTACATTTATAGGCATAAACTTAAAGTTAATTCAACTGCTTTTGATATTTTTTGACGCCATAACCTTCAAAAATGTGCAAACAGTTGAACAAGGTATTGGTTAAAGATGTGTTTTTTATTAAAAACCTGAGTAAAATAAAACTTGTATAAATTGTTACTCTAATAAAGTGTACGTATGGAAGTTCCAAAATTAGTTATATAAAGGAGTTCTAAAAAACTATATAGTCCTTTTTTTACAAGTAAATCAGAACTACTATCAACTCAAAAATCTTATAACATTATTTTACTATGATTGTGCTTTGGGTTAATATCTTTTTACTTTTTAACAACAAATTTGATAAAGGTAAATGTTAATTTGATAACTGGTAAAATGTAATTCTAGTAAATTTTAATGCTATTTATTCACTAACAAAAGCTTTTATGAATTTATTTTTTCAAGAAATTAAAAGTTTCGGTCAAAGTCCTCTTCAGTGTTTAAATAAATCTAAAAAGATATGTAAGAGTTATGAAAATAGCATTTAAAAACATATAATAATTAAGATTTATTATTCAGGTATAAGTTTATACATTTAAAGCTAAGTCTTAAAAGTAGCATTTATGTGAAGCATGGTTGCCACTGATTAAACTGAGAAAAATTTCCTGACTTTTCCTGACTTTTTCCTGACTTTTCTAAATCAAACTCTTAAATTAAACTTATTCTAAAATACATAATCTAACACTTAAAACTATATAAAGCTTTCAATCTAATTTCAATAAAGTTAAAAACAACAGTTTTTTGCTGAGTTCTATAATCAAACTTCCAGTACATCACTTAAACCATCTGTGTATGATTAATATTTGTATTAAACAGCTCTATCAGCAAAATACTTGTGTTATTACCTTATAAACACAGCTTTTCTGAAAAAAGATACAATTTTCTAGAATTTCCTAGCATAAATGTACCTAGATAAACAAACGACATTTAAGGAATTATCACATTCAAAACTTTGAATTAATAACGGACTTTCACAACTAAAATCTTAAAACAATAACAAATTTTTACAGTTAAAACCTTAAAACAATAAAGAACACAATTTTTAGAATTTCATAGCATAAATGTATCTAAATAAACGAAACGAAATATAAGGAACTTTTACAATTAAAACCTTAAATCAATAAGGAGCTTTCACAACTCAAAGCTTAAAACAATAACGAACTTTTACAGTTAAAACATTAAAACAATAAAGAACTTAATCAAATACTGTTTTTTTAAATGTATGTACTATAATTTATTTTCTCTGTTTTTTTTATTAGCACTTCAACCTCTTCATCTAATGAAGATATGGTTTCCTTCATCTGAACTGCATTCCGCTTCATTTTCTTGGCAGTTAAAATCATTTGCCTCATTTTATTTAAATTGCTCTCATCTGCTGCCCCTACACTTGTTGAGGGAATATTTTCTCTAAATCAAGCCACAACTTGTGGGCTTCATTTCTTTTGGCACTCATTTATTTTTACTTTTATTTATAAAATTTTCTCTTATCATTTAGTATAAAATTTGTAACAAATAAATATACACTTATTTACTTTAAGATTTAAGTTACTCTACAAAAAAAAAATAATAAGTAAACTTAATCTTGGCATATACCTCTCTTATAACTTATTTTATAAATTTAAACAACTTTGAAAAAATTATAAAGAGGTAAAGTATAAACATTAATTTGTTACATAAAATACTAAACTAACTTCTTAGTTATAAAGAACTCAATTATATACTTAAACAAAAAACACTTTGATTCTAAAATTATGCTAGATAAACGTTTGTGTACATATCACAGTTTCACTATGGAAGTGTCCGTGCTACAGATCATCAATACTAAAAAGCTTACAAAATCTGCTTGTTCAAGTAGGGTACTTATTCAATATGTTAATAGAAAATTTTTTCAGTTTTGTATAGGATATTTTACTAATTTATATTAGATGAAGGCATTAAAAATAAAATTTAATATATATGTAAATTTCTAGGAAAATTTTGGAATTTTTTTCTGACTTTAAAGGACTTTTAATTAATTTTTATCATTTAAAGGTATTGGAAAACAAGGAATTTGGTAAATTTAAACTGAAAAAATCTGACTTTTTTATAAATTTTATCAAATTTCCTGACTTTTCCTGACTTTTTTTCAAAACCCCCCATTTTTTCCTGACTTTTCCTGACTTTTGTAATTTTTTCAAATTTTTCCTGACTTTTCCTGATTTCCTGACTTTTCCTGACCGAGTGACAACCCTGGTGAAGTAAATACAATAAAAAACTGATACGAATTTAAAGCACAAAAGATTTAATACAGAGCTTGAACAAACAAGAGGAACAAATTAAGTTTTGTTTAATTAAGAAGTAAACTATTCAAACTAGAAGTAATGTGAAAACAATAACATAATCAAACATAACTTAAAAAAAACTGAATACAAACAAAAATTAATTTTTATATTAAAAACACAAAATTAAAAGATTAACATTTTAATCTTTTTCCATCCATTTTATATAATATATAAGTTAATTCTTTTACTGTTAGTCAAGGGCTCCCACTAACAATAATATAATATATGTGAAAGTGATTTAAAATGTATTTTATATCTATACCAACATGTTTGAGATCTTAATTGGCTAAGTTTTTTTCTGGCTAAGATTCAAACAAAGTCAGAAAACGTTCCGCTTGAATAACTTCATCTCGCCTAATGTTGGCTAATTTTGGCTAAAGTAAAATTTGACTTACAAACTCATTAAAAAAAAACTCAATGTTAAGTTTTAATTTAAAAATATGTAGTTATTATTTGAAACATAATCAAAAACAAACAAAATCCAAAGATTAATAATAAAAATACTTTTGATGGTTATTATTTATTAAACGAAAAAAAGGGTTTATAAATATTGTTTTAAGAATCTGTTATATGATTTAGAAGTCGGAAATCTTTAAGATATCGAGTAATACATGATTGATGATTTTGTAAAGCTAACAACAATTAAAGTTAATAAAAATAACAATAAAAACGTTATAGTCACATACAAATTAAATGAAAAAACTACTATTAAAACTTCGCGCAATAGTAAAAGTATTTGTTTTAGAGCTTAACACTGTCCTTGCATAATAATTTCTACAGTTACACAAATTTTTTTTTTTTTTAACTTTGTATAATAATGTAGAATTAAAAAAATTAGAATTATATACAAATCACTTTTATATGTAAGCTAAAGTTGGCTAAAGTATAAACTTTCAATAAAAGTTGAAAAAATAATAATATTTTATTTATAAACATTAATCAGTTCAATTTAAATGAAATATAAAAACAAAACAATGTGAAATTCACGTGAATTTCACATTGTGAATCTCACTGAAAATGTATAATGTATTCGTGTTGTTAAAAACAGAGAAAGTAGCTGTTTAACATAGTATCCTAAATTGGTTTGAAGTTTGAAATTTCAGCAAAAGAATGACCTAAAAAATATAATATTTTAAGATGGAAAACACTGAATAAAAGGTGGTTTATAACAAGTAAAATATAAAAACATACATAAAAAGTAAAACTTATAACAAAAAATTTAACTAATGTAATCTAATCACACTTAAAGTACCGTAACAGTAAAATTATAATAAATTTGTACTGTTAAATAAAAAACTTAAGAGTCTCATAAACGAAACAGATTTACGTTAAAACATTTCAAACGTTTTACTAAAAGAGTTGTAGAGTAAAAAAAAGTTTAAGGGAGTAAAAGAGAGACACTGTCCTTGCCATGGTCATAACTTCCACAGGTATACTTGAAATCTTGTCAAACTTTGTAAAACGTTCTTAAATACTAACTAACTTTTTCAATGATACAAAGTGTTTATATATTTTGTACTAAAAAAGTTATAGTCTTTTTAAAATTACTATTCTTAAATGAATGATCTGCGTTTAAAACTTAGCGCTGTATTAAAAAGTATTTGTTTATAGAACTTGACACTGTCCTTGCCATAGTCATAACTTCCACAATTTTACTTGAAATCTTGTCAAACTTTGTAAAAATGTTCTTAAATATTAACGAACGTTTCCAATGAAACAAAGTGTTTATATAATTTACCTGGATGGGAATTTATCGGGTTGGAATTGAATCGGGTTGGGTTTGATCGGATGGAAATTGATCGGGTGGGATTTGATCGGATTGGAATTGATTCGGGTGGGAATTGATTGGGGTTGGATTTGATTGGTAGGGAATTGCTTCGGTTGGGAATTGATCGGGTGGGAATTGATTCGGGTTGGATTTGATCGGGTGGGTTTTGATTCGGGTGGAAAATGATTGGGTGGGATTTAATTTGGGTGGAAATTGATCCGGGTGAGAATTGATTCTGGTAGGATTTGATCGGGTGGAATTTGACTTGGATGGGAATTGATCCGGATGTGAATTGATCGGGTGGGAATTGATTCGGGAGGGATTTGATCCGGGTGGAAATTAAGCGAGTGGAAATCGTGTGGGTGGGAATTGAGCGCGGGTGGTAAATGTTAGTACACCCAAAACAATAACGTAGTTTATTAGGAAATTTTTAAGCAAAAAAAATACAGATTTTGACTCTAAAATTGAGTTACATAAATTTAGGAAACTTCTTTTAAAAACAAATTATGTGTAAGCTAATTTATTTATAGCAATAAAAAAATAGCAGTAGTTGTTTGAAGAACCGCAGTAAACAAATCGTAAGGTTACTTATTATTTTATTTTAAATATTAATCTCTGCTTTCCATCGACAACTTTGACATTTGTCAATGAAAAAACAATTTCAATATCTTTATAATAAAGCTTAACAAAAATTACCTAATTGTTAGTTTTTGAATTTTTCCACTTTTTGGTTTTACCTACAGTTTTTCTTCCACAATCAAAACAAATATTTCTATCCTCTAAAGCAGTGCTTCTGAACCTTTTTCTACTGGCGGAACCCTTTTCCAAAGTTCAACTTTTCCGCGGAACCCCTAATTTAATTTTACATAAAATGTTTAATATAATATTTCCTGCAAAAAACAAAAGAATTTCGGTGAAATTAATTTTTTTAGCAAAACTATATTATTGTTAGAGATCATACCAATTGTAATAGTATTAAGTCGAGTCAAGCTCAAAGTGCGCCAGAGACAATAGGTATTTTATGATTCTATAATATATAAACGAAAACAAACATGATTAATCGCATCGTCATAAAAAAAATTTCTTGGATAATAAAAATAAAATGAGTGCTACAAACAATAACGAAATGAACATGAACCTAATCGAATTCACAGATTACTAAAATAAACGGGTAAGATGCCTAACGAATAATAAATAAAAAACATTTAGTGCGAAACCTGAACTTGTCTCTAAGCAACAAGCATGTCAATGCTCGGCTGGATTTTGGATAGACGGAGACAGGCAGATAAGGTTGGAGTCAGCATACAGTTCCTTTGCTTCATTTTAATGTTTGTTACATGCGAAAAGCCGGACTCGCAAAGATAAGTGGTGGTGAATAGTAAAATAAATTTTACTGCACGCTTTGCTAAGACGGGGTACTCTGAAATTGCACATATCCAAAAATCTAAAAGCTCCTTCCCCTTGAAATTCAGTTTTAAATTGCTATATTCAGATAGTTGCAGCTATTCAAATTTTTTTTTTTAATTTCGAAAGGCTTCGCGGAACCCCTGAGAGGCTTTGCGGAACCCTAGGGTTCCGCGGAACCCCATTTCAGAAGCACTGCTCTAGAGCAATGTTCAGCACGATGTACACTGGTGCACACTAGTGTACACGATTTCTTTTTTAGGGTGCACAAAATTTTGGGGTACACGAAAGTCATTTAGGAGTGCACGAAAGTTTGAGATTAAACAATTTTTTTTTGTCCTTTTAATTTTATTTATTTAGTTTATGAAACGTGGTTAAATATTAAAGTTAAATCTAACCCTATGTTAAATTTAGCTTTTAGTTTATTGGCTTTTTTACTCTCATATTCTATTTTGGTATTAAAAGTCACATATCATTCTTTATATAAACACTGAGGTAATAGTTTGCATCTAAAAGAATAGAGAGAATGCTTTAAGCTCTCGTGAATTCAGTTGACTGATGTGGAGGAAGATGTTATCCAGCTACGATCATGATTATATTAAAAAGGTAAGTATTCTCCTTTTTACTTTCAGTATTAGTAAACTACAATAATTTGCTTAGTGAAGAAAGTTCCCTTTTTATATAATAATTTTACCTACTTTTAAACTGAACAATAATTTCTATAAATATATTCTCACGATAATTATATTATTAGTTTAATAATAATAAAAATTTAAAGCGAATTTTCATATTTACAGAAAAATTGAATAATTTATGTTTAATAAAAAGTACTTTATTTAAGAAAAGAGTAATTAAATATATTAATAGTTATCTTTAAATAGATGCGTATCAGTAGTAATAAATAAATTTTTAAGTTACAATTTTGAGTTTTAAATGTACCAAATTAAGTAAATATTATACCTTTATCCATAATAATTTAATAGTACTTAAAACAATTTAAAGAAATTAAAGGCTTAAATTAACATTGAATTGCCATACACTGAGGATAGTTTGAATTTTATAAAGCTTTTTTGAAAATCTCAGACTGGCTGGCTTATATTTTTCTGAGTTTTTTTGTAAATCTCAGGCTAGCTAGGTATGCTTTTTATTAACTTACTTGTTACTTAAATTTATTGACTTTAAAAGTTCAAAAATTTATTCTCTTATTTATTTTATTTACTAGCTATTTTGATGTGTGGTTTTAAGTAAAAAAAATAACTATTCGTATTTGAATTATTGATTCTAAAACTTTTTTTTTTATAAATTTGGATGATTTGACTAGTTTGATGTAACTCAAGATAGATTTTTTTTAACAATTGTCAAAGATTTTTGCTCTAAAAAGTTTTAACTCTTTTGATAACTAGTTCTACGTAATAGCATGTTTCAGGGATGCCATACACTCAGCCTAAATATTTTTTTTTTAAATATAGTCTTATCAAGCATGTTTTTTTTTTGCAAAAGGGTCTAGTTTGAGTGCTTGTGTAAAATCTCTGAATACATTCATGAGTAATTTTTTTTTTAGAAATATGAATTATTTATTTAGTCCTTAAATCATTTTTATCAAAATATTTCTTTAACTATACTGTTACTTTTGAGCTATGGCTTTCTCTGTTCTTTATTAAACTTAATCATGACCAAGGCTAGTTTTTTGTAACTCATGCAGAGTTCCAAACTTAGGACAACTCAGGACAGTATAAATTCTCAGAATAATTTTTTTTTAAATTATTCAAATGTTTTACATTTCATTAAATGAAGCTTCTTTGTTGTAGTTTCAAGTATCTGTATTTTTTTAAATTCCAATTTTGATGATTATCCTGATTTTTTTCTAAACTTTGTTTATATTGAATATTTATATATGATGTTTTATAAGTATTTCAAAGTTTTAGGGTCAGGAACTCAGGATAGTTTTTAAATCAAAGAGTAACAACACAGCTAATGCTTGTTCTTTTATTTATGAAATATATTAAGCAGTAATTTTAATAACTTTTTTAGAAGAGTTATAGTATGTGTTTTTAAGATGTAAATCTTACTTTATGCTTAAAACATTTTTGAAATAGACTAAATAAAATTTAGTATTTTAACAACTTATAATTTTATAATAACAACTAAAAATTTATTATTTGTGAAGAATTAAACTAGTTTTTTCTGTTTTAGTTGTGCTTATTTAAAAATAGTACAGTTATTCAGTTGTTTTACTTTATATGAACATTTTGAAAGAAAAAATACTGTTTATTGATATCTTTTTCAGTAATTTAATTATGTAAATGCAAAATATAGAAAGTTTAAAGGTTTTATGATACTTTATTAAAACTCAGACTAGTAAAGATTTAAAAAATATCCACTTTATGTAAGATTTTTTTTCTGAACTTGAGCCTGGTTTTGATTTTTGATTAACAACCCTTTTTGCCTCAAATTAAATATTTGAAATTGTATGTTTGTTATAACTTTAATATTTCAGGTAATCAAAAAGTTTTCTACACAATCAGAATAACTCTGGATATTTGAAAAAAAATTTTTAATCTTAGTATGACATAAGATAACTCGGAAAATTTAAAATTTGTTTTTTAAACTCAGGCTGACTCAAGATAGTTTTTTTTTATCTCAGTATAGTTTTAAGAATTCAGGCATTTTTTCCTACATTTTTAATGATATATAGTTAATTTAGTTGTAATAACTTATTTTGAAGTTTTTAGTACTCTTTGCCAGAGATCTTTGTTTCTTTTTTTTGCCTTTGAAAGATTAAAAAAAAAAATGAAAAAAACCTAGATGACTACAGGTCAGTTTAAAGTCATTCAGGACAGTTTTGATCTATCTATTAGATTCAACCAAAATGATTACAACCCATTCAGACTTATTTAACAATATCTACTTTAAATGTTTGACATTATAAAAAAAATGTTTTTTGTTTTATTGAGAAGCAACCCTAGTCTTCATATAATTAAATTCTTTTTTTTTGCAAATCATTGATTGTCCTTTTATTTTTTTTTTTTGCATTTTACATCTTTTGCTTACTAGAACTCTGATTTTTATATAACTTCTTTTATTTAACTAACCTAAAATAAAAAATATAACACAATAATAACTTTAAATATTTACAGTAAGATATCAAATTTACTGTATAATACGTATCTTAAACTATATATTCCATTTAAAGTGGTTATATTATTTTATTAATTTATATTATTTTTGGAAACAAAAAATTTTAAAAAGTTAAATCAGCTCAAATTTTTTATGGTAAATAGTATGTTTTTGATATTGATTAAACTTGATTAGAAATTATTAAAGACGTTAATTTTTTTGATAATTTGGTTTTCACACACTCAAACTGCTTAGGATAACTCTTATGCTATTTTAAAGGTTGGAAAAATTTGGCAAAGTAACCTTTTTTAAATACTTATGCTGAGAAATTATACCTCGACTTGAAGGAGTTGCTCGACGAGTTGAACATCAACCAAGTAGCAATAAACAGCTCATTATGTTAAGATAGTTTTAGAATAATAGGTCTCTTGGTGTTTTTGTCTCTTATATACACTAAAAAAATTTAAAAGTCAATGTCTCTTCTATTAATGTTGAATATAGTGTTTAAATTTTACAAAAATTATTAATCTATTTTTCTAAGTGCTTGATAACTCTTTAGATAAATCTAACTATTAATATTACAATTTATATTAATTTACATTAAATTACTTATTATTATTTTCAATCATTAACATTTTATTTAATTAAAAAAATTTTTTGTTTTTATTAGATACACCTTTGTTTTGCTTTTATTTTTTGAACATTGTAGTTTTATTTTTTTAATGTTAAAGCTTATTTTTATTCTTACTTCTTTTAATAAGTTAAAATAAGTTGATAGTAGAATCCGAATTCTTAAACATATTTTTTAAAACTTAATATATATATATATATTTTTTAGACATATAAAAGGTTGAATTATTGACAAATTTTAAATTTAAAAATATTTCAGGTTAAAGCTTTACCTTTTAACGTAGAATTCAACATATATTTTATGTGTGTAAAATGTTAGATACTATTATATAATTGATTTTTAGGATATTTTTGCTTATAAAAAATTGTTAATGTTTTAAAGTTTAATAGTCTAATTTTTCATAGAGTTTTTGTTTTAGAGTTTAAATTTTAACTGTAAAGTTTTTTTTTATAATTTTTTAGCTCATTTTAATTTTGAATAAAGTTGGGTATGCAACTCGATGACCGAGAGGTCTTTTTGTATATCCAGGTCATTCAACCAAAAATTTTTTTTATTAATTTTGTTCAATAAACCTCATTAAGACCTAAATTGATATTAAGCATTAACTTTCAAACCTAAAATTTAGGCTTGACCAGACTCGTGCTAGCAACAAGAGTACAGACAGTTCCAGATCAACAAACGGATTTAGCTGTGATAATTTTATTTGTCTTTTTTTTTTCGTTACTTTTTGGTATAATTTTGTTTTCGTTATATGATCTTGGCAATACATTTGTTTTACATAAATAATGTTTGCTTAATAAAAATTCATTAAGTTAACTGAACTAAATATTTGAGTATACCATTCAATAAAATGTACCAAGACTACTGATTGTTAATTGGGGTTGTGGCAATGTATTAAATTAATCTAGTTAGTTTTTTTAGAACTGGGTGATAGAAGTAAATAATTATTGTAAAAATTAGATCATCGATATGAGTTAATTAAAATGGGTAGGTAAAGGAACAATTTAAAGTTAGCATATTAAAAAAATTGGTTGTTACTAAATTATCAGTGAAAAAAACCATTAAAAGTGTTTACATATTGTTGTACACTAGCGGCGCTAAAGAATGCAAGTTGGGGTGAACAGATTTTTAATTTTGTGATTTAGGGTTCAAGGATTCGAAGTAGCGTGCCGACCACTGCTCTAGAGAGTTTGACGGTCCACTGCATAATAAATAATTAAAGGCGATTTCTTGTCTGTATTTTCTAGAGTTTTTGAAATTTTAGATCACTTATGTAACAAAAGTAATTTTAAAAAGACTATAATTTTTAAGTACAAAATATAAAAACACTTTGTATCATTAAGAAAGTTAGTTAACATTTAGAACGTTTTTTACAAAGTTTGACAAGATTTCAAGTATAACTGTGGAAGTTATGACCATGGCAAGGCAAGGACAGTGTTAAGTTTTTAAACAAATAGTTTATAATACAGCGCTAAGTTTTAAACGCAGATCACTCATGTAACAAACGTTATTTTAAAAACACTATAATTTTTTAAGTAAAAAATATATAAACATTATGTTTAAATGGGTAAGTTAGTTAACATTAAAGAACGTTTTTACAAAGTTTGACAAGATTTCAAGTAAAACTGTGGAAGTTATAACCAAGGCAAGTGTAGTGGTACGTCTTAAACAAATAGTTTATAATATAGCGCTAAGTTTTAAACGCAGATCATTCATGTAACAAGGGTAATTTTAAAAAGACAATAACTTTTTGAGTACGAAATATATAAACACATTGTTTCATTTGAAAAGTTAGTTAATATTTAACAACGTTTTTACAAAGTTTTACAAGATTTAAAATAAAACTGTGGAAGTTATGACCATTGCAAGGACAGTGTTAAGTTCCTAAACAGATACTTCTTAATACAGCGCTAAGTTTTAAACGCAGATCACTTATGTAACAAAGGTAGTTTAAAAAACATACGTTTTAAAAGTACTTTTTTAATGTTTTAAATTACTTCTAATGAAATACGCCCGCGATTAACTTATAATTAAAATCGTCGAACTTAAAAAGGTTGCCAACGGCTGTACTAAATAAATAATGTAAAACAATTTTTTAACTGTTATATATGTTTTTCCAAAACTATATATAATTATATTATATATATTCATTATAAATTTAACACCAGGTCCAAATATTTAAATATGTAGGGTGCACAATTACTTTAATTCAGATAAAAAAATTTTGAATTTTTATTAAATTCAATTTTTTTTTTATATTACCACTGTTACCCCAAACCCTTACCCTTAATCGTTTTTTTTTTTTTTTCTAATGTATCTTTTAGTTACTTTTGTTTGTTTTAATTTTAATCATTTTTTTACTTTCGTACAAAAATGCTACTCGCGCAAAATTGTCACTCAAGCAATTTCGTATTCGTGCAATTTTTACCCGTTGCTACTTTCATTACATGTGTTTTAATTTGAAGTGTAGCTTATCTTGTTTGTACGTTTGTAGTATTTATATAAATTGAATATCAAAACAGTAGCAAAAATATGTTATCTTGAAAAGATTAAAGCAGCTTTGTTCTGATTGGCTAAACAAAAAAAAAAACTAGTTGTGAATCCGTTCGTAGTATCTTTCTTAAGTGAATTACAAGATTTGACATTCAAAATTGAAGTAATTAAATAAAAATTAGCAGAAGAATTTTTTTATCTTAGAAATAGTACAATTCTACACACAAAATTTATACATATTGTGTGATTATGACATCATACTGAATCAAAAACAGTTGAAATATCTTTATATGTATGCCTATAAATTTATACTTTCATTAGGGAGCATCTTTTGCCCCTCTAAAAAGTAAATTTTGGAATTTCGCTGAGTAAAATTTTTTGACGTTGGGTAATCACATAGATAGATAGCACGAAAAAAACCTTACTAGCATCAAGCTTATTAAAGCAAATTACTTTCGAAAATTTTGTTTTATACCAGAATATTTAATAAGGGGATAAAAGTCTATTATACTTAAATTTATTTTCTTCTACGTTTTTGAGATAACTACCTGAAACGGCTAGAGAATATTTATTGCCATATGTAGAAAAATTCGTATAAACAATGTTAAACAAACATGGAAAATTAACGAAAAAATTCAGTTATCTTTTTTATTATTCACGATTATTAATTTTTTCCAACCTTTGTTTATACAGAATTTTCTAAATATGGCAATGAAGATTTCCTTGGAGTTTCAGGTAATTATCTAAAAAATCTTAGGAGAATTTAATTTTTTAGTGAATTAGTCTATTTTTCCTTTATTAAATATAATGGTATAAAACAAAATTTTCAAAAGTAATTTGCTCCAATAAGCTTGAAGCTAGGAAGCTATTTTTTTTGCTTTCTACTCACGTGATTTACCAATGTCAAAAAAATTTAATGGCGAAAATTCCAAGGTCTGGGAAACAGATGCACCCTAACTTTCATTCAAGATATAAAATATATGTCTAGTATATGTGTTAGTGACATTAATACTATTAAAGTCAAAAATCAGAAAGTAGAGTGGTTTTTGGGGTTTAAATGAGTTTTTTAGAGTTCAATATTTTTTTATTTGCAAAGCCTCTTTTTTTTGAATTCTTTTTTATTGAAGTTTAAACATATCTAAGATATATGTTTAAACAAAAAAGAAAGTAATCCTTACAAATAGAAAATAATTGTCATCATCAAAAATTATTTTTCTTAACACATTTAAGATAGCTTTATAGTATCTTTTTAATATTCTTATACTGCTTAACTAAGGTTAAACTTTAAACTTAGCTTTAAGCTAAAATAGGTTGAAAATATGTACTTCAAAAACCCTAGAACCTGGAAGAAATTTCTCAAAACCGGTGGTCACTCAGATTGTGTTAAATAGTTAAAATGACATGGTTATTTTTGCTGAATCATAAAAAAGAACTTTTAAAGTGTTAAAAAACAAAAAAAAATATAGAGTAAAAATATTATGACATGTTGATAATTATTAATTAATAAAACAAAGCTTAAATACATTTTGACAGAAAATAAAGGTAAATTAGTTAAAGCAAATTGTTGATTAATTTTGTTGAATGTTGAATGAATGAACATCAACACATTTTTATGTGTTTAGTTAGTGTGTGTCTTTGTGTAGCTGTAGGAAGTAAATACTGAAATAGACTAGTTAAACATTTTAGTTTATAACTGTAATTGTTGTTTAGATATGAAGTTGATATTTCAGCTGATGTTTAAATGCTCAGATTTGTGAGCTTGATTTACATATTAAATAATTTACTAAGCCTTTTGTAGTTTGTTGCTCACTGAAAACTTTTTATTTAATTTTTAGTTTATTACTTTACTTCCTTTGAAATTGATTTTAATATCTGCCAGATCTATAATTGTTATAGAGTTTAACGCACTAATTGTGATTTATTATTAATTTTTTCAACTTTGCATAGTGAATTGTATATGTTAACCATTAAATGTAATGAGTGGTTTGTTACAAGATATATGTTATTTTTGAATTTTATATAAAGTATATAATTGTAATTTGGTCAAAACCAATTTAAATAATTTTAGAATCAAATGTACTTGTATGATTTTAGTTGTTTTTTCTATTTTAAATTTTTCTATAACACCAAGTTATTTTCTTTACATAGTTAGGTTTGAATGTATGTTTTGTTAGGAGCTACTTCTTATAACCATGTTGTATATTAATAATATAAGCTGATAAAGTATTTTTTAATAACACAACTTGTTTCTTACTTGTTTAATTGTTGTTACTTGCTTGAACTGAGTGTTAGTATCATTCTGTGTTTTTGTTTAGTTTAGGTTAAAAAAATATTTCTACAGAAAATTTTCAAAAAGTTGGAATGTTTGAAAACATCTTTAAAAAGTTCGGATATATATCCATATCAGAGGCTGAAAAGTTAAAGAATAGTCATGTTGCAGAAATTGAAGCCAAATATGTAAAAAAATACATAGAACTATGCCAAGAAATGAAGCTGATTATAAATCAAGAAGCTAGTGAGATCACTGAAACAACTCATCTGAAAGCTAAAGAATGTTTAAAAAATCTGGTAAAAGTTTTTAAAGCTGCAAAACTAAATCTTCGTGATATTTTTGAACGTGAAGATTATAGTAAGATTACTGAATGCCACATAGTTGGTTCATGTCAAAAGAATTTTTCTAATACATACATGAGTAATGAACTTATTATAGAAGAGTTTATAGACGAATTAGCAAAAATTAATACAGAGAAAAACCATATGAGAGAACTTGAGCATGCTAAAGTCTCAATAATTACTAAAAGTCAGATAGATTATTACAATAAACTATTAGATATATCAAATGAACTAGAGCTGCATGTTAGAAACTTTGTAATATATAATGAATACTAAGGAAAAAACTATTACTTTTTTGTTAATTTTAATTGTTTACATGTACAATTTATATGTATGGTATTTGATTTAATATTTTCTTTAATTACTAATACATATTAAGAACACAAAGTTATCCTAAAGAGTTTAGTCCATTTATAAAATTATTTATAAACAATAATAATAACGTTTTTAAGATTACACTAGTACTACAGTTTACTCTTTCTTTGACAACCTTAACTAGTTTATTTATTATGTCAAGAATTTAAACAGTATTGTTGAAGATATTAAAAAAAAAAGTTTCTTATTTTATAAAGTGTTTAAGGATTTTTAAATGTTTCGATATTGTTTGTAAATTTAAACCTTTTGTATAAACATATGTTTATTTAAGTTGTAGAATTTATTGTAACCAAATATAACATTGTATAATGATTAAATAAACTAGTTAAGGTTGTCAAAGTAATAGAAAACTGTAGTACTAGTGTCATCTTAAAAACGTTATTAACAATGTTTATAAATAGTTTTATAAATGGACTAAACTCTTTAGGATAACTTTGTGTATAATTTATACATGAAAATGTATAAATCTTACTTATAAAGAACTTTTTGATTTAACAAATTTGCAGTTAATTCTTTAAGTTCCTAGTAGTTCCATTTCTAACACAGTTGGTATTACAACTTATAATATATAGTAATATAAAACTTTAGAGAGTTCGGGCGTTGTCTTTGCCAAATTTTGATGGAGGAAGAGGCAGAATTTGCAATTTGGATTTTAATTCTATTCTAGAAGATTTAGGCCCAAAATTGGGCCATGGATCGTTTTCTAACGTCATCATAAACTGTAACTATTTGGATAATATACAAGTATGTTATTTAAAATTATTTATAATATAAGTGTTTAACTATATATAAACTTTAATATTTTCAAGTATTTTAAATTGTCAAAAAAAGTAATTAATTTAAAGGGTCCGATTTAAAGAAAAGGTGTTTACCCTAATATTTTCTAAACCATCAATAAAATTTTTCTTTTAATTTATTTTAATTTTTATATCCTTTACCCTAACCCACCTTACCAAAACATATTAAAAACTAAATTAAACAAAAAAATTTTTATAATATTTTTATGCTGACTCAAGGGATTTCGGTCAGATCAACATAAAGACCTTGTTAGAAATCAAATTTGGTTTTATAAAAGATTTAGTTTTATTAAATCTGTCTTTAATTTTGTACTTATAGTAGTTTTTTTTTGTAAAAACCTTGAGTACAACTTTAATTTTTAATTGAATCTTGTACCTATTAATTTTACTTAATCAAAAAATACTATAAACATTAAAAACAGTTTAAATTCAAAACGTTAAGAATCAGATAAATATTTTATTTTATTTTAAATTTGTATTCTTATTTAGTCATAAAATATAACAATTATAAGAATTTGATTGATTTGTGTCTGTAAAAAAAAGTTTCTCTTTTGTATTTAAATTTTTAAATAAAAGTCGTGGTCAACCCAACTACTTTAATTACATTGTTTTAAAAAGAAACATCTAAGAAACTTCTGCCAAGCATTAGTGAACAAATGGACTGATTTAAGCACGATTACTGTAAACACCGACGAAGCCTCATGTACACAAATTAAAATAGAATATGGTTTGTAATTTTTAGTTATTCAGCTGAGTTTTGTTTTAGTTGTTGTTCGCACAGAAAATCTTAATAATTTAATTTTAGACAAAGTTTTGCAGTTTAGTAAAAACAGATAAATGTTATTAATGTTGTTTTTATTGATTTTCTAACTTATATAAACAGCTTTGAAATTAAACGTAAGTTGTTTTAAAAAGAAAATATTTTAAATCACATGTTATTTAAAAGTATTTTATAATAGCTCATAATATGTCTTTACAGGTTAGGTTTATATGTAAGACAAGCAGGTAAAAACTTGATTAAGATTTATTTTATTAGTTATCAGTGTAGATTAACCATTTAATGCATTAAACATTTTCAGTAGTTATAACTAACTTGTAGTTAAGTTTTCATGTAATGTTCATAGTTTTAATTTAAGTATCTAGACTATTAACTGTGTTGTACTTTAACAGATGCTATTTCCAAAGTATTTGAAAACACCGGGTGCATGTTTTATTATAATCCAGACAACAGCATGCATGATCGCTTCGTCAGGTAAGTTTTAATGAAAAATTTACATTAATAGTTTTTGATCAACTGACTGGCATAATTTTAAAGTTAAAAAACATTAAAACTTTATAAATAAAAGAATTAAGTGTACAAATAAATGGTAAGCAAAGATTACTTTTTCAAATTAACTTATAAAAAATTAGTTTAGTTTTCATAGAAAACCTAAAATTACTTTTTTTTTTATGTTTACAAATATTAATTGCTGTTTTATAGTTACTGGGCTTAGAAAAAAATTTAAAAGTTTAAAAATGAAAGGCAAAACTTTTTTATTGTTACCAATATTCGTTATTATAGCTGTATTTTATTTATTTTTGTCCTAATTAAGTGCATTATTTTAAGCTATTACTTAAAATAATTACTTATTACTTTATTTTAAAGTTATATTTGTAAAAGTTAAACTGAGTTTTTGGTCAAATTCACTTCCTTCTAAAATAAAATAAAAAACTGTTTAGTTACTCAAGTATTAATCTTTTTAAGTATTTCATTCAATAAAATTAAAGTAACCTCTTTGCACAAAATACTGATTAGGTTCAACGTGAAAAGATATCATTTTTTTATAACTTTACCTTATTTAAAAAGTTGTGACCTACCTTTCAAGTATTTTCATGTCTGCTAGAAGTATTGTCATCATGTTTTAAAAATTAAGTTTTAGTTATTTTTTTGAGTCTAGATTATGATTAACTTTAGAATATTTTCATTTGGGTTTCAGACTTAGACTGTATATCCTTTTTATTTTACTCAACAACTTTTTGAGTACATTATAAATAAAACTTTTTTAAGTAACCACCCAGTCAGTTTACGCTCAGTCAGTTTTCGATTAATTTTATTTTCTGTTTTTTTTTTTCATTTAATTGACAGTTTTTCTTAAGGTTTTAGAAATAAGAATTAAAAAATAGTTTTTAGCCTGTTAACCGAAAGGTTTTTTCGTTGACCAGGTCATGAGACCAGATTTTTGAGCGCTGTGTTTTATAGCTAAATATACATATATAAAACAGATTTGTAGAAAATGACTTTTACATCTTGTTCGGACGTGGGATGAGTTTTATGGAGCAAAGAATGCAACGAAGCAATATGTTACGTGTTTGGAAACCTGAATTTAGAACAAAATCTTTCGCAAACAGTCTGAGTTATTTTAATTAAATTACCAAAATAAATTCCTTTACTTCATTGTAAATTTAACGTTTAAAGCAAATCATTTTTTCAATAACTTTTAATTGGAAAATATTTTAATTTAACTATTTTAAATTTTATTTTGAAATTTATAAAAGCCAGTTATACTTTTGTTAATTGATGTTAAATATCTGCTCTATTTTTCTGTCATTTGATTTAATTAACTTAAACAAGTATAGTATATTAGTTAGCTTTGTACAAAACAAAATCAATTTGTTGTGTCATTCTATAATAACTTCTTGAGTTTAAAGATTAAAATTAAGAGTTTCTTAAATTCAATTTATAAAACAAGTTGGTTTACCAATCGTGCATTTTTTTTCAATTGTTTTTATAAGGTTTAATCATCCTTTACAATTTTTGATGGCTACCAAAAAAGTGTATACTGCGTCATGTTATTTTTTAACGTTGTGAAAGTTTTAGCTCTTCAACTGTTAGTAAATAAAGTAAAATAGCAAATTTATATTATGAAAATAACAAATATCGTTATTTAAAAATTTCCTGTTAAATAAATTGCAATTTAAAGATGTGTTTTGGTATTTAACTTGTAGAATATATTATAAATCTTCAAAGTCTTGTCAGCTATTAATAATTGATTGTAAAATGAAAACAATTTTAAATAAAGCATCCTCAAATATAATTCCATTAATTTACATAGTTTATTAAATTTTATTCATTAGTATTACATACATAAAGATACAAACTAAGGAAACTATAGCTATCGCAATTTAAAAAAAATATGACAACGTTATCTTAATATAGCTTGCAGGATAAAATCTTTGTTTAACACGATGAAACTAACTATCAAGCTAACCAAAAACCGCTTCTCATTTTAAGAAATTATAATTAAATTCATAAAACTACTGTAAATAATTATTTTTGTTTGTTGTTTCAAAAGTAATGTTTAGAAAATATATTATGTACCTAATTAGTTATTACGTTATTGGATTATAACTATTTATTAGCTACCTTTCCGTTTTTAGTTTTAGCAGAAATATATACTATACCGTTTTTTATTCTTAATTACGTTTCGTGTGGTAAGTACTTTAATGCATTTTGCATTTCGAATTAGCATCAAAAATAGTACAAACTCCGTTGTAAACCTTAAGTTTTAAAATGGTTTGTAACATTTAAACAATATTAGTACCACTCTATATAAATTTAGGTTACTTTTACAAACTTTACTTTTGTTTTCTTTAAATTATAAGCTATTTAGATGTTTCGACTGGTTTTACTGGGCTAAAAAGTCATTAATAGAGTAGATAGGTTTAAAATTGGCTACAATTAAAATTATTCTAAGTTTAAACAAAAATATTGGATTGTTGGTCAAGACCGGATGAAAGAATTAAATATTTCAACTGTTTTAACATAAAGTTCAAAAAAGACCTTTGTGAATATTTTTCTTGTCTTTCATCTGAATAGTAAACGAATTAAGTTAAATACTGACCTTTCAAAAATTTTTTAGTAAACAATCTTTCTTAAAATACATATTTTTAAATTTTTAAACTAAGCTTTACGTTTTATTTATTTCATCTCATTTAGATAAGGCGTAACTAGATAAAACTCTATTCAAGCTAAACATTTTTTTAAAGCAAAAAACCCACGAAGCTAATTTATTTTAATAATTAATATTAGTTTAAAATTTACGAGTTAGTTTTGTAAGGACACACTTAATTTAAAAGTGTTTATGAAACTACTAAATTGAAAAAAAAATATTTAAATTTAATTTTAAAAACTTAGATCATTAAATAAATATTTATTATTCAATAGTAAGTGAAAAATAAATTGTTATTAAATTTTTGTTTTCCTTTTTTTTTTTTTCTGATTTAAAAAAAAAATAAGATAATTATTTTTTATAGTGTTTTAATTGTTTTGCTAATATTATATGTCAAATAAGCTGTTCATTTTATTTAATGTTGTACAATAAAAGTAAGACTTTTAAGTAATGTTTGATAATTTTATTGTAGCCTAACAAGAGAGAGTAAAATATCAAAGAGTTTTAATAAATGATCAATAAAAAACATTCTATAATAACTTGATTATATACACATTTAGTGGTTTGACAACAAGATAAACGGTAAGCAATAATTTAAAACAATATTAATAAAGTAGATTTATGTGCTATTTGATTATAGTGTATAAAATATTTTAAAAAGTAGTACACTATGTATGAAGTTATAAACAAACACTTTATAAGAACTAATGTTAATTTAACACTAAAAAAAAGTTCCTACATCTGGAATCAAGCCCGGGTCGTCTGGGAGAAAGCTAAGAATCTTAACCACTAAGGCTATACCATATAGGACTGCAATTGAAAGCAGCTAATTGCGTTTATGAAGTCATAAATGAGCCTTATGACGTAACGACAGAAGCATGTTAACATAAACTTTATGCGTCTTTATTTAATGAGTGTATGTTTCTTTTTTGATATTTATGTTTTTTACTGGAAGATTTTTTTTCTACCGAAATGTTGCACAGCCTCAATTGAAGAAAGTTTACCAAATCTTTTAATATGAAGTTAACAACTATTACTATGAATTTTTTTTTTTTTATAAATTCGGTAGAGTTAATTTAATAATATACTTACCAACTCCGATATAATAATTTGTTTTTTACTTTTTATACATAAACGTATTTAAAAATTCAACAAAAAAGTTTTAGTGTTTATAAATAGGTTATTTAATTCGAATTTTCATAACAGTTAAAAGCTTAATAAATATACAACAAAGCAAAGTCGTTTTAACAAAAATCATAGTTTTAATAAAAAAACTTAGTTGTTTTCGTAAAGTGCAAAATGAAATTATAACATACTGAAAAACATTTATTTTATCGTTTAGTTTTAAGTACTAAGTGTTAATTTCAACTATAAGTAAAAATATGAGTTATATGATATACTAAGGTATATTATTTTAACTGCGCTTGCTATTACAAAACCTTTTTGTCTTACTATCAAATAAAACACTTTAATCTATAAAGTAAACCAATCCTTTTTTTTAATTATTATCCTTTGTTTTATTAAAAAAGTGTTTTAAACACTATGCAAAATTTTATAACAAGCAAAATTACGCGAAACGGAAATGAACTCTAGACCTTTTAGTCAGTTAATAATAAAAAAACGTGTATATTTGAGTTTGTAACATGGTTGTGTTATTAAAAACTTTTTAACCATTAAAAAACATAATAGTAAATTATGTAAGTTTACAATGTAAGAAAACATATAAAGTAATACAGAGCGAAGTAAAACAACTTTTACAAATTATGTGTTAAAAATTTTACAACTTGTTTATCTATTAGTCTATGCCATAAAACAGTACTATAGAATTTAAATATATTTTACATGAACACATGAATTATTCATTAAAGAGCAATCGCCTAGTTACAACAATAAATAATTCACTAGTTTAACTATGCTGTGGTGTAAATAAACCATAGTAGAGCATTTTATTAAATATCTAGGTACCACTAGTTTTTTATGACAAACATAATAATCTAGTTCATCTTCCTCATTTCCATTGTAGACTTTAATTTTATTAAGAAAGCTGTCTTTTTCATAAGTTTCAACAGAATCATTTACATTATTTCTCTTTATAGTGTACTTTTCAAATTCATGATAAGGTTTTATTTCCGTTTTTTGTAATCAGTTCTTATGAAAATTAATAATGTGCTCTAGTTTTTTCGATTCAAGGATTTCGTGCAAAAAATAAGTTTTCTTTGTTCAAATATAGCTCCGTATTTGGGAACGGGTCAGAAAAGCACGGGTGACACTTTAGCACAGTGTGACACTTTAGCACAGAGTGACACTTTAGCACGGTGTGACAATCTTGCACGGTGTGACACTTTAGCACGGAGTGACACTTTATCACAGAGTGTCACTTTAGCACGGCGTCACTTTAGCACAGAGTGACACTTTAGCACGGAGTGACACTTTAGCACGGCGTCACTTTAGCACGGAGTGACACTTTAGCACAGAGTGTCACTTTAGCACGGCGTCACTTTAGCACGGAGTGTCATTTTAGCACATAAATTATTTTGCATTTTTTTTGCTTAAATCATATTAGGTACTGTTTTGTTTAAGAAATCTAAAAACGAACTATGCAACATGTAAATTAAAATATAAAAAGCTTTAAATGAATTACAAGTTTAAGCTTTACCTAAAACTAAGACAAAATTTAATTAAACAACTTTATTGACTTGTTTTGCTATTTAATTTTAGATAAAAATGTGTTGACACTTTTACTTTAAAGTTTTATACTTAATATTAATAAAGTTAGCAATGAATACAAGCTCTATAACTGTTAATTCTTTTAACTAATTTAACTAATTCTAATAAGACTAAACTTTAAGCGGAAGGTTTAAATAAAGAGTAAGAAATATAAAGATTAAAAACTTTCTTATTTTATTTTAAGCCCATAGTAAAAACTTCATTTATATTTTTTTTAAGATGAAATTTTTAAAAGTGTTAAAACGAATTTTCACAATTGTTTGTTTGTTAAGTTAATAATTTTAGATAATTAAAAATCATTTAAATAAACACTTTAAACGACTTTAAAATTTTACATGCAAAAATTTCACTCCGTGCTAAAGTGACGCCGTGCTAAAGTGTCACTCCGTGCTAAAGTGTCACTCTGTGCTAAAGTGACGCTGTGCTAAAGTGTCACTCCGTGCTAAAGTGTCGACCCGTGCTTAAGTGACGCCGTGCTAAAATGTGACTCCGTGCTAAAGTGTCACCCCGTGCTAAAGTGACGCCGTGCTAAAGTGACACTCCGTGCTAAAGTGTCACTCTGTGCTAAAGTGTCACACCGTGCTAAAGTGTCACTCCGTGCTAAAGTGTCACCCCGTGCTAAAGTGACGCTGTGCTTTTCTAACACCTACCCCCGTATTTAAGTCTTTTGCTGACTTTAATAAATAATGCTTACCGTTCTTTCTAACTGAATAGCTTGTTGCGCAGTGAGACCTTTCTGTTAGAAAAACACCAAGTCCATAGCTTCCACTGGTCGGAGGTTCAAACATTCCAATTGTGGTATCAAGATTTGTGCCATGATAAAGTATTATCATTTTTGTTTTGATTATTTTTCAGTATACTTACGTGTTTTTACTCAGTATATTTTAAGTTTATAAACTTCATATGATGGAATTTGAGAACTTGGTTTTAACAGTTATTCTACAAAGCATTTCTCAATTAACTTATAATCGTTATCTTTAGATCGAATTTCTCTTAACAAGTAAACCGAATCTTTACTGTAAATATCAGCAATGTTTATATCAACACCATTGTTATCAGCTGTTTCGTTATCATTTATTTTTCTGTAAAATTTAATATATTTAGATGTTGTGTAGATTATTAAAAAAATATTATTATCTTTTAGTAAGTACCTACCGATAAATTTGTTTATTTTTTTACGTTAAGTTTGTAAGTACGCTACCATTTAATAACTTTTTCAAGTTTGTTGTAGAAGTAACAAGTTTACAATTAGAGTTTTTTCTTAAATTTTTTTGAAGTTGCGACTATGGTGAAGATATAAAATAATTACTTTTTTTTTAAGTTAGCAAGCTAAAAGTTATTTAGTCATTTTTACTATATTTCAACATAATCGACTTTGATTGAGCATAAAATAAATATGCTTTTTAAACACACTTGTCTATAAATTAAGCTAAATAATATTTTAATATAACTAACGTTTTTATTTATTTAATTGAAAAATAAATCTGTAGAATATAACGAAAGACTATATTTTTAAACATGACACTGAAAATAAGAATTTTTTCTATAGAGTAGTGTATTTCAAGTTTAGGTTAATTTTTTCACTACAACAACGACAAAATTTTTACTAATGTAAAACATAAGTAAAAATAATGCTAAAATTAAACTCTTTTCGTATGAGTTAAAAATGGTTCATTCTAAAATATCACTGCTAAGCTATGTTTGATTATTTGTCTTAACAAATAAAATACTTATCAATGACCAAATTGAAACTTCACCGAGTAGAGCTAATGTGGAAGACGTTCAAAATTAGATAGTGGACAATATTTTTAAAGTATCCATTTTTACGAAAACAACTGCTAGTCATAACAAAGTTTACGAAGGTGAGAACTTCTAAAAAATA
The DNA here is from genome assembly GCF_965202585.1 of Thalia democratica. Taxonomy (NCBI): domain Eukaryota; kingdom Metazoa; phylum Chordata; class Thaliacea; order Salpida; family Salpidae; genus Thalia; species Thalia democratica. The sequence goes on along the minus strand of NC_139166.1, from coordinate 93,156,141 downwards.
ACCAATTTTACTGTATTTGTTCAATCTAAAAACTATTTAAAGAAGAAAACTATCAAATGTTGACTAAATATTAGTTACACTAAAGTTTTCACTGAGTAATAACTGCTAAACAATAACCAAACATGCTTGTTACTAAGAACTACCACTATAAATTTGAAATATAGAGAATAAAATTTAGTATATAAAATTTCAAAAAAAATTTAAATTATTATCGGCTTAAGTCTATTAATCGACTGATGTAATATAGATATTATTATTTTTTTTATTTGTATTATAAGAAAGCAACTGCTAAACATAAGCCAAAGACTATCATTCTTTAATATTATTTAAATTTTCCTAAAAAAACACAGCTAGAAACAATCAAGTAATAGCTATAACATTTGGGTAGGTGTCAGAAAAGCACAGCGTCACTTTAGCACGGGGTGACACTTTAGCACGGTGTGACACTTTAGCACGGTGTGACACTTTAACACGGTGTGACACTTAAGCACGGGGTGACACTTTAGCACGGTGTGACACTTTAGCACGGGTTGACACTTTAGCACGGTGTGACACTTTAGCACGGCGTCACTTTAGCACGGAATGGCACTTTAGCACGGAGTGACACTTTAGCACGGCGTCACTTTAGCACGGAGTGTCACTTTAGCACGGGATGACACTTTAGCACGGCGTCACTTTAGCACGGAGTGTCACTTTAGCAAGGGATGACACTTTAGCACGGCGTCTCTTTAGCACGCGGTGACACTTTAGCACGGCGTCACTTTAGCACGGAGTGTCACTTTAGCACGGTGTGACACTTTAGCACGGAGTGTCACTTTAGCACGGTTTCACTTTAGCACGGGGTGATACTTTAACATGGAGTGTAACTTTATCACTGATTGATTCTTTTGCACAAAATGATTCTTAAGCACGTAGTGACACTTAAGCGCCATCGATAGTTTTAAGTAACTTAATCAAATACGTGTAAAGTTTGTATTTAATAAAACGTTTAAAAATTAATTTATATAACCAGCATGCTGTTAATTATGCAATTTAGGCACTTTGAAGTGTGATTTCAAGAAAGAGTGTTTCTTCCAAAATTATTTTTTATAAAAATATTATTTAAGTAAGATGTAAATTGTAAGACAAAGTTTGGCAGTCTTTTCGAACTATATTTAGAAGAATCATTTGTAGGTAGCAAAACGTTAGAAAACATCTTTAGTGGCCTGTATTTTTTTAAGAAAAACTATACTTAATAACAAAAATAAGTACTGAAAAACAAGAAGTTGGTAAATCAAATGGTAGCTAGTTTTAAAAATCCTTAATTATATAAATGTACTTATACTGTATTCTTTTTTACTTCTGTAAATAATATAGTAATACTTTACTTACATTTTATTTAATTACTTTGCTCAGCTGACATGTTTAAAATAACTTTATTTATGTAAAATAATAATAAAAAATTTATGCATAGCACTAAATTTTATTATAAAAACGAACACAAACGAAATTTACAAATATATACATTTAATCTATATCAAAATTGTATTGAATACCGGCGCGTAGGTATTCAAGTATATTATTATTTTCATTAAAACTTGACACCAGATAAAACAGACGCTCATCTGCTTGTCTGAACCTTATTCTTTTGGCATCTGGTTTTATCCCTGCCAGAAGGTGTTCTAGTCCCATATCCCGAGAAATCTGAGTCGTTTTCAAAATATTTATAAAACTCCACAGATTTGGATGGTTTCCATTTAATACTGCGTACAAAGCTCGATGCGCTGCTTCAGCAATATTGTTCGTTCAATCACTTTTTGTAAGTACTCGTTCGTACTGACTCCACAAAGGAATTGGAAACAATGGCTCACCTCTAGCACCTTTAAGTTTAATTTTTTTTAACCTTACTTTAACCTTTAACCTTACTAAGCTTACTTTTAAACTTGGTTATCTTTTAACTTGGTTTACTTTAAAAGTACAAAAACTCATAATCTAAATAAAATAAAAACTCTATATCTAAAGGATATTGACTGGTATAAGCTAAAACTTACACTAAAATGTAATTTAATTATATGAAAATACAAAATAATAAACACTTTATCAAAATATAAGCTCTACGTCTAAAGGATATTGACTGGTATAAGTTAAAGCCTATACTAAAATAAAATTTTGTTTTGTAAAAACAATAAAAATCATGCACTTTTTGGAAATAAAGCTCTTAGTCCAAAAGGTATTGATACTAATTTAAACAAATTGAAATCCGTACTAAAATGAACTTTACTTACATTGCAGCTCTTTTCAATGACTTTTCTTTTGGTAATGAGCCTTTGATTGATAGTGGAATTCCATTTATTGCCGAACTCACAAGTCCTTTTGGACTTGCACTAGGAACTAGTACTAAAGTTTAAAATAACATTTACGTAACAAACAAAACATACATTTTTAAACCTATACTAGCTTGTTCAAAACATAAACAAACAAAACAAAAACTCTTTTACACTTTCTTTAAACACAAGAACTTGTATTGTTACTTTTATTTTCACAGCTTAAACGTATAAGTAAACTATGTGTTTAAATAAAAGAAACATTTATTTTGAACTAATCACTAATACTTATAATAATGTTAATGTTGAACTGCTAACTTCATGAACTAAGTGTTAAAATTAATCCTATAATAAACAAGCCTTATACTTTCTATTATGTTCAAAACATTTTAAATTTTTAACTATATAGACTAAAAACGAAAAAAGCTAAATCAAATATAAGGATATGAGAAACACAATGTCTAAATCTATAGTATTATTAACAAAATGGTTTACAACTAATTATAACTTATTTAATAAAAAAATTGCAGAATACTAACATGCTATAGTTTTTAATTTATTCTTTAACACTTAAGGCGGTGGAACTCATTCAAACTATAAAATAAACACACCAAGGATGAACTTTTATAACATTATGCTAAAACTTAAATGTTTTCAAACTTTGTGTGTGCTCAAAATAATATAAATAAAAACATTTTCAAACTTAAAATTTAAAAAAACTGACACTTACCAAAATATGTTAATGCTATAAATAATGCATTAAATTTCGTTGAAATCTTAGATTAATCTAAAGTTTATTTAGTTTTAATAACTCTTTACGTCTGTGATGTAACTTAAGCAAGAAAATAAATTGTACAAAAGAACTAAAATTGAAACATTTAACAAAATAATTTAAGTGGTTTCTTATTTTATTTTTCGAGTCCACAGTCAGACTTGTCAAAGTTTCTTTATTATATTTTACCTTTAAATGACTTTTAAATAGTTATTAATTTAGAAAGTAGAATGATCAAATTAAGTTTGTTTACTTATATTTATGTTGTTAAATTTTTTAGACCTTACATTTAAATTATGTTCAAATTTTTTTTTAATAAAAAGCTTAAAATAAATAAATACTGCAACGGCTTTGCGTCGATTAGCGGGGAAAATTACTTTTCTTTTTATTGGGTTCATTTTATTGTACTGTTTTGGCAGTAACTTGTTGCCGTTTTTATGAGCTCATTTTGGCTGTGCTTTTGCACAGTTAAGCCATTATTATCTTGCTCAGTTGTTCAAGAATTTAGTTTAAACGAAAATTTTGTGTTCTGTTTCTTTGATTCGGTATTTCGATTAGTTGGCATTCATGTTCTTTAGTTTTTTATCATCTTTATGTTTCGCAGTTTATTAATTGTAAATACACCATTTCCTTGACTCGATTTTATTACAACTAGTCTAAATTTAAATAGTTAACTGTTTTTTAAATCCTTTTTAATAAACAATAGTTCGTTTAGCACCTATAAAATATTAAGTTAATAGTAAAAGTTTAATTCGGATTTAATACATCGACTTTATTAACATGTCAACTTAATTTAAAAGTAACTTAAGAAACTATCTACGACCTATCTTATAATAACGTGTTAAGTCAGTTAAACGCTAAACCCGCATGTATAAAAGTAACAATATCGGCAGATGGTAAAATGCAAACATGAGTACAAACACTTTTGAAACATCGGCTTAAAATAATCAAATAAAAATTTTACTGATCAAACTTCAAATTGTACTATTTCTTAAAATTAAAAGAATAGAAAACCTAAATAGACAGAGAAAATTGTAAAATAGTTTTATTTACTTTTGTTGCAGTCTATATATAAATTTTACACATTTACACTTTTATTTAACGTATTTACTAATATACTAGTATTTATTAGTTGCTAGGTACTTTTGTTGCTAGGTTTAAACAAGTAGTTTTACGTTTAAAATAGTAAAATAGATAGTAAATATTTAAATACGTTAGTTAAAATATCTTAATAAAATGATTTGATAGAATTCTTAAAATTATTTTTGTATTGTTATTATTAAGTTGAGGTTTGCCATAGAGTAACTAGTGTAATTCTATATTAAATACAAAGTTTTAGTTGAAGCTTTAACTTGAAAGATATTAAAAGCTTGTAGTATTATGCTGCATAGTTTATTTTTATATTTTTCAACATAACATATAAGCATAAACAAATGTGTCATTCCATGCTAAAATGATGCCGTGCGAAAGTGTTACTCCGTGCTAAAGTGACGCCGTGCTAAAGTGTCACCCCGTGCTTAAGTGACGCCGTGCTAAAGTGTCACCCCGTGCTAAAGTGTCACCCCGTGCTTAAGTGACGCCGTGCTAAAGTGTCACCCCGTGCTAAAGTGTCACACCGTGCTAAAGTGACACCGTGCTAAAGTGTCACCCCGTGCTAAAGTGACACTCCGTGCTTAAGTGACGCCGTGCTAAAGTGTCACCCCGTGCTAAAGTGTCACACCGTGCTAAAGTGTCACACCGTGCTAAAGTGTCACACCGTGCTAAAGTGTCACACCGTGCTAAAGTGTCACACCGTGCTAAAGTGTCACCCCGTGCTAAAGTGTCACACCGTGCTAAAGTGTCATCCCGTGCTAAAGTGTCACACCGTGCTAAAGTGTCACCCGTGCTTTTCTGACCCGTTCCCATAACATTTACAAGTTTTAGGAGATAAATGCTAAATATATAGAGCAATTAATTAGATGAGAAACTGTAATTAATTTATTAATTTTAAAAAAAGACGTTAATCAGTGAACAAAAACTAATAATTTCTAGTGACTTTCACTTTGTTTTTGAAAATTTTTCTAGGTTGTAAAATACTCATTTTAATATAATTATTTCTCTATTTACAAGTCGCATTTTTATCTTTATTAGTGTACGAAACGATTCTACTTCTAAGCAGAGTTTTCAGCAATGAAAAGTATAAAACCCTTAATTATTTTTAACTCGTTTTTCATACTTCAGTAATTTTTAAACCAGTTAACAATGACATTTCTAGTTTATGAAGACTGTTAGGTGTAATATCATTAGATCAGGGTTCTGCAGGCAGTTGGTGCTCGCGGGCAAAATTTAAGTTTTAGTGACAATAGCCTTTCGGCTTAAGTTTTAATCACACTAAAGAAAGTTTTAAAATTAATAATTTAGTATTGTAAGTAATTTTTAGCTACCTATGAAACGCCTATTAAATTGTACATATTTATTGAAATAAAATTTACATTGACTAATATACTGTCTTAACAAACTACATACTGTCTTAAACACTCAATAAGTTAAACTTAAAACTTTTATCATTTTATATAAAATCTAGTTCTCTATGAAAACCGAGCTTGAAAAATTTTTTTCGGGCTTTTTTGTACATTTTTCAGATAATGAACCGCTTTTAATATTTAAAAAAGTGTTAAGTTTTAAAAATAGTTTTTTCGTTTTAAATAGTATTAACTCTTTGAAAAGTAATATGTATTTGCCTGGTACAATTACTAAACGTTTTTTAAAAATAATTGATACTCAAAAGTTTTCATAAAGTGGTATAATATGTTTAGCTTCGTCGGAGGAAGCTTTAAACTTTAAAGCTTAAAAAAACAAAAGTATCTCAATTGCAGTTTTTTATATACCGGATGGTTGCCAGAGTTTCAGATTTTGTTATACTTTACATTTGTTTGTTTTAAATTAAACACATACGCTAGAATAATTTCAGCTAAAAGATCATCTAGTATAATCTAATCAGGTTTAATGGTAGTTATACAATACATAAGTATCGAAATGTATTTTGAATATGTTTTGGATACGAGTTGAGAAAAACCATTCTTTTTAAAAAAAACTAAAACATTTTTATTTTATTTAAAAATATTATAAGTTTTGTTCAACAGAAGTATAATTTATTTAAAATAAAAGAATCAAACGTACATTAAAACTTATAATATAAACGTTTATTAAAACTTCAAATTAACTACGTGTAAAACGGTTTTTAAGTTACATTATTTTTATCGTTACTTGATATTTCAATAAAAGTTTTTTTTTGGAAATTATTTGACTGGTGTCGTGATATAAAATTTTATCTTACAATACAAGAGGAAACACAAGATTATTTTTATATGCCCGTAACAATTTGTTAAAACACGTGATGTACGATTTTAACGAAAAAGTCAAGATCGCACGCCATTTTAAAGTTTGATAGAAAATTATTTTGAGACCTTGAATGATAAAATTATCTTTTGTTATCGAACAATGAGAACATTTCGACGAGGACTGAATTCCATCGGTAGAGGAGAAAGGGAGTTTGGATGTTGTAGAAAGATCGGTAAAAGAGGATCAAAAGGAAGAAGATTCTGCAAAATAATTTAAGAGAGCCCATTTCCATATAAAGGAAACAGCATAAAAACTTTTAAAGGTTAAGGATAGATCCATTATTATTAAAAAAAAGTTTCAAAAAATTATTACTAAGAGTAAGAAAATAAAAAACACAGCTAGTGACTCAGGATTGAAAATTAAAATAACTAAAAATGCTAAGTACCCACTCAATCTTAGACTAAAGGAGTTTATATAACATAACCTAGTAAATGCTGTAGAAAACTTTTTGAAAGTGGCCTAATATAGAATAAGAAAAAGGAAAATTTATTTTAACTAAGTTAGATGTTGTTACATACTTTCTTCAGTAAGATGCTGACAATGAAAGAGGAAATTATAAAATAATCATTTTTTATTTGTTTTTACTTTTAAGATGTGATAAGATATATCATGTTTTTAATTGATTTTACTTTTAAGGTGTGATAAGATCTAACATTTTAATTGATACACATATTTTTGGTTTAAGATGACTTTTTTATTAAAAAATATTTATTTAATGGCAGTTAAACCTAATCTAACTTGACATAACTAACTATATTTTGTAATATATTAAGAATAATATCAAGTGCTATTATCACTGTTTTTTGTAACTTTACATATTTGTTTATTAAAACAATTGTCATTAATAAAACGGATAACGCATCTTTGTTTATTCCAATCACAAGTAAAAATATATCAAATAAAATTGACGTAACAAACCAGATCAATCTGATAATTTCAGGTTTTTTATGCAATAATTGAAAATGCATCACTACATCCCACCCTGCTTGCCGGCCACTTCTGGTTGTCAGGCATCCCTGGTTGTCAGGCAAGATGAATTTCCTCTAGCTCCTCGAGTTTTTCAGGTCCAGTCTGTAAGTTAAAATAATACTTTAAGTATACCAGTTGTTCTACAGATTTTTAAATATATCTTGGGCATTTCAACAAATTTTACAAAAAGTGTTCCCAAAAAATAAAGCAATAGTTTAAAATCAAAAACTACTAGTAGTTTTTTGAAATAAATTTCATTAACCATATGGCTTTAGTTTTTCTATGATATAGTTTTGAACATTTTGGCAAGTGGTCATTTTAGCAAGGGCTAGTTTTCAATTGCCAAGGACAGTAATGGTGAAACTTTAATCTAATTACTCTTGAAAAAATTTCTTTTATTTACTCTTGTTCAGTTAGTAATTAATCAAATTCACTCACTATGGATTTGAGTGAAATACTCCATAGATCCTCATAATAATGCTTCAGTTTAACAAATTTAATTATAAAAGATTACTTGTTAATTTGTTTACTTAATCAGGTTTGAATTAAAATTACAAAAAGTTATATAACTAATCAAAACTTAAAGGATAAAGTTGAACATAATTTCTTAAAAATTTAATTACACATGAAATATAATAAAAAAATTAAATATTGCTTCAAAACACAGATATTGCTTGAGTTAATCTAAAATAGTAACTATAACTTTCAAAAGATTCATTCTTGTAAATCAGAGTTTCTCAAAAGTGGGTTATTTCAGAATTTAAAGGGGCTGGTCATGAGAACATAAATTAATTTATTCACATGATATTCTAGAGTTGATAATGTAGCAAAAAAAAAGCCTTATAAGTATTTACACTTGTTTTATGAAAAATGTTGTTAGAGGGGGCCTAAGATTTTTTTAAATCTTGTTGAAGTGGGTCAATAGACCAAGTTTTGGAAAATCTATTCTAAATAATGATAATTTGAATACAAATATTAGCAAATATATTATGCTCTTCTTGATTAACTCAGGGTAGCCACCTTATTTTAATCATTTTTAAGCTTTCTATTTTATTTCAGGTTTTTGAAAGTATAAGTTTTCTTGTCTGTTTTTAGTAGATAACTATTTTTAGGGTTAGAAAATTCTTCCTTCATATAAAATTAATGGAGGTGTACCGATGGTGTGGGAACTCTTAAAAATAATCTATTGAAAACGGGAATCAGAAGTAATAAATGTTTTATGATTTTAGGGCGTGGGAATATTTTGTAAAATAATGCATTTTTATAAGCTTTCCCACAATAAATTTATTTATTTGAAAGAACTAATGCGTTTTTTAATGCATATATAAGCATTAGGTAGAGCATTCGGGGGTTATTGGTGTGTTCTAAGTTAAGATGCATTTCAAACATGTTAAATTTAAGATTCTTTCTTGATTAAGTCAAAAGATACTTATAACAATCGTATTAATTTGTTTTTAAATGTAGTTCTAGTATAGAGTGATGTAATTGTATCTTTGTGTTGTTTAGTTTATGTAAATAAAATATAAGAGTTGTTTTGATTGTTGTACTAATCTACTTTACTAATCCCTACCCCACTTAAACACCTGTGTAACAGGATAGAGGTTTTAAAAACTTAACATTAGTCAGATAGCCTTATTTTTTATAGGTTCGTAAAAAAAATTAAAAGTGACATGGTTTACTTAAATTTAATTAGGATAAAAAGTTGGCATAGAAATTGTAGGTACTTAAATAAATATATCCAGGTTGAAAATAACTAACTTTAACTTTTCTGTTAAACCACAAAGTTGAACAATAGTTAATCATTTTCAAATTTATTCTTAAAGGCAAAATTAAAACTTTAAGACCTTTTTTAAGAAAGCTACTATTGAATTGACTGCACTTTTTTAAAGATCAGTTTCACACTCTACCCATATAATGATAAGAATTTTCTGCTAGGCCCCAAAAACTTATCAAACAATAAACACTTTTTAAACTAAAGCCTAAAACCTTTATACAATAATTCAACCTAATTTTACCCAAGTCAGCTTAAGTATGTGGAAACTTAGGAAATATTTAATATGGAGTTATTCACCTCACACATAATTAATATAATTTTTAAAGTATTGAAACTAATAACTACTAAAGTATTAATTTAATCTTGACTATACTCTTAATATCTACCATTTATTTAAGTAACACATATACAATTATTTACTGCGGAACTAAATAAATATTTTTTTGAAAGAGAGCTTACTTTTCATTTAGTATGCAAATTTACCAATTTATTTTACAGTGAAAAGATTTTATCTATATTCATATACAATAAGCTTTTGTTAAACTTTAATAGTGCTTAAGCTTTTTGGAATTTCTAAATTTTTTATGAAAGTTATTTTCTATGTACATTATTAGAGAAATGTTAAATTTAAATTAATGATGATGTAATAACATTAGAATCCAAAAAAGCACTTTTCAAATCAGTATTTAAGAACTTTCAAATTTGGTGCTTTTTATTGTAAACATTTGAAATTTAAGGCTCAACTAGAATCAATTTTAATTTGCTGTGGTTTTATGTTTACTTGCAATTTTTTATGCTAAAGAACTTTTTAGCATTTTTCAATCTAATTAACAATCTACACTGTATTTTATAAAGAGTTTAAAAATCATTCAAATTTTAGGTTTAATATAGATCTCAAAATATACAAGACGTACACTTATTAAACGACATCGTATTAATCTATCGTAAAAAAACAACTAAGTTTATTTATTTTATTTAAAAAACCAAAATAACATAAAATAGTAAAAAATTAAATTTTTATGTGGTTTAAAACACAAAAATAACTTACTAATTATTCGTAGTTAAATTTATTTTGTCCTGGACAAGACGTTAAACTGTATCTAGTAAAAACAATATAACGTTAAACTATATAACTTGATTTATCAATATTTTTTTTCTAACTTACATAGTTTGCAGCAAAATTTAATATTAGATTTTGAAAATGAAGATAAATGTTAAAGTTTACTATTTTATTCCTTACCCGGTTTCATTGAGAAAAAAAAATTCTGACCATATTAAATATGGTAAAACATGAAAAAAAATTACTTATAAAAGTTGAGGTGCAGCTATAAATTCTGTAGTTAATATTGTTTAAACAGAAGTTATTTTTCTAAACTAACTATAGAGAAGATGCTATAAAGAATGTTTTAATTAAAATTAATATGTTAAACCTACCTCTCGTGTGTTTATGAAATTTCTAAGCGAAATAATTTCTAATTCTAAATTTCAAATTTAATAAGTTTTGGTTTTGAAATTTGTGATGTTACAATTACTTGTCAAAATGATTTTTATTAGGGATCAGAGGATCATAGTTTAGTTGTAAATTGTATATAAGAAAACAAAAAAACAATATTATTTTTTACTCAACTTGTCTTATAAATGAAATAAAATAGTTCAAAAAAGTATTTGTTAAAATTTTTCTATAAGCAGTATAACAATACATTACTTATATAATTCAAGATTAAGAGACTTAAATTTAATCTATGTAATGACAAAATAATTGTTTAAAACTGTGTAAAAACTTATTCATATTTATGAACTTAATTTAAATATACACATAAATTGTATTTTTATATCTTAGGAACACGTAGACTCTTTACTTATATTGTAAAAATAAGTATACGTTTTTTACACTTTTTAAAACTGTAATATTTGTTTAACCTCATATAACCATATTAGCATTTTATATTTATTCAACTTTTTAAATTTTCCAAAACAAGTTATTAAACAACTTTAAACAAACATTTAGTTTAATAAGACATGACGTAATTAAGTACTGTCAAATAAAATATTTTTATATATATACCATATGAAAATTTTAGTTGTTTGCTTGTAATCCAACATTAAATATTATAGAATGTAAAACCAACTACTTATATAAAAATCCGAAAAAAGATACTAAAAATAAAGAAAAACTTTAGTTTATTGTTTAGTTTCCTTCTTGGATCTTGATGTGAGCAGTTGACTTTACTTCATGTTTTACATTGTAATTCACTATTATAATTTAGATTTAATGATTATAACACTTTTTAGTTTTGATTTAATCCTGTTTTATAAAGTTTACACACCTTAGTACTCTAAATTTCCAGGTACTTTAATATAAATCTAAGAATAGTTTTTTTTTTTGTTTCATAACTTTAAACTGTCGTATTAGATAACAAATATTTTATATAATATTATTAATTAGTACAGGGGTCGGCAAACTGCGGCTCGCGAAAGATAAATCTGCGGCCCTCAAGCACGTTAATTTTTTGAATGGAATGCGGCCCGCGAAAGAAAATTTTGCGGCCCGCGAGCATGTAAATGTGGCCCGCTGAGCAAAAATATATTTTAAGTTAAATTTTTTTGATTAATTAAGTTTTAATTTCTGTATAACATTTTAAAACTATTAAAATACTTTACCGATTTAGCTTTGAAATGTAAAAAGACAGGTTAACATTCCACCAAGTTTTTTTTCTCATTTTTATAATAACTTTCTTCTTACAACAGCAAATTATTTTCTGAAAAAAGAGTGTACAAAGTGTTTGGAATTAGTAAGATAGTTGTATAATACCTATTAAGTAAAAACTAAAAACAAGTGTTTTCCGTTTTGTACTAAGTGATGCGCAGTATAGTAATTAACTAAAATGTCATTTCTTTACTGTTTAGTTTTTTTAAACGTTTTTAATACCTAAGTTTCTATTACAGATGTTTTATTACTAAATGTTATATTCTAGTGTGCACAAAAGCATTTAAAATAACATAATAATAATAATCATAACATTAATAAGAAGAAGAAATAGGGTTAGTTTTATTTTGGTTTTGACACCTTTGATTTTTTAGAAGTTTTCTTTGCATTTTGAATTAATTCATATGCACACCAATGAATGAAGATGCTCATATTTTGAACAACTTTTTATTCAATACTTAAGAAGATAAAATTTAGTTTATGCATAATTTTCTAACATTATAGTTTCTTTATGTAATATCGAAGTGTGTACAGACATAATTAAAACAATATATACAGTAACCTCTCGCTTATTTACGCACATTGTGTCCACAGAAAAAGTGCGTAAAGATAAGAGAGATCGGAAAGAAACGAGACGTACCAAATATACTCACTAAAATGGCTGTTTTTTAATATTGCTTCTAGTTAAAAGCAGACTGGGCACTTTCCCACTTTAAACAATTTGTTTACTTTAGTTATAAATATGAAGACAACAGACAAAATTATACATATATTGAAAAAAGGATTTGAATTTCTTTAAAATAATAATACGAGTTGAAATAATTTTACTATTTTAACAATAAGTAGAAATTATCTTTATCTTTATTTTTATGTGACATTTGTATTCTATTCTACTTAGCAAATTCAATTTATAAATTCAACTTTTAGCTTAATTTATTCAATTTATAATTTGGCAAAAATTTATAAATTCAAGCATTTCTTTACAATTATAAAATGGTGTTTATTAATATATAATGCAAGACTGCTGTACTATATCTTTGTGTTTTAAACTCTCATTATTTCATTATACTTTCATTATTAAAAACAGTCATGTTTATTTCAGAATTTTGATTTAATCTCTTATTGTTTTCAAAATATCTGATATACTGAGGTATAACTAAATGTTTACTAATTAGTCAAGGAACATAAATTTACAAAGTCTAAAGATATAGAGAGGTGTGTTAGCATTCAAAAACATATATATTTTAATCTAAAAATATACATTAAACCTAATTTGTGCAATATTAAAAAAATAAAAAATTTTATTTTCTGAATTTTATTGAATTCTGAAATGCGTAACTAAACGAGAGTGCGTAACGTCACGAGTGCGTAAAGATCCGAGAGGTTACTGTATGACATAAATTAAAAAAGCTTTTGTTAGGTATCATTTTTGATTTTTCAAACATTGTATTTGGCAAAATAATTAAACTCTATGGGTTGCATACTGTTATAAACAGTTGCTGTTTTTTGGAACTACCTAATTATTACAAACTAGATTGAGAAAGGTAATTTATTAGGTTTTTTACATTTTAATGAAAATAGTTCAAATTCGATCAAATAAACAAATAAAAATTGCCACACACTCATGCTATGACTATTTAATGACTTCAAATTTAGTCATTTTTCAGTTTTTGGCTTGAATTGATTTTTGTATGCTGAAATATCAGGCTAGTTTTGGTCACTCAGACTGACTTTTTTGCTTTAAAGAGTAGTTAATTAAATTAATGATTTATGTTTTGTTCAATGCACAGTTTTGGTTTGAATTAAAATATATTTTAAATTTTAAGTCTTGTAGCTGTTATAACTTGAATTATTATTTATATCTATTGTATACATATAAGTGTGAACAGTTAGTGTTACCAAAAAATCCCGGAAAAGCTCGGAATTTGATAATTTATACTTAAAAAATCAGTAAAAGCCTTGAACTTGAAAATTATCGAAAAACCTGGAATTTTAAACAATTTTTACTTGTTAAGTAATGAAATTTGGATTTGCACAAAAAATCTACCATTTAACATTTTTTCATTAAAAAACAAATTTAAAGTAGCTTAACAGTATCTTTTTAATTTTTCTATCTTATTTAAGACAGTTTTTTTACCTTTAACTTAATTATATACTAAGAATAAAAGAAAGAAATTGTACTTTAAAAAATTTATATTGGTGCATTGAACTTTTGTTTTAAATTTCTTTATCTATTGTTGTGCTTTGTATTGGAACTAAACCTAGAAATTCTTCTGAAATGTCAAAATTAGTAAAACCACCTGTAATAAAAATTATAATATGAGCAATATCTGTTGTATCAGTTCTCACATCTTAACAGATAGATTTAAGTCCTAATTTTGTTTATGCGGCTTTATAATCTTCAGACATTTCCTAGACAAGACATCTTGTTGATATTAAATAAATAAACATAAATATTTTAATAACCCCAACACAAATTATTTAAATAAGTTTTGAACTCTAAACGGTATCTTTTTTTAGTAATTACTTTTGCTACTCTATAAATTGCCTTAACAGTTTTTTCTTGTCAGTCTGTAGTTAGTGAAATAATCATGTGCGTTGTTGAAACGGACTTGAGCGATTTTTTTTTGTTCTCGCAATAAATCCAAACTAACGTATTATAGTTCTTATAGCTCGTCTTATAATTCACATTTATTCTTTTTAAATGCTATATTTTTATTGCAGATAAAGAATTGCTATAATGCTTAAAAAATAAAAGGTTTTTCTATTTCATTAATAGCGTAGTAAATTTTATACATTTGTTAAAAATTTTTAAAAACTTAGTTGTCTATTCAAGCTGAATTAAAATATTTTATTTAGTTATATAATTAGTTCACTGTTAATAAACTTCGGTATTTGTTTTTTTTTTTTTGACACTTATTTTAAAAAGATTACCTAACAGACAGGCTAGTTTGAAAATTAAAAAAAAAATCAGACTAGGTTAAAGCTTTTTAAAGAAAATTTTATAAACTCATGTGTATCTCAAACTTTTATTTCAAACACTTTGAATAAATCTTCGAACTCTCAGAATAGTTTTTATGATTGTAGTGTAGTTTACTAATTGTAATTTTTTTGTCTATTTCCATATTGTGCTTTTTATAATTATGATATTTTAGTTAAAATAAAAACAATTTATACAGCAATCTTCCTTTATTGTACCAACATATGTTTCTGTGTGTTAACGAATCAACACACTTTAACTTGGTTCTGTAAAAAGTAATTACTGTAATGTAAAAATAGAATTGTAATGTATTAATAATTGTATCAAATTAACTAACTTTACAAAACAAATTAAATAGCTGCATTAATCTCCATATATATTGTGACGTAATTATTATATGTATTTAGTTTAATTATTGGCAACTGTAAAATATAAAATCGTATCAGTTTTTCTTTCCATTAAAGTAAGAGATTTATTTATATTATGATTTGTTGTTTTGTTTTGTATTTTAGTTAATTAACTTAATTAAGGCTTAATAATTACAAATTTTATATAGTTATATAACAGTCGTATTAAACATTAAGTATTTTACCTGTTATTAAATATTAACCTGTAAAGATCTGTAGAAATTATCTAATTTTATTTTAAATTTAATGAAAACATGTATACACCTACTTTATTCTATGCTTCTATTCTTACCTTACAGTAATTACTTTTTATAGAACCCAGTTGAAGTGTGTTGATTCGTTAACACACAGAAACATATGTTGATACAATAAAGGAAGATTGCTGTATAATTTGTTTTTATTCATATTCCAGTGAACTTGTTTCACTAGGATCTTTTGTTAGCAAACGATTAAATCTATATTTTGAACAGATATCATATTTACGTATTTAAGCTCGATTAATAGAAAGTTTTAAGCTACTTTAACTTCTAGTAAACTTTTAATATAATTCAAACATTTTTGCTTTTAAAGTGGCAACCGTGTAAATGGCTAACTAATTACTAACAAGGTATTTCATAATAGTTTTTCAGCATTAACTATATTAAAAAATTTGATTTAGCTTATCTACAGTAAAAATTGGTATTAATTTTATTTAACTAACTAATTACTGAATTTTCTAAAGAATGCAAACTATTTAAGACGCAAAAACTTATTTCAAAAGTTATTATTTTTTTAAAGTATGAAAAGGTGGTTAAAAATATATAACATGTATAAAGGTGACCCATAAATGTTTTTCAAGCTGTGCTTTTATAGAGAGTTAGATTGTAAATAAAATAATAAAAATATTTTATTAAGTTTAACTTATTAAGTGTTTAGGAAACTATACATTTTATTAAGACTTTAGTATAACAAACAATGTAAATTCTATTGAAATAGATATTTATATATTAAATAGACATTCTATGTGTAGCTAAAAGTCATTTAAAGCAATAAAGTGTTAAAAGTAAACTTTCTCTGATGTGACCAAAACTAAAGCCAAAAAATTATTAAAATATCACTAAAACTTTAACTGTGGCCCGCAAAGATTTTGAAAATTTGAAATTTGGCCCGCGAGCACCTACTGCCTGCCGACCCCTGAATTAGTATATAATAATTATGATAACACATTGTAAATAAACAAACACATCTATTGTATCTTCTGTTTTTGTTGTAGTATTTATAAATTTCTATAGAAACATAAAATTTTACACAGAATAGTAATTCAGTTAAATAATTAAAAAAGTAATGCACAATATGTTTTTATTATAATACAATTTATATACTTGCTGTCATCTTTCTTTATAGTTATTAGTATTTAAGCTTCTTGTACAGCGGGTTTCAAACTATTTAATTTTAATTAAATTAGTTGCATTTACCAATTTACATGTTTATATAAAATAATATAAAACAGATATTCAGTTCCATGACACATGACGTAATTAATATAATTTAAAATTTTAAAAAGAAAATAAGAACATGTTTAAGAAGTTTTTTTCTTTGTTTTATTGTTGTCATATAAACTGTAACTAAACTAACTAAGTAGTTGTACCTAACCTACATTACAATTTAAAAAATTAAAAATCATAGAGAACTATAAAAAACATCTACTCAAGTAGCTGTTAGTTGTTTACTAGTAATAAGTTGTTTGAATCAAAGCTGTTATAAATTATGTAAATATAATTTAGGAAGTTTTTATATAATATGATTTATAAATAAGCAAAGTAAACCATTATATAATTTAATATGTTGATAAAATTTAAAATTTATAGTGAAATATTTTTATAAAAGCTTATTTATTACTGTTTTTAATAGTTAGTATTTTTTTAACTACGTAAGATAAACAATTAATTTATTTTAAACAAGTTGATAAACGTATAAAAGTTGACCATGTTTAATTAGAATATTATATTTAAAACGAGTTATACGCAATAGTTGATATCTGCACTATTTTAATTCAAACTAAATAACTTTAAAAGAAGTTTTTAAATTGTTAAATCACTATTTTAGCTATTGAAGTTAATATTATTTTATTTATATAAAATTTAAGAAACGAAACATTTGAAACTATTAAAAGTGACGTCATTAAGATAAAATTAAAAAATTTAGCTTTTTAAACATATTTTGGAAATTAATTTTATATATTTTTGGAAATTTAGTATGCTTTTTTATTGTTTGCAATGTTGTAAAAAGTAAAACAAAACTTCAAACTGTTAAACGTAAACTATTATTTGTAAATTTCATAACCTCTGATTAATAGTTATCAACGTATTTTAAACTAATATTAAATTTTCATTCCTTATTATGGCTTATAAAGTGGATTTAATGATGATTTTTGAAATATGCGATTTAAATATTTGACTAACTATTACTATGACGTGAATAAGCATATTCTAGAATGTTTAAATATTAAATCATAATTAGTACTTTACTTTGATCAGCTTTGGTTTTACTAATCCTTAATAAGTTTTCAAAACTATGTTATTTACAATCAATTCAAAGTCTATCACATCATAAAGTATTATAAAAATTAATAAGGTATATTATATAATTCTCTGTAAAAAGGTTCAATTTTGTTAATGTAAAAAACTAAATTAAGTTGTTATCAGATTTTATATATATGCAAAGAAATTATAAAACTTAAATATAAATCTTTTAATCTTTATTATTTCAACAAACTAGTTTTTCAACTTGAAAAAAGATAACTACAACAAGTAAACAATAAGTGCTTTAGAACTAAACTCATTTAACTTTAATATATTTTATTGTGTAAAATAAAACTACAAAAACAAAGACTTATGTATACTTTAAGGAAATGAAATTAGTTAAAAACAATTTAATCATTTTCATTACAGTACATGCAAACTAATGATTTAAATTAAGTATGTTATGTAAATATCTACTATAGAACTTATTTGGAAGAAAAAGATATAAAATTATCGTTACTGATACGTTTTTTGAGTATTAATTTTTGCTTCGTTGATAGAAGCTATGAATTTTCTAGTATTTTCATACAAGTATAATTATTCTTGTACTTTTTTGTTTTGAGAGCAAATTTATGAAAACCAATTCTTTCTCTCACATTTGTAAAAACAACAAGCTTAAGTTTGCTGTTTAAAAAATGAGAAAATGTTAAATACACATTTATGACGACTAAAAAATTATAAACAGTTTTGAAAGAAAAACAGAACAACTTCAGTATTTTTCATAAGACATAAAATTATACCAATACACGGTAGCTTTAAAATGTACAAAAGTGATTATTGTTTTTTCATTAATTAGGTATTTTACTTAATTTGTCTATATTAACCAAACTTTCTAATTTGTTTCACGGAAATATGTAGGAATTCACACAATATAAGCATAAATTATAGGTAACATGTAAAATCAATGTTTTAAAAATATATATATAAGTTTTTATATCAAAAGTTAATGTTTATTCAAAAAATTAACATAGTATATCTTACAGTTATATCTTATGTGCTATTCATAAACCTCTAACTTCTTTAAATTTTCCATTATTTTACTCAAATTTCTTCAAAATATAAAATAATTAATTAACTATGTTAATTTACATAAATGTTTTAGATATTGTTAAAATTTTAAATATTAAAGGTTATTTAGTTAGGTTACAAAAGTAAAAATTTTTAAAGATACGAAAGTCTCCTTGCAAACTATATGCTTGTAAAAAAGTTTTAAACATTTTTAGCGATTTATTTATAGTTTTATAAAGAGTAAATACCTTACTATTTAAAAGGTTACAAAACTCTAAAGATGTAAAATTTCTTTAATTCTATTTTTAGTTTCTGTTTTTGTTTTAGTCACTTTAGTTGTCGTTACCCATTTTTTTAAATTAAGTTTTTTTTTTTTTAACAGAAAATGATCCATATAACCAATAACAGTTAAAAAAGCAAAGTTAGTTTTAAACTTTGATCTAGTTATCATTGTTTGATTACTTAGTAGTTGAAAGTAGTCGGTAAATTATTTTATTAATGATTTCGTATTTATTTCGTAGTTTTATGTTTTTTTTTACAATATGTACACGGATTCAGTGAACAATAAAGTGAATAACAACAAATCGTTATTTGAATAAGTTTTAAATTAAGGAGCTGAATTACTAACTTTAGTATTTTGGTATTAGTCATCACAAGAAAAATATAACAATTAACAAATCGTAGTATACTAAATGAAAATAAAGATACTACTCTTTTTAAATTTAAATCTTATCTTCTAAAGGTAGGTTAACATTTTCGTATAAGTAAACCATCTTGTTACTAACAAAAAAAACCTGTGTATTATAACTGTTTTTATTCGTATAAAATAAGAGAAAAACCATAGAGAAAGCTTAAATAAACTTAGAAACAAATAACAAAGCTAATTTAAGAGTACTTTCATTATGCCACTTTAGTGTGATAAAAACCAATGTAAATATATTTTAATTTTACATCACATGATAGTTTCCATAAATTAGTTTTATTATCGAAAGTAAAAAGCTGTTTTACTAACATTAAAGATTTTGTAGTAGTTTGATAAGAATATAACAAAGTTTAATGAAAAGTAAACAAAATACAATAAGTTAGTTTACAAAAACGTTTATTAGTCCCCCTTTTACCAGCTCAAAACTATTATTTGACCACGTGTAGTGATTTAAACAGTACTTTTATTTAAAAAATAGTATTTTTATTTTTGTATACTTTTTTTATTTGCCAAACTATGTTAAGCGTGTGAATAATTGTAAGTGATGACTACCTACAGTAGCGTACAATAAAAAGCATCACTAAGCATACAATAAATTAAAACAAAAGTTCCACCAGAAAACCCCTTAACGGAATTGTTAAAGATCTCACTCCTGATCCAGGAAAATGCAATATAACCTATAAATACAAATGCCACTGTGATAGTGAGTATATTGGGAAAACTTCGCAACGATTTCACATAAGAAGGGACCAACACGTGACCAACGCCTTAAGAAACTGGATGATCTATTGGACTAATAAGCCAATAAAAAGTCAATCGGCAATAGGTGAACATTTTTTAAATAATTTGGAATGCGCAAAAAACTATAACAATAATATGTTTTCAATTGTTTGTAAAGGACGTAACATGTATCATTTAAGTGTTTTAGAGTCTATATTTATTAAAACTAATAAGCTAAGTTTATGCAAACAAAAATTTGTTTATAACTCTCATTTGTTTAAATTATTGTAAATTCGCTACTAAGTTTTGTTTTTGTTGTTTAATTTTATTTAAGAAAGTTTAAATAAGTCGGTTTCCTCTTATAAAAAATGCCATTATTACTTTCAATTTCTAGTATTTCAGCTTTATACTTTGAATTTTGTTGAACAACTCTATATTAGCATCGCCTAGTACATGTAATTTTATTTACCTATCATGACGCATAATCTTACAATTTTATTAATTTTATTATTTTACAAAAGTCTATTTAGTTATCTACAATAACTATTGAAAAGGACAGTCTAAAAAAATTTTAGTTCACAAAAAATAAAATATACTGCAAAATGAATTGTTGTTTTAAATTTTTATATGAAGTTAGTACCGAAAAAAAATTATTAAAAATAAAAGTGTAGTTTAAATACATAAGCTAAGTAAATAATTATTTCAATTAATAAATTCATACCATGAAATATCATGCAAATTATGTTTCATGTACTTTATTTTGAATAAAATTTACTTTTGCGAACCAACTGAAAATTAATTAATTTAATAATATAAATAAGGTTGACGTAATTAATGCTGACATGCGTACGTAAAATATTTGATTTATAGTATGTCTAGCATATATTTTTTTATTTAAAAAACAATATTGTTTAAATTATGTTTAATACATCACGATTATTATGTTTTTAGCTAAAAAAAATACATACATTTAATAATATTAAATATATTTTTACAGATACTAATACATTTTTTTTCCAAATTTATTTCAAGTTTTCATACTTTAACAAAGATGTATAATGATGCTTACTTAAATTTTTTACATTCTAATCAAGGAATAATTAAGTTTCATACCTTATTATTTATTAGTTTTAAAACCTTTTTACAAGAGGTTAATTAATAGTATCTTGTACATGTTCATTTATTTATCTATAGTTATGATGAAACAACCAAGTAAGTTTTTTCTATTAATAATTACAAAACAGCGCATTTGAATAAGGAGTTAAGTCAACTTATAAAAGTGCAACTTTTTGTAAAATATATATGAGTTGTTTAAAAAACTATTAATCGTATAATAAATGTGAGAAAAAACTTTAGTATAATTTGTGCATTAAAAAGTATTTTCATGTGTATATTTCTAAAAACTAAAATAATATTGAACTAAATACTTATGAAAAATAGATCAAATCAGACTTCATAAAACTCTTAAAGAAGTGTCCTAAATAAAATTTATAAAAACATAAAAATATACTTTCAATAATGTATTTTTTTTCTATAACTTAATAAAATAAAGGTATTCCCGATAAATAGAAAACTCGGCTTTAAAATAAATTTAATAAATGCAAAAACTTTTTTTTTACTTTATTACAGTTAGTTAAGCTACTTTTAAATGTATTATTAAAAAAAGTAAAAATTAAAAAAATGTGAATGAGAAGTTAATCAAATAAAAAAATGATTTTGGTTTTACTAACATATAATAGTATTTTATTTAAAGAAAAAGATTTTAAACAACTAAAAGTTTTTAAAGATATCTTTGAAGACGTATCTTTAAATTTTTAATAAACTAAAAAGTTTCTTAAGTTTCTTAGACGGCTTGCTTATAAAAAAACATAACAAAAGAAATAAGCTAATGAAATACTACATGAAATCTCTTTAAAAGTTAAAACTACAGTTAAAATGAGTAAAAAATATATTATGCTGAAACTTATTTTATTTATAGTGACGTCATTCATTAAATCTAAAAAATATTTTTACAGAAAGCTTTTTTTATAAACAAACTACTTCAAAACATTTAACTTTATAGAAAAAGGGCATAATTTACAAACCTATATATATAAATTCTTGAATCATTAAAGAAATTTCAATTCAGCCTATCATGTGTAATCACAATTCTATTTATTATACTTCAAATTGTTAGTTTTCAGTTTTTATTAGAAAATATACTTAACATTATATACAAAGTATAGAATTTTAATGAATAAAACCTTACAATAAATTGTGATGTGAAACTTTTCATTTATAATTCAAATTAATTAATGAAATGAAACTTTGTAATTTAAATGTTTAACTTGTGTTTGAAAATGTATGATACGTTGTACAATATTTTAAATTGGGTTTTATTTTAATGATTATAAGTACTTAATATTTTTTTTTAATATATATTAAAAAGATAATAACAACCAAATTATTTTTATATAGTAAGCATTTTATGACTTTTTGGTACTTATGAAATAGTTTAGACTACATGTTAACACAATTTTATAAAAATTACGAGTAATCTTATTAACTTTTACTACGTGACAGTACAGCTAATGACAGCTTACCAAAGTTACAATTAATAAAGAAAACAAAGAAGAGAGGATTTTAAAAACTCGAAATCAGGCTTCTAATAAAATAAAAACTTCATCAAAAAATTTTAAATTATTTTAATTCTGTATATATGGAAGCTTAAAAATAAGAACATTGAATACAAAATAGATTGGGAAATCATCCACCACATTGGCAAAGCAAAAAACCCACAAAGTATTTGCAGTACTTGTATATTAGAAAAGGTCGCGATCGCTAAAGCAGACAGAAATGATAATCTAAACAAACGGTACGAACTCTTTTATTCCTGTCCGCACTTCCAAAATCTCCACTTTAAAACTTAAATTACTCGTAATACAGGTTTTATGCATGCTTTTTAATTTTTGTAACTATAATTTTCTTAGAGTTAAAAGTTTTTTTTTTCTAAATTATTCAAGCAAAATTTTCAAATTTTGGTAACTATTACAAGCACAAAATTACTTAAATTTACAATATTCAAGTCACAATAAAATTTAGCTCGATAAAAATGCATCTTAACTTAAGCCCACTTATTATTATTAACCTTATTTTTATTTGTTTGTGTTGTTCCTTGATTTTTAAATTTAACTAGAATTTAAACTTTGCCAAAAATTCAAAAATTAAATTAAAAAGTAGCGTAATTTTTTTAATATAACAGAAAAAATTTAAATTTATACGTCGATTTTTTTAATAATTGTGGCCAGCTTCAATTTTAAGTTTAACTGTAATAACTTTTTTGTAACTAATCTACAAAAAAAAATAATTTGATCAACCTAATTTGTTTTACTTATTACCTTTATTTAACTTATAACTTTAAAGTTTTAGTTCTTGAAGTACAAAAATTTAAAAAATCAACATATACATTATTTATAAGTCTTGAAAATATTTAGAAAAAAAAAACAATCTTAGTATGTTTTGATGATGTTTTAGCCTGAAAATTTTGTTTTTGATTATTATTCAAAATTGAACAATTTGATATGTTTTGCTTACTTTTGACAAAAAAAAAAGGTTGAAAGAGTAGTTTACAATGTATTATAAATTTGCCGTTATTCGTTTAAAATGTTAACTAAAATGTTTTACTGTAGTATGTTGAATATATATTATAACAATGAAAAAAATTAGTAAATTGCTTTATTCATTGAAACTCTACGCATTAACTTTGTGCATAATGTAAAGTAATATATTATTTTTATTAAAAACTGACAACTACCAAATAAAAGTACAATAATTTAAATACTATTAGACATGATAGGCTGAGGTCATGACTTTTTATTCTCTCAAATTTAAGTATAATCTTTAAAAAGATAATTGTTCTAAGAAACAATCATTTTACGTTTTGAAGAATGAAGCTACTAATAAACTATACAAAATAAAGTTTAGAACACTTAACTCTTCATTTTACAATAAATTGTATTTATGACTGATAGAAAAGTTTTATAATGCATTTTAAGAGCCTGTTTCTATCAATAAGATTTTACAAGTTTGTCAAACTGTCTATGAAACTTTATACATCTTTATGTTTTATAAAATATTTTAAAAAACTCTCAAAAGCTTTTCGTTG
This sequence comes from Thalia democratica, assembly GCF_965202585.1. Taxonomy (NCBI): domain Eukaryota; kingdom Metazoa; phylum Chordata; class Thaliacea; order Salpida; family Salpidae; genus Thalia; species Thalia democratica. Next base: position 93,131,712 of record NC_139166.1, on the reverse strand, counting down.
TTTTAATTTTTTCTCTAAATTTTATTTACTCAATAATTTTAATATTTTTTGCGGCCAACAGGTCTTAGGACCAAATATTTCAATCACTTTTTTGTCCTTCAATAAGCAGTAATAACATTGTTTTGTCAATTGTTATACTCTAAATAACGTTCAAGTTTGAGAAATTTTAGTTACAAATCTACATTTCAAGCATATAACAATACCTTATAGATTTCTAAATACTTAATTAAATTAATTTATTCATAATAGATTATAGCTTTAAAAGTATAATTGACTGTTGGTATTTATACTTTGTAAATGATTATTTGAAATTTTCTTTAGGAGTCTTTAGGAATTTAAAGGACTCTTTAGGAATCTCTAAGAATCTAAAGAAACATACAAAAAATTTTAATTTTGTAAGAATTAGAATAAAAAACTTCGTTTTAAAAATGTAAAATTCATTACTAATTTTGTTTTCAGAAATATACACATTTGAGTTCTTGGTTATGTTTAACTTATGCTAACATTTTTTTTTTATTTAAGATATTATTTATAATTTTTTTTAAATTCATATAAAAATATCGAAAACACCATTTTATTGGCAGACTTTAGCCATTTTTTAAATACGACTTTTTGTGATAATTAGTTGAAAGGTTTTACATGATTGTTTTATCATGTATATATATAACATAATCGATAAACTTTATTTTAGACTGAGATAACTAAGTTAACACCTTTAAAATACAACTAAATAACCTCAAGAGAGGTTTTAAAACTAAAAGGTATCACAATCAATAAAACTTAATCTTTTTTAGAATAAAGCCAGTAAGGTTAAGTGAACTTTTGAGATAATTATAAATGATGTAACTAAAATATAAACAGTAAATAAATATTACACTTAACAAACTACATATTTTAAATTTTGTATTTTACTTTTGTTCTTTTTCTTGCTTTATACTAAAAGTAAAATGGTGTTGTAGTTCTACAAAATGTTATTAAAGCTTATATTCTTATATTCTCTTTTAAATAAAGTTAATTTAATAACTTAATTGTAAACTATTACAAGCTATTAAATATTTAAATATACTATTATTAAGTATTTTGGTATTTTCCTGTGTTTAACAAATTGTTTAAAATATATTTTATATTTTCCTAAATTTTTTTATCATTTAATTGTATATGAAAACAAGTAATATTTCTATAACTGTAAATTTACATTTGAACTGAACTTATTAAACTTTTCTGTTATTTCATTAAGTGATATAATTAAGATAAACTACATATGAGTAAAATAGCTAAGTGAACGCGCGAACGATTACCACCAGCGCGATTCACACCGTGCCGGATATAATTACAAAAATTAATTACAATACTGAAAATGTAATACGGAAAATTACAAAAGTAAATAAACCCTTTTAAGTCACAAGATAAATAATTAATTATTTTAGTCCTTTTACAAAGGCTTTCAAAATATTGAACAAAAGAAAACAAACAATTTAATTTAATTTATATTTTTAATATGCCAGTAGCTGGTTCGATTGTTCATGGTTACAAACAAATGACGTCATTAAATGATAATATGCAAATTAAAAAATATCGTCGCATATTTGTTTTGAGTCAGTTTTGGTTAAAAATTTTGTAATTTTAATTAAAATACTGAAAATTAAATTAGGTTAGTAAACTGCTTCAAATAAGACATTTATTAAATACTTATTTCTTGTCAATTATTGTACAAAAAAATCTATGTTTGATACAAACTTTAGAACATTTATAATTATAAATTATTAATTTTTGATACAACTTTTTGTATAGTAATCAGTTTTATGTATACATTGTGTAAACTTTTAAAATACAGACTTAATTAAGTTGTTAATTACATAAAAAAAGACAATGATTAAATGTTTGTTTTATATTATTATATCAAATGTTTTTAAAAAAGATACAAATTTTAAAACATTTTATACTGCTGAAAGCGGGTGGGAGTCTAATATGCACGAAAACACTTTTGCACAAAGGGACACTTATGCATGAAGAGTCACTTTTGCACGAAATAGCACTTTTGCATGAATAATCATTTATTTTTGTTATATAAAAATGTTTATGAAAATTAATAGTTAATAAAAAGCCCTGATGATATTTTTTTTTGTTCGTTGCAAATGTTTGAGAAAAATCTTAAAGAGTTACTATAAATTTCAAGAAATTTAACTTTAAATGACACTTAACCTTTACTTAAGAGACTAAACTTTTTTAACACTTAAAATTACTTAAATCATCTTATCAATTGATATAAATTAGTTGACCTGGTTTATAATGATTACTTTTGTAATAATTTTTAAATTATTTCTTATTTTAGTCTTCTTTTATTTTAAAAAACTTCAAATAAACCTATGGTTTGAAAACTGTGCTAATTTTATATAACTGCATGAAAATAAAAGTATTTCTAGTTATAATTTATAATATTTATTAAACGAATCATGAAATTAACACTATAACATTACGATAAAAACTATATAACATATGACCTAGAATAATGAAATAGTATAATTAGGAGTTAAGTTGATAACTCATTTTTTAGGACACAACAAAATATAATGAAGTCTATGGATAATAAAGTCTATGGATAATAAAGTCCTGGACAAGACGTTTTAAGGTATCTGTTGTGTGCAACCCAATCCTAGCTTTTTCCTCCTTATCTAAACTGATTTGAATTACATCAGTAATGCTGCAATTTTCTATTTTAGTATGATACAGAAAAGTTATACAACTTTAGTTAAATATATTTTTTAATGAAGTATTTTACAATAAAAGTACAAACTTATATAGATACAATGTTTTAATAACTTTTGTTTAATAATTTTTGTTTTTCATTAATTTTTTTTTTAATTTTTTTTTTTATAACTTTAATATGAAACAAACTAAATATACAACCTCAAATTAAATATATTACTTACATAAAAAAAATTAAATTAGAATATAATATCATTTTAATTCCAAATTTATGCTTTTTTTTTTTTTAGATCTTAATAATTTAAATTTTTTTTTTTTGTTAGGACTTTATTTGTTTAAATTTTTTTTTTAACAAACTTTTTATATGAAGAAACAAGAATATGTGATTAAAAGTTTCTTCATGCAATTCTGACCAGTTTCTCAGCAAAGCAAAAATTAGCCGAAACTAAGTTCAAACCTGTACAAAATTCAGTGCTCATTTGACCCTTCGTGCAAAAAACATTTTCATTATAATTCTTTTTTAATTTTAGTTTTAAATTTTTAATTGCTTTTATGTAGGTTGTATACAAAATTATATAAGTATTAACGTTATATCTTAGAACTATCAACAATTTTGACTATGTAAATAAAATCAGAAAGTACAGATATCAATAACTAATTTATTTTTTTAAGTCATGCAAAATTTTAGGTTTAAAATTCTTTTTTTTAGTGAATAGAAACTTAGTTTAAGTTTAAGAAATTGTTAATATAGTAAAATAAAAACTGATCTACTAACTGTTGTTTTCGTCAATTTTAATTGTTTGATTAATTAGATGGTAGATCGATTTTTGTGCTGAATATTTGTAATGTACAATGTTCAATTCTTACGTCATATTGTTTTTATTTTTTTGTAAACTTTCGCATCTTTGTTTACCAAAGTGCTTTTTATTTTAAATTTAAACTGGCTGAAGATTAGAGACAATCTTTTTTGTCTCTATTAAAAATATGTTCCAGCATTTTTAAAATCGTTATTTCAATAAATTATTTAATTAGAGTGGGCTCAGTAAAAGGTGTTCAAGTTTGAATATTAACCTTATTTTATATATATATAAATATATACTTCGAAAATTTTGCAAAGTAAGCAAAACACAAATCATATCTTACATTAAAACTATTTTATTTAAAAATAAAGTTGTTAGATTAAGACATTACCGAAGAATAATAAACTTTTATTTAGATTAATTACTTTATTAATTTGAGTATCCTAAAATTCACAGTTTAAAGCTACAAGTATCATATAATTACTAAAAAAAATGAAAAATTTGTAGTATGTTTGCACTGTTGATTAGTAAATAAAACTGGCTACTGGAATCAATAAAATTTAAAAAAAAAAATAAATATTTTAGAGGGTAATATATTTGTCAAATAATCGCGCTTTTAACTGTATGCATCTTCTTATTTTGAATGGTTGTATGTTAAACTATCATGGTGTATGTAAGAGCTTATCAAAAGAATCAATTAGCGCCTTCTATAAAACTTTAATAATCAATCGTATACCTTTTGTGTAAAATCCACAAGCATTTTAAAAACTCACATGAAATCTTTATAGTACTATTATCACTCCTTTATTAACTTTTTTACTAAGTATCTGATACAGATATTAGAAAATTTCAATTTTTTTATTTACTTGTAATTCAATTGACTCTTAATTTTTTGATTTGAATAGTACTGAAAAGGTATAGAGAGCTGTTTAATTATATTTTTAATATCTTTTTTATTATCGGAATTCTAGTATTTAAAAAAAGTTAAATAAGGCCTAAATGTTTAACTTTTCAACTTATTTAGAATGTTAAACCAATACTAGCAAAAATTAAATAAAGAGACAAAAAGCTTTACCTTCCATGTTTTATTTCAGTCATGAACTTTATATTTATACTGTATTGAAATATCAAAAACACTTTTGTTTTATGTTTGTTACATTTGTAATAAACATCTAATTTAACTAAAGTAACAGTTTTATTAAAGTTTTATTATTAAATGTAAAAACAATCAGAAAACAAAGGACTCTTTAAAAATTTATTAACAGTTATATTTAAAATCTTCTGTAGGAAAAAAATATTTAAGTTTTTTTCTGTGTTAATTTCTTAATAAATAAATCAAAAATTATATTATGAAGCTTAACTTTACAGAAAAGCTTTAGTGTTAGCAACCAATATTTACTGTTTGAATAAAATCAATTTTTTTGTAACCTACGGATATAGATACATTTAATAATAAAATTAATCTATACTATATAATGTTACTCAATAATACTTATGGCTACTCTATATAAAACTAGGCATGACAATGAATGAACATGTTATATTAAAGAACAATTGCGAACACTAACAAGTATATAAATAATATCATAGTTAAGAAAATACTGGTTTCGTATTATTAATTTTTTAATACTGTATAAACTTTATTACTACCTAGTCTTTATATTTAACAAAAAAAATAAAATACTATAATCTATTATATGTCAACAAACTGATCTGATAGTGTTTTAGGTTAATATTGTTTAATATATAGCTATATTGACAAAACTAATAACTAATTAACTAACTAACTATTCATAATACGAAAAAAGTTTTTTATAGTTACTTTTTATAGTCAATGCAATTTCTACAAAACATCTTCCAGTTTATAAAAGAAATAACACTTATAAAGCTGAACCTACAATGTATTGTTTTAGCTTTCACTCTTTTGTTTTATTAGTAAATGTTTGTATTTTTTTTATTATAATTAAAGTATCAGACTGCTTAGTAGAACATTTATCTAAAATAAAAGGTGACTTTTGGTAAGCCAACAAATAATTTTTGAAGACAATTGTGTTATTTGGAGCTAGTTTAGCTATTTAAATATAGAAATTCTTAAAGAAGGCAGTTTAAATTATATCAATGATAAAAATTTGTAACACGAAAGCGAGTGTTTGTTAGTTTAGAAAGATTGCGTCACTAGTTGCTTGAATGCGTTTCTGTCTGTAAAATAATAGTGTAGAATAAGCGTTTATTTACTATCACCATACAAGGTAAAGTTTAAAAATTCTAATTAAATTTTAAGTTTTTGTTTTACCTCTTTATTATACTTGAAAGATCACTTTTTTTTTCTTAGTGGGTAGTGAAAAAAATCATTAGTTTTTAACTTTTATTATCATATTTAATAAGCTGTTTATTTTACAATAAATTAAGCAATACTTTTTAGTTAATACAAAAAACTATGTGTAAGTTGATGATAACATAACTCAAGTGCATTGTATTTACAAATGGTAAACTCGACATAATTGTAATAAAAAAATTAAAAAAATTATATTACATAAAGTAGTTTGATTGACTTTTATTTTTATGCTCAGGTAGTTCATGATTACTCAACTATTACATACATACAAAATTACTCAATAATAAATCATTAACGTAAAAGAAACAAATGTGTATAAAGGATACAGAACTTTTTATTGTGTTCTTGGTTAACGTGATAAAAACCATCGCCAAAACTTTTTTGAACTTTTTTTTGTAAAAATTTATTGAAAACGGTTAATAACATGTTAAAAAAATTACAACTAGTTTTCTAAAAAAAAAACCAAGCATTGGTGAAAATAACTTATAATGTTTATAATGTTTTTAACTTTTTCATTTTACCAGATTAACATCTTATTACAACATAAGTAATTAATTGGAACATAAGTATCTTCTGATTCAAGTTGTCTTATAGTAAGATGACGCTAATTAGAAGGTTATTACTAATTTTATTACAATTTAAAGTTTTGTAAGAATGTTTGCAGCTGACTTTTCATGTTTTCCATCAATATTATCTAGAAAACTTTCATCGAATTTTTATCAGCTGACTGGTTCCAATCAGTTTGTTTTCACTGAAAGAAACAAGAGAAGAATTTTATTTATTTGCAGTCTTTCTTGTTTCAAGTTGTTCATGCTAAAACCTTGGTTCTTATTCTTTTCTTGACTCACAAAGTTTTAATTTATTTACTTTCTGAGAGGTTTCAACTTCGTAACTAGTAAGTTTATTTTCCCAAGTTTTTAGTTAAATTCTGCTGAGAAACAATTCCTGTTCACAACAACTAGCTCTACCTTATTCTTCTCTGTAACCAAAATATTTTCTTTGAGCTCTTTTACACTCTCTTGCATCTTTTTATTCTCAGTATTCGCAACTTCAATTCTTTTTTTATTTTCTTCTAGTTTTTAGTTACATTCTACCGAGAAGACACTAACCACTTCAAACTCCTGTTCACATTACTACTTTCTTTTTTTCAAGATATTTTCTTTGAGCTCTCTTAATATCTCTTTCTTCTTTTTATTCTCAGCTTTCACAAATTCAATTTTATTTTTATTTTCATCTAGTTGCTAACAAACCATCTCATTCTTGAGCTCTAAATTATTTTCTTTCAGCTCGTTTAGCTCGACATTCAGCACTAAATTTCAGGAAACTTTTTGTGCTGTCAAAGCATTAACACTACTTAATCTTTCCAATTCTTCTTCATTTTCTCAAAACTTATCGATGACATTTATAAAATGTTTTTTAATTTAACTTTTGTTGTTCAGTTTTGTAAAATTAATTTCATAAGATATGCGTTTTCGGCCTAATTGCAATTTATTATTATACCGTCTTTATTTCTTATTTTAACCAGGATAATGCACTTAGTTGGGCTAAAAACACCTCTCGACTCAAACAAATCTTTTTATATACATTTGTTTGTCATTATTTATTTTGAATTTCATTGTGCTGTTACTTATGGTAAGCATTTTTTTATTTAGATTGTTGCCAGGGACTAAGCTAAATAATTTCCAAAGTTTTCATTTTTTAGTAAAGTTTTGAGAATTTTGTTTTATCCCAGCATGGAGTTTAAAAAATATGTTATCAGTTTTTATACGTTTCTGTATAAAATTTTAACTACTTCTTATAAAGAAATTTTACTTTCGATCGGTTTTGCAATTTTTCATTTGGTTGCTATTTTCTATTGAGCAACACCTTGTTTCAATTTCTTTATTTTTATTTTTTTTTATTTGAACTTTCTTTAGCTCAATATTTAAAACCTTCAATTTTGCTTTTGTTGGCCTTTTTCTGGTGACGTTTTTGATTTTCAACCGTCGTTTTTAAGTAGCACATATTCTACTTTACACTTATGAAATATAGCTTGATGATTTCTATTAAGTGTAACCTTCTGAAGTAATTGTGTTATTTTTCTAATATTTTTTTGAACAATTTTAATCTTTTATCTTCAAACTTTGTAAATAATTTAGTTTACACATATAGCAACTTTAACAGTTTTAAGTAGTTTTCCATTGCAACACAATTTTAATTACTAGCTTTATTTATTTAATGTTAATGATAAATAAAATTGCTTTATTTTTTATGGGGAGCTTCAGTAATAAACAAATCATTGAAACCTACGTAGAAAATTAAAAGAATAAAAAATAAAGCAAGAACTCAAAATGATACTTTTTCGAAAAGCTTTGTTGTTTTAGAATAAATATTGTTTGAATAAGTTCTACTACAACAAAAAAACAAACCTTAAGGTTTTTTTACTTCTTCGTTCACGTTTATATTTTCATTTAATTAATCTTAACGGCTGATTAATAAAAAAACCAAAACATTGTACCTACTAATTCAAGTTGTCTAATAGCTTTATTTCTTTAGCTTTATGATCCTTGTTGGTTTTTGTATTATACAAACATAAATTTGTACCTTAGTTTTTGCATACTATATGCTTTTTAAATATTTAACAATGAAGCTCTTTTTAGCTCATTTATAATTTTTGAAGTAGCCCTGTTTTTTAAGATTTGATTTTTTTTAGACAAACTACTTTTTAATATTTAATCGAGCCGAATTATAATATTTTTTTTTTATAATAAACAATGCTAACAGTTGGTTCGTTACTCGTTCGAAATTGTTTTTCTTGTTTTTCGAAGCTTTAATAGACCTCGCTCTCTAGAGAGGTTTGAACTTCGTCACAAGTAAGTCTATATTCTTCTAGTTTTGAGTTTTTCTACTGAAAAGAAACTTCTTACCAGTTTGTGCTGTTCAGGAGAACATTTTTTTATTTTTAACCAAACTTTATTTTACTGTTATAATTTGGTTGAGGTCTATGAAGGCAGCATTATTTATACTTAATACTGCTAATTTGTTCTTAATTTTCATATATTCAGAAAAATTACTGATTTAATTCATAAAGATATTTCTGCTTTTAAGCATGGTGATCAACTACTTTATTCCTCTATTAATTTTGCTCTTCATTTAGCTTTTTTCTAAGATAAATATTGTTTTTAATTGATTGCTATTTTATTCTAGCTTTTTCCAAGCAACACCTTGTTCTAATTAATTTTTGCTGTTTTCATAAATATTTTATGATAGGTTCAGCAACATATTGGTGTTTAATGTTATTAAACTAGCTTTTTTTTGTGCTTTATTTTATTTATTCTGCATTTCTTTAACAAAACTACTAAAAATAAGTAGTTACACTTTCTAATCTTCTTTATAATGAAGCGTCTTCTATGTTGATTACAAAACATAAATTTGTGTTATTTTTTTTTTTTTTTATTCTGTAAGGGCACAGTTATAGTTTCAAATAAAATGTTTTCTAACGATTGTATTTAAAATAAAGTTGAAGCTTTTGACTTTTTTTTGTTGTATTTTATACATCAACATCATTTTTTTATTATTCTTTTGTTTACTAATTTTTTTAAAAATAATTAAAAATAATTAAAATATAACCTCTATAGATTCAAACTACCTGAAAAAATGTTTTTTATTTTGATCAGCAAAAGATTTTAGATTTTAAAAGTTAAACCTTTTTTTTTATTATTCATCCGTCCTTCTTTGTCAGCAACTTTCTTAAATTTATAATTAAAATATTGTTGTCATAATTTTTAGCTGTAAAATTCTTTTTTTTTGAAGATTTAATTTATAAACAAGCAAAGTTTGTATTAGCTCACTGGTTCTAATTGCTTTGGTTTCATATAAACTAAAAATATCTAAAATTAAAGCATTAGTGCTTTACAACAATCTTTCAACTTTTTGTTTTTAGATTTTTCTAATTTAATTTTGATCAGGTTTCAAATTAAGGGGTAGTAGCTATCTTGTGTTTTAATTAAGTCTACCAGCTAGGTAGCTTCTATTTACATAAACGAAACAATTTTGTTAAGCTTTTTTACTATTGTCTTAACTTTAATCTTTATTAGATTCAAAAGCTTACCAGTATAACTATTTAGATTAAATAGTTTCTTGGGGTTAGGAACGTTTTTTGGATAATATTGTCATGAATTACATGGAATAAAATTTGAATACTTGTTAATTATTTCGAAATGTCCATCATTTGTAAAAATAACTCTACTTTTAATTCTTCTTTAACAACAATCGTTTTTGTACGATTATAAGATAGTTTTTAGGAACTCATTTACCATCTGCAACTTAGTATACAGAAATCACTCATTTTAATTTTATATTTTGTTTCACAAACGTTTTAAAAACTATACAAGTTTCAATCGTAATAAGTACACTTAAATAAAACTTCAAAATAAAAAACTCTTATTTTAATATAAGATCAGTTCAAAATATACAAATAAATATAATATCAAACAAATATACAGCAATTTATCTATTAGGAATTTATTAGTCGAACAACACAAAAGCGATAATTATCCAACTAAAAACGAAAGAAGCTTCTTAAACACGTTCACCACGGATGCGAATAAACGGATGCGACAGATCTTTTTGCATGACTGTCAATTTTTTGGCATGGATAGCACACAGTTTTTTGTCTTCAATGAGTCCTAACAAGTAGGCTTCGGAAGCTTCTTGTAGTGCACCGATGGCTACACTCTGGAAACGAAGATCTGTCTTGAAATCCTGGGCAATCTCTCTGACTAACCTCTGGAAGGGAAGCTTGCGGATCATAAGCTTAGTAGGCTGCTGGTAGCGACGGATCTCACGAAGAGCAACGGTATCTAAATATTATTAAGTCGATGAAAATAAGTTTATATTTATAATTCAACTTTTACAACCTAGTTAACTAAATAACAAGTAAAACAGTGTTAAATTATGAATGAGTTCCTACAGTTAATTTTTGTTGATGATTTTAAACAAAACATTTACCTGGGCGGTAACGATGAGGTTTCTTTACTCCACCAGACGTTGGAGCGCTCTTTCGTGCTGCCTTGGTGGTGAGCTGCTTGCGAGGAGCTTTTCCTCCAGTTGATTTGCGAGCTGTCTGCTTAGTACGTGCCATTTTGTAATATAGTGTTATGTTATGTCTACAAATGTTGAAATTGTTAATATATAATATAAAACTTAACTAGTTATAATTATTATTGTTAAAAAAAATTATTTTGATTAAAGTTCTCATTTGTATATAAACTAAAAAATCTTAAAACAGTACTAATTAGAACAATTAGAACAAGAATTTGTCACAACAAAATTTTTACTTAAATTATAACTTAAAATTAAAACTATATTATTAAAAAAAGTCTTATAACATTTGCTGTTATAGTAGTTAAACCTTATTACAAAACTATATAATCACTAAAATCTAAGAAAATATTAAAATAAAAAACGTGAAAAACTTGGCTGAACAACATCAATGTATATTTAGCGTTTAAATTTTCAGGAAAACTTAGTCTTTTAATTTCATTTAACAGTTAGAGAAAAACAAAATTTTATTTAAAAGTGAAAAAATATGAGTTAGTATATTCAAATTTTTTACACATTTAGAGAGTAAAACTAGAGTTGGAAAAATTGTTCATTAAATTATGATTCAATTATTTGTATCTAAACGTGTCAAAAAAGTTAAAATGTTGGTTTCACTGACTCTTATTCTATTTTTTTTGTAATTACTTTTAGTTATATTGTTAACCAAACTTTTCAACTGCTTACTGTTATCATTTTTTTTAAAGGTATACAGTTTATTAATTATAGAAAAAAACTGTGAGTTACATAATAAGAGCCTAAGTTAGCCTGAGTGTATAAGTAAACTGAAAAAAAGTCAGTAACAATTGAAAAAATTAAGCTGTATAAATTTAGCTTAAAAGCCTAAATAACAACAATAAAAAGTAATAAGAACATAACTATAAAGTAAAAAAAAATCAATTCATTAAAACTAGTCTTATATTTCAAAAGTTTTCTCAGTTTTTTTAAATAGTCACAGTGTTCTAAGATATTACCCTAAGCTGGTCTTAATTAGCTTGAGTTATCTAAGTAAAACAAGAATATGACACTACTGAACTTCAATTTGTTTTTTTTTAAATTGCTAAGCTTTACATCCTGAGTTGTTGTTCTAAACTGTGCTACGACTGATTTGAATTGTATTTTGCTTTGATATAGTTTTGTGTTACTTTTCTGATTAAAGTTCCTAATTAGTTCCAATTAAGTTAGTGTAAAGAGACTAAATGATGATTAATAATTTTAACTGTTCAAAATATAGTTTTAATTGTTTGCTAATAAAAGATCCTAGTAAAGTAACTTCACTGGAATATAAATAAAAACAAATTATACAGCAATCTTCCTTTATTGTACCAACATATGTTTCTGTGTGTCAACAAATCAACACACTTCAACTGGGTTCTGTAAAAAAATAATTACTGTAATGGGAGAATAGAAGCATAGAATAAATTAGGTGTATATATGTTTTCATTAAAATAAGATATATTCTACAGATAATAGTTATTAATAGGTGAAATACTTAACATTAAATCCGACTGTTATAAAATTATATGATATTTGTAATTATTAAGTCTAAAATAAATAAGTAAGCTAAATTACACAACAAAATATAATATAAACAAACAACTTACGTTAATAGGAAAGATAACTAAATCAAAATTTACGGTTGTTAACTAACGAAAAAATACATTTTTACAACTAATAATTACGTCACAATGTAAATGAGGCCACCTAAACTATTCAATTTGTACTGCAAGAACATTAATTTTGTTTTTATGTAGTCCATTCTGAACAAAAATAAAACATTAACCATCAGTTAGTAAATGAATAAAATTCAATAAAACTTAACGGCGCTGAAGGCAATAAAAGTCACAGAAACTCGGTGTAACATGTATATTATATATTGAATGTTAGTAATGATTGAATCAAAGTTATATAGAATTAGGAAGCAGATTTAGTTCAAATGTAAAAATCAAAGAGTAAAAAAATTAAACTTTAAGGAAAAAAATTAAACTTTAAGGAAAAACAAAGCACAAAAAAATAACTATTACTAGGCTTACATTGTACTGACCGATAATTAAATTACAGCGACATACACAAAATCATAGTGACCTGAATTAAATATATATTGTATTTTATAATTAATAAAATAATTAATTTGTAAAGTAGGAGTCGGCTGTTTAATTTAAATATCCCTTACAGATATTTTATATATTTAATAAGTAAATTGTGTTATATGTGAAAGTTAAAATGTAAAACAACAAGGTAGTCATATGCTAAGTATAAACCTGCAGTAAAAAACCTACTAGCTCTCTTGGGCGTAGTAGGTAAAAAAGCACGGTTTATCTGTGATTTGAATACAGGCTTCCAATTAAACTTGGAACTTAACATATAAAGGTGTGAAGAATTATAGTCGGAGGGTAAAGTGAATATATGAAATTTCAGAGAATAGAAAGTGACTTGTGTGAAATAGATATACATAATAAATGAATAAAACTATATGTTACTTAGGATATATAATTATATTAATATATGTTAAGTGAATGTGTGTGTGTATGTGGAAGGTGAATGAAAAGTATGAAAGGTGAGAAGGCGCCAAGGTGTTATTTGAAGAAGAACCGTCGGTTGTGTACACAGTTGTTTGAAATATCACGTCTTTTATTTAGTAATTGTTTACTATCTTCTGCTAAAATTGCCATTCGTTCAAGGTTGCATATTTGGCAGATCTTGCTAGCGCTACTGATGTTATTGTTGGCGTGGTGGAGGATGCTCCATTCCATTTCTGGTTTGGTTCCATAC
>NC_139166.1:93020520-93113020 GCF_965202585.1 Thalia democratica | reverse complement strand
AACGCGGAAAAAATCTGCAAAAGTGAAACTAGTAGCCACATTTTCTTATTTAGCTTGTTTTTTTCTATAAACTGTTTTTATTTTTTATCTGATCCTTTATAATTTTCTTCGGTTCTTGCCGTTAAAATAGAAAGTTCTTATCTTTGAAGCTTTTCTATTTATTTGCTTCAAAAGAGGAGTTTTAATTGATTTTTCAGTGATCTTTTTGGGTTTATGTTCAGCATTTTATATGTAATTCTTCGTAGTTAGTAAAAGTTAAAAATTTAGAATTTTACACTTAAATTTTATACTAGTATTTACACTTTAATGTAAATACTTAGACTATATTTCCTGGTCTATCAGTGTGTAAATACTGACCACGAAAGACCAACAGTGAACTTTTTTTTCGTCTTTTTATTGTTAACCTTGGTTATTCAAAACAGTTTTTGTACATCTTTCTTTAATTATTCGTTTAATGTCTTTTTTTTTGAAAAATTCCGTTATATTTCCTATTTTTGATATTAACATAGTTTCATATACAAAAAAATTATTTTCATTTCGGGGTACATCTATTTCTTTGTTAATATTTTGATTTGTCTTCAAGAATCTACAAATTGCTTGATTCCTATGTCGATTTGTAAAGTGTCTTTTTTTAGAATAAATCTTTGTAAACAAATGCTTCTAGCTAACAAGGAAAAATATTTGGCATTAAAAGATGTAACTGCTTCAAAAATTTCGAACTCTTATTGATTTTTATTGTCTGAACAAACAAAAAAATATTTCTCAAATATATTTATCTTTATCACCGGAATTGATGACTACTTCCTTATTAATTCTTTAAATATTATTTTTTAACTTTCAACCATTTTTACGATTTCGTGAGCTTTTTGAAACACTTCAGCTTTTTTAACGTGTATTTTACGGTTAATAAAATCCGCAACTAAGGACTTTGTTGCTACTTTTTCATATTAAGTTTTTATTTAATTTCAAATATTTCCTTTTATTTTTTCTTAGCTGATTAAACTGTGAGTTATTTCATTTCACTTTCGTATGGAAGCAGTAGGACTAAAATTCTTGTTTTGCCGAAAATTAATCTTCAAAATATTTCATTGCTTCCACTAATTCTTTATGTCTTTTTTACAGTTTAAAGCAACTTATTTACGAGATGGCATAGCAAATTGCACTTGATGTTGTTTTGATGACTTTCCAAATTGATTTGATCAACATAACTAAGTTGATAGAAGTTTGCAAATTACAAAACAGATTAAGCGCGGCTGACATAATACCAAAAAAACGCAGTTTGCAATCTGAAAATTTTTCTTTTGAAACTTCTGATATGGAAAACGTTCTTAGATTGAACTCTTTTTTTACCAACGGTTATACTAAGACTTATCTAAAAAACCTTTGTAGTTTACAAAAATAAAACTTTGCATTCAAAAGATATAAACTGTCAACTGCTAAGCATTGAATAAAATTTCACCAGGAAAGACCAGCAAAGAACTTTGTTTTCGTCTTTTTATTTCAACTCTGATTATTTAAAGTAACTTTTGTTCATCTTTCTTTAATTATTCATTTAATGTCTTTTTTCTTGAATAGTTCCGTTATATTTACTCTATTTGTTGTTAACATACTTTTTTTCGTCTAAAAATGCTTTCTGTTTTGAGGTACATCTATAACTTTATTAATAATTTTACTTGTCTTCAAGCCTCTTCAAATTAATTGATCCCCTTGTCGATTTTTAAAGTGTGTTAATAAATCTTAGTAAAAAAATTGTTATAGCTAACTAAGAGAAATATTTGGTATTAAAAGATGTACATGCTATAAAAATTCTAAACTATTATTGATTTTAATAGTCTGAACAAATAAAGAATTTATCTCAGTATATTTACCTTCATCAACGGAATTGATATTACTTCCTTATTAATTTTTCTAACTTATCTTTTAAACTTTAAACTGTTTTGATGACATCGTGAGATTTTTTAAAACTTTTCAGTTGGAGTTTTAGAAGCAACAGATATTTTTCTTTCACACGTATTTCCTTTCATCGTTTTTTTTTAAAGTCCGCAACGAACGACTTTATTTTAATCTTTTTAACAAAACCTTTTTTTGTTATTAAGATCGTTTATGCATCTTTCGTTTAGCTTTTATTCCGTCTCCCTTAACATGACAAATATCGTTAAAATTTATTTATTACTTCATAAATTCCTTTTCATTATCAGTAGGGAAGACATCACCTTCTGTGTGACTGACAATTGAAGGTTCCTCTTCATTATCAGTAGGGAGGACATCACCTTCTGTGAGACTGTCAATTGAGGGCTCCTCTTCAGAAATTTTTCGGAAAGCAACAGTCTTTAAAGTTACTGTTTTTCTACTTTACTATATTTCTTTATATCTTTTCAATGTTTTCAGTTTAAAGCGCACAGATTTATTTTGGTTAAATTTAAAGTATAAAAGTCATATCAAAAGACTACTGAAAAATATCAAAATTTATTATAGTTGTTTAAAAAACAAAAACTTGTTATTAAAAAACTTAAAATTTAATTAATGCAAATGATGGTAGTTTCGTTATTCTTTTCTACAAATTGTTATATGTTTTCTTGTTTTCTTTTACTTTTGGATGTGAGCACACTTGTAACTTTCATCACCGTCAACTTGTTTATAAGCTATTTAATAATTTTCTCTCAACAATAACTTCTTTTCGATCTTCACCTCCTAAGTTAAACATTCTTACGCTTCTCCGACTAATAGCTGTTTTTTAACAAACAATTGTTTTATATATTTATATATAAAGGTTTATTTTTAGATGCAAAACTTAAAAGACTCGAGTTTCGTGCTTATCCACTCATCAACTTCAAAACAAGGTTTAAATTAAGCATGATAGAATTAAAAAATTTAGCATAAATAAATTATTAGGTAATTTTGATACTATCAAAAACCATGCATAACGGCTTGTGCAAAAACTTAATGTAAACCTTTTTATCTAAAAAGGCCTTAAGGTGGGCTCTGTGTGAAAGATTTGATTTATCAAGTTAAATAACTTAATTCTATTTATATATATACATTGTATTTTATTTGAAGCTTTTTACTTCTGTGTGTCGGTAGTAAGACTTACTGACGTGAAATTAGTTTTCTCATGTGTGCTTTACGGTTTATAAAGCCCGCAACAGAGGACTTTATTGCTATATTTTCATAATAATTTGTTTTTTAACTTCAAGAATTAACTGAACTTTTTTTTATAAGCAATGAAAAACTTTTTTCTTACCTAACTAAAATTTGAATGGTTACTTTTTGTGCTTGTATGCAGTAGCACTACATTTTTGTTCTGTCAACAAGGAATCTTGTAAATTATTCAAGTTAGATAATATCTCTTTATGCTTTATCTATAAAACTTGATGACGTGTAGACATAGAAAATTGCACTGGAGGAAAAATTTGCAGATTGATATAAATCCAATAGTTTTAAACTTCAAACATTTTTGATTAGAGTGTCTTTTTTCTTCAATTAGTGTGTACTGCATCTGTTTTTTTACTTCTTCCGTTTGAAACGCTCAAACTTCTTTTTGTTAACATTGAAGTGTAAGTTTTTTAAATCTCACTTTAAAAATTAAACTACATACAGATTTTCATCGTCTGTACAAACATATAATATGACTAAAGAATATTACAAACTTCATTAACGCTATTGAATGGTATTTCTGTTGGTAAAATAAAAAAAACTAATCTTTAATAAATATAAACGAACATTACTCTATGCATTAGTTTTTCTTTCCATTAGTTTCTAACTTAAAGTTTTGTTTTTAATCTTTCAGAGATGAAACTTTTCACATTGTGCTGAAACAGATACGGTTCGCTGTTGAGAATTTTCTGTTTCCTTCTTTAATTTTTTACTACTTTAGTGGCATCGGTAGGCTTTGTTGACTATTTTTGTCTTTCGACAGCTATTTTAAGTTTATGTTATGTCGTAATAATGTGACATAGTGCAAAAGTATTGCCGAGCAAAAATCTTTCCGTGAAAAGGTTTCACCGTGAAAAACAGTCGCCATGCAAATGTGTCCCCTCTCGCAAAAATGACGCTCGTGCAAAAGTGATATGTCCCCGTGTGATGAATTACTAACATTAATTTAAACAAAAATCAAGTTAAAACAAATAATCTCTAAACTACTTTAAGCTGTTAAGAAGAAAATGTTACACACTGTAAACTAAATAAAGCATTTTGGCTGATTTTCTCTTCAGGCAAGCTTTTGGGAACTTTTGCAAAGTGTTTTGGAAGCTAATTTCAGATTGGATTGTTTTTTTATTGTAGAAGTAAGGCTATTATTACTGGTTTATCAAGATTTAAATTCCGCAGCGGAAGATTTTTTTTTTTCTTTGTAATCTCATATTGTTTTTTCACTATAGACTTTATAAATCGTTCCTTTTGCGCTTATTTTCTATTATTTTGTAAAAAAAATATTGAGTTCAATATAAGTTCGCTTATAGAAAACTTAGAAAAATATATTATTCATACCATAGATGCCAGATTTAAATAAGCAAATCGCCACACAACTACTCCAGCGTAAATTTTTAATTTCAAATGAACAAACATTTATAAAGTGTTTAGAACAATTATGACAACTCATTCATGTAGCATTAAAATCATTACTTTTTTGAAAATTACAAAGATCTTTAATGACTTATATATCAAGTTCAATAAAAGACAGCTTTGATGTATTATCAATCAAAAACCATTTTATATAAAGTTTCTATGAAAATTTAAAACATTTCATCAGAAACTTAAGAAGTATGCAGGAAAAATATCTAGTAGCATAAATACACTTTACAGGTTCACAACACTCAGAATACTTTGTCCTCCAATGCCAAAATTAAGTTTTAGATGAGCTTGGGCTTAACCAGACTAAATGAAGCTAGGTTTATATAAAAATTTCAGCTTTACTCAGGTATTTATGAAAATATCTGATAAACTCAGACTAGTTTTGATATTTTTCAAAAACATCAGGTAGTCTTTACACTTTAGTGTTTTTTAATTTTTTTTTCTAAAGTTAAGTATTAGCATTTTTTAGTATTAAATTTGCCTATTTTTTTTTAGTTTTTAGCATTTATAATTGTTTTGTTTTCTTTTTTTAAATGTTCAATTTTACTTATGCTAGTTTGATGTAACTCATGATAGTTTTTGTCACTCAGATTGTCTTTATTTGTTTTGAGACAAAAAACCAGACTGTCTAAATAAAAATATGTTCTAGTAGCAAATAAGTTACTAAAATCAACTATATAAAGTAAAATAGAATACATTTATTGTTATTTTCTCTATTAAACTGTAAACAACTAAATATTTAGTTGTGCAAAAACTGTTTTTGTTTGAAAAAAAATCCTTAAATGCAGTGATATGCTAATTATAGATTTTTTTTTTAACTATTTTTCAAAAAAACACTGAAACTATCTATAGTATTTTTCAAATACAGTACTGAATCATTTAAACCTGGTGCTACATAAATTTAGTAAAGTTCAGTACTGTACATTTATTTAAATATTAACTTTTCAAGTTTTGAACTAAAGTACATTTTTAAAAATTCTTATATATAAGTTAATATTATTTTTTTGAATTGTTTGCTACATTTGTTCTCCAGTTTTTTTTGTTATTTAAAATGTATAAAATTAGTTTTTTATTTTGAAATGTCTTACATTTATAGAATTTTACAAAAATTTGCAAGAGTTTTGAATCAAATTTTAAAAAGGGTTGCCACTAAACTTGGAAAACCCTGGAATTTGAAATTATAGCTGAAAAAACTTAAAAACCTTTAATTTACGAGATTTAGAATAAATTGCTGGAATTTTGAACAAAGTTCGTAAAACATTACAAACGTAAAAAAATCTCAGTTAAAATGTTTTTTAAATTTTAATTCTTAAGTAAGAAGTTTTGACTTGACACCAAAATATATCATACTTTTGTTATCATCAAATTATTTTATTCTAAACTCATTAAACTTTTATACTGCTTAACACAGTTTTTTTAACCTTTTACTTAACTTTTGACTAGAAATAGACTTAAAAAGGTGTATTTAAAAAACCTGGAAGAAATTCTCATAAGTTTCAAGAAAGTTTTAAAAACTAGTGGTAACCTTGTTCTTGTTATATTTGTGATATTATTTATACTAAACTTATCATTTAAGTTGTTTTTATTAATAGTTATAGAAATAAAAAATCTTGAACATGTTGTGAAACCTTTTTAAATACAGCATCAACATTTGTTTTTATATTTTCTTGTTAATCAAAATCAATTTTTTGTAAAGCAGATTATTTGGTTTAAGATATTTTTCTTTTAACAATTCAAGTAGTGTTTCTTTTAACATTTAACAATTGTAAACGAGAAAAAAAAAAGTAGTATCTACTAACTAGTAGTATCAATTTTGTCCAAAGCTTAAATTTTAAAACATTTATAATATTTAGCTGACTAAATGTTAGCTAGTTCAGAAAATCTTTTGTCATGTTGTGCTGACTCATGCTATTTTCAATAATTTTTGCATACCAAAGGTAAGTTAAAATAATTCAGGAAAAGTTTTGTGAACTAAAAATTTATCAACTAAAACAAATTACGGTAAATTAAAATAACTAGAATCAGTTTTATTTACCTAGAATTTAATTGAAAAAAAACAGTTTTGATAAGTTCTTAATCTTACTTGTTAAAATATTTTATCAGGAACTTGTGTTTTTTTTTGTAGAACAATTTTTACTATTAGTGCACTTAAGTTTTGGTAGTGCATGGGTTAAATTAAGTTTGTCAAACACTGAAATTTACAAGAATAACATTAAATTTAGTATTTGATTGTTTGCTTTTGTCTATTGTATTAAAAAAACTATGGTATTTTGTTAATAATCAAACAATTTTGTCCTGATTAGTGTATTTTTTTTGTGAAAATAGATAATGTAACACCAAAAAACTTATAAAGCATTCAGTGTATAAAACTTCAAAATCAGTATTCTTAAGTTGTGGTTATAGAAAAACTTACGAAAGTTGACAGTTAAAAAGAAATAGTTACGAGAATGTTTTGATTTTTTTTGTTAACGTTGGCTATTGAGTATTAAAAAAAAAACTTTAGCTAAGTATGGCAATTTTTTTAATGTTACTGACAAGTTTTGCTTACCCAGACTAATTGTGTCAATTCAGGACAAATTTCGGTAACTTATTTAGTTTATAACCATCTTGTACATATTCATAGCTTTGGCTTAAATTTATCTAATTTTAAACTTTGCTTCTGTTGTTGAATTTTTAATAGTATTCATTTATAATAAATCTTTTAGCTATAGAATACCCTTATTTGTAATAAGGGCGTCAGAATGTTGCTAACGGATTTATAATATTTGCAAAGTTAAATGTTCAAAATTTATAAACACATATAAATGTTCTTATAGTAGTTAATTTTGATTTAGTTTGTTTTAAATTAATTTAGTAATTGGTTTCAAATCCTTTTATTTTTATATTTGAATTAGCTGAACATAATGTAAAGCAGGATATTTTATCCAGTTAAACAATCTATTGCTATTCTGAGACAGTTTCAATTAATATTTCTAAACTATCCTTACTTAACATCAGTCCACTAGAATTTTTTTTAAATTACTTAACTAACTCACGTATAAAATAGAAAAAATTAAAACCCCATTACTCTTTTAATTTAAAACAAACTCGTACAAACAATTACTAATCCTTAACTATGTCCAATAGGTACAAGTCCAAATATATTTATTAATAATATATAATTTATTTTAAAAAGTCATACTTTAGTAGTTTGTCGATCTAAAATAGTATATCTTCAAAATATTCCAAAATTTTATTAAACTATATACATACCCATCAATAAATATTTTTTAATTCAGATTAGAATCAGTACACTTAAGTATATTTAGGATTTTTTTTAATTTATTTGATAAACTAATTTGCTGCATAATTATATAGCATTTGTTGGCTACCTGTAAATAATTACTCACACCATTTTGTCCAGCCAACTAATAAAAATTCTGAAATTGTTTCTGGTTAATTTTGGCTATGTAAGTCAATGCAGGACAATATTTAAAAAAAATAGATTATTGATATTCCTATGTATAGATATACTTACATAATTAATCTTAGATTTTCTTAGTCTCTATTAAAGCTTTCATTATTACATTGGGGACTTACATTTAGTAGTAATAGTACACTTAGGTTGTTGCTATTTAATGTTCAAATTGAAGTTTTTCAAGTTTCAAAACCTATCATATTTAACTCATGTCAACTTAGTCTAGTTTAAGCATGTTAGAAAAATTCAGACTCCCTGAGAAACCCCAAAGCATTTATTAATAACTTAGTTAATTTTTAAGAATTAAACTTACTTTTATAGTTTTGAATTATAAATAAGTACCAAATTAATAAATTTATTTGAAAATATGAAGTGTTTCATCAGCAAATTAATACATGCTAATAGTAGAAAATTAACTAGTATTATTACAACTAGGTTATGATTGTAGAAGATTAGTAGAAAGATAAGTAGTTTATCAGTTCTATAATGTAATTTTTTTTATATTTAAACTAATTTGAAACTTATTACTAAATTGATTTTTCTAATTTTTTTAAATTAAATAATCAGATATTCTTAGGATTTATTTTTTGTCATCTACGATGAAACATTTAAAAGGATTACCAAAATTTTCTAACAACATAGTTGTGGTTTATTTTATAAAGGGCACTGAAAATGTTAAATACTTTTTGTCTTTTAGCTAGTTTAAGTCATTCATTTGTTAAAATTATTCTAAAGTAATATTGTTATTGGTTAAAGTTAAGTTAGTAGTCTAGGGTTTGGTTGGTAAACTAAACAATTAAAAACCCTATTTTTAGTAGTTAGAAGACTACTATCATATCAAAATCTCAAGTAGACCCGATGACAAGTCAGGGCAAACTTCAACTACTCACGTAGCTTTATGTCAACTTAAAAATTATTTCAATTAATAATTTTCATAAATGAACTATAATTTGAATAATTTCATTTAAGTTAACTGACTTCTATTTAACTATGACCAATTATAATATTTTAGACTCACTTATATTATCAAATAATTTTTCTGTTAAAATACCTTAATTAATACTATATTAATCCTTTCTTTTATAACTAGTTACCTTTATACGTTTTATACTAATATTTAAGACACTTTACAGACATAAAACAAACTCTAAACTGTAAAATGGCACGTACCAAGCAAACAGCTCGCAAATCAACTGGAGGAAAAGCTCCTCGCAAGCAGCTCGCCACAAAGTCTGCACGAAAGAGCGCTCCAACAACTGGTGGAGTCAAGAAACCCCATCGTTACCGCCCAGGTACCTAATATATATTCTATTTGTATGTAATTATACTATTTGTAAGTACTTAATGCATATTATATTAGGGTACTTTTTGTAATTTTATTTTATTTAGAGTAGTCTTACTTTTATTGAATTAAATTTTTTGACAAATACTTTCAAACGTTTTAAGAAAATTTTAGATGAAGATTTTTTATGCTTATAACTTTGTAATAATCTTCAGTAAGTAGTGATTTTTTTTTATTAACGCATGTCTAAAATATCACTTAAGGTTATTTTGTTCTAGTGGATAATAAAATTTAAACTCTACTTTATAAACACCTCTTGACGAAAATATTATAACAGTAACCTATTTACTAATTCTTAACCAATACACTTTTTCGCTACTTTACTAGTTACTGGACTCTTCATAGCTGAAACTGCTACTACAGAGGCGACAATGTTTACTTTAAAATAGCATGTTATAAACAGTTATTAAGTTGATAAAACATCTTCTTAAAACTTTAATTTGTCAATTTTTTAGCAGTTTATTTTTGCAGGTACTGTTGCTCTTCGTGAGATCCGTCGTTACCAGAAGTCCACTGAGCTTTTGATCCGTAAGTTGCCATTCCAGCGTCTTGTACGTGAAATCGCCCAGGACTTCAAGACTGATCTTCGTTTCCAGAGTGCAGCCATCGGTGCACTTCAAGAAGCTTCCGAAGCCTACTTGGTCGGACTCTTTGAAGACACCAACTTGTGTGCCATCCATGCTAAGAGGGTCACCATCATGCCAAAAGACATTCAACTTGCCCGTCGCATCCGTGGTGAACGTGCTTAAGAAAGATGAATTCAAGTAGAATCTAGGACACATTGATTTTCGTTTCGTTAATATATAATGTCCAATAAAATTATATTTAGTAAAAAATTTAGCACTTTGTGTATTATTAATTTTTATTCTTTCCGCAAGATTAATATGTTTTTATAAGTTTTTATATTTTACTAACCTATTGAGAGTTAAGAAATTTTTAATTTACTGTTTGTTAAGTTTTTTTTAATCTACGTACAAGTTTTCCTAAACAATGTTTATTAACGCCTTCTTGACAAACCAAAAACGTACCGTTATTTGTTAGATATCACTTCTGAACTGGTTAAATACCTAATTAATTTTTTTGTCGTCTTAAAGAACATTTTTTCTCAAATCCTATGAATTTGGGATCTGCTTGCCAGTTCTAAAAATCAAATTCTTGTGAACCACGTAATTTTAAAACTTTAGATAACTCAGAACTTACAATTTCCATTTGTTTTTTGTAAATATATGTTAAGGTCTGAAATTCTCGAACTAAAACCCAGTCATAAATAGAATAGAGTTAATACCCACTAACTACTATTTATATAATTAAAAAACGTTAGTAACTCAAATTTATTTTCTTATGGGTGCACAACTTTTCAAATTTGGACAATTCAGATTCAGACTATTCAAATTTATGTATTTATTATAGCTATGTAACTTGAAATTTTACATGGAACTTTTTTACAGCTGTGTAACTTGAAAAAATACAATGAACTTTTTACAGCTGTGTAACTTGAAAATTTTACAAGGAACTTTTTTACAGCTGTGTAACTTGAAAATTTACTAGGAATTTTTTTACAGCTGCGTAACTTGAAAATTTACAAGGAACTTTTTTACAGCTGCGTTACTTGAAAATTTACATGGAATTATTTATAGCTATGTAACTTGAAATTTTACTTGTTCTATGAAACGCGGGTAAATGCTGATGCAATATTTCCTTAAATACAACATAAAAAGAAAAAAATTCTCTCTTTTACGTTTGGCTAAGTTAAAAAAGTAAAACATTTGTTAACTGTACATGGTATTATGTGTGTACTACATACAGAAATGGTAAAAAATAGTTGCTTTTGTTTTATTGTGAAGCTTTTTTATCAAACGTTGATATCCTTTTTATTTTAGTTACAAGAGAGAAGTTTTTTAAAACTTTTAGTATTTTGGTTTTTTCCCATGGCTAATGAATATTTAAACAACAAAGAAAAAAAAAGTAGTTTAATATATATGATAAGAGATCTATTCTGCTTTAAAATATTAGAACTTAGTATTTCAGAGTTAATATGTTTAATAACGAAAATTTAAAATGTTATTAATGAAATAAAAAAATTTTAGACAAAGATTAACACAGTTTTGATTATTGTTAATAAAACGACAATGAAAAAAACTTTAAAGTAAACTTTGCTTGAAAATATTTTTTCAATTAATAACTACTTACATTTTGTTGTCGTTTTAAATCTTATTAAGATTTTCATTAAAATTTCTTTAGAAAGGAATTTTAAAATTTAACCTAATTTTTCTAAGAATTTAATTAACCAACCATATTTTTAACTTTATAATAATTGTATTCAGGAATTTTTGTATGCAATTATTCATAAATTTACACAAATTAAAAATTAATTAAAATCGTTTAATTTAATAATGTTTTTTATAATAGGGCTCTTGTTTGACTCTAAGGTTGTAATTTTATATTCAAATATTTACTGTATGCTGTCAAAATATGACTGCAAAAATAGCTAGTTAGTTTAGTTGAAGTGTCAGTTGAAGCAAAAACTCCTTTTTATGGTTGATTGATTTTATCATGATTAAATTAAAATGAAACTCCGCTCACTTATAATTACACTGATGCAACTCTGTTCAAATATTTTCAGTTATGATTTTGTTATTAAAGTGATGTATTGTCAAAATGAAATATATTAATTTTGTTATAACACATTAATTTATTTCGATTTGTTCAACGACATATTATTAAAACATGTACCTGAAAGTAATTTTAATTAGTGATTTAAAGTAGCATAACCTTAAAATAATTATTTTTGCGTTATCAATAAAAAAAAAACAAAAAATAATTGAAGTTTTGTAGTTAAACCTTTTAATTAATAAAATTATATGTTTAACTCATTTTTTGTATTGAAAATACTTGAATGCTGTTTAAAATTAAAAACACTTAGTAAAGAAAAAAAAATACTTTTTTAAATATCTGAGTAAAAATTTTATCACTATATTAAAAAAAAAAAATAAAAACAGCTTAAGTTATTTTAATGTAAAAGTAGTAATGGCATACACTTTAGTACAAAAGGTTAGCAAGAACTATATCTCAAAATGTTTTTAGTAATAAATTAAAGCTGAAAAGCTTTTAAGCTCAGGTTTTAAATAACTAGACGTTTTAAAACTGTAATCATTTAAGCTTTTAAAACTAAATTGTTTTAACTAACAGGTCAATTTTTTAAAGTTTTAGCTACTTTTAAATTTTTCTTCCAAAAATAAAATTTATGGTCCAAGAAACATGTGCAATATTAGTACTTTTGAAAGTCAAGTATTTTATTTATTCTGAACTGAATTAAACTTACAATTACTAACGTCAACCGAAAACTTAACATGGTAGCTTTTTTTTTATCAAAACAAATAATTGCTGAAGCACCATATTATAAAATTTTGAGTTTTCGTAAATTAAAAATTTTGTTGAACTTTAGCAACACTTGTAAAAAATTTCATAACCATAAAACCAATTTTCCGCTGAGTTATTTAAACACACTTTTCTATAAATTTGCATTATTTATGTTTTTTTTTTTTTAAGTATTAAGTTTAAAAATAGCCCAAGTAAACTCAAGTCAAAAAAAGTTTCTATTTGTTCTTTTATTCCGTTTGAATCACAAAACTAGCTTGTGAAAACTTTCAATCTACTAATGCTTTAAAACTGTTTGAGGCATAAGTGATATTTTAGTAAGTATCGTAGTTTCTTTTCTTTAAGTTTATTAAAATTAAATTCTCATATTGCTTATAAGAAAACATTAATTCATTGGTAGTAATTATTATTTTTTTTTAATAAAATCAGTAAAACCTTTACGTTGAAAAATGTATACCATTTTATTAACTGGATTTAAACTTAATAATGTTGTTTTTAAAGAAAAATCTTTAACTAATTTTTCAAGTTCAATTAAACTTATTGTGTTAATACAATTGAGTTATAATATATAACCACTGACTGTCAAGTCCAATAAATAAACAAAGTTTTCATTATTTAAGGTTAATTATTTTATATTGCTCAGTTGTTGAGAAGTTGTTGAACTCAATTTATTTTATTCAGTTTTAAACTGTTTAAAGTTTTAAAAGCTTATAAGTTTAAAAAGAATTAAGTTTAAAAAACATTGTTAGAATAAATTTTAAACATTTAAGCTCAGGATTAATTTAGATTTAATGAGATAAACATATAATTATTAAAAACTTCAATTATTTCTACTTTAGCATTGTATGAAATAATAAGATAAGCAAAACTAGACAATTATATTTTTACTTGTCAACTGATTACAAAACTAAGTTACATTTGAATGTTAGAAAGAATTGAATTTTTCAAAGTGCTGTGAATATAAACCTTTATGAAAGTTAAAAAAAATATAGTAAAATTGAATATGCATTTATATTAAAAAATAAATTATAAAAGAAATTTAAGACATTTAAACAAATAATATTTTAAGCTTTATACTGGGATACACTTATAAAAGTTTATTTTAATTCGAACAGTACAAATTTAGTTCATATAGCAGTTTAAGTTTTGTTTTTTATTAAAACAAAATTTATTTTAAAGAATTACGATATTTACGAGTCAACAAAAGTTTATCTACTTGTTAGTTTTTTAAACTTTTTTAAATATAGGTGAAGTGCTAGTTTAGTTTTTCTTGACGTAGAATATGATAAAAAAATAGTATAAATGTAACTATACAAAGTATTTTTAAACATTAAAATTAAAGTCAAAATCAAGTAAACCAAATAAATGATTATACTATTTAATTTTAAACAAAAGAAAAGCAAGAAAAACTGTTAATAATTAGGAATTACTAAAAACTTATACTTATAATTTTTACATAATAAATTTTCAAAATAAACAATGCATCTACACAGCACAGTCAAGTCGAGGACTAAAAGAGTTGACCTTAATGTGTTTGGTTAGTTACTTATAAAGTATCAAGCTTTTAATATTTAAATCATTGTAAACGAAAGTAAAACCGAAATATATGTACACATTATTTAAAATATATATTTTTTCAACTTAAAACAACTTTTTTTTAGATTGACAAAACAAAATTAACGTCATTAAATTAACTACAATAGCATATTGATTTAATCTCAATGATAAAATAAGTAGCTAAAAGTTTTCAATAAAAGTTAAAAAACATTAATAATTTTTTGTTTTCAGATGAAATCAATCAAGAGATGTCTCTAAAAACTTCTAAGACTACTAAAATACCTGAGACTACTCACGTTCTAGAAGTAACCACTGCATCTACTGAGGTTTCTGAATTTACCTCTGTAGCTTCTGAGGGTCCTGAATTTACCACTGCAGCTACTGAGGGTCCTGAATTTACCACTAAAGCTACTGAGGTTCCTAAATTAACAACTGCAGCTACACAGGGTCCTGAATTTAATACTACAGCTACTGAGGGTCATGAATTTACCACTACAGCTACTGAGGTTTCTGAATTTACCACTACAGCTACTGAGGTTCCTGAATTTACCACTGTAGCTACTGAGGTTCCAGAATTTACCACAGCAGTTACTGAGGGTCCTGAATTTACCACTGCAGCTACTGAGGTTCCTGAATTTACCACTACAGCTACTGAGGTTCCTGAATTTACCACTGAATCTTCAGATGTTCCTAAATTTACCACTGCAGCTACCGAGTTTCCTGAATTTACCACTGAAGCTACTGTGGTTCCTGAATTTACCACTGAAGCTACTGAGGGTTCTGAATTTACCACTGCAGCTACTGAGGTTCCAGAATTTACCACTGAAGCTACTGAGGTTCCTGAGTTTACCACTACAGCTACTGAGGGTCCTGAATTTACTACTACAGCTACTGAGGTTCCTGAATTTACCACTGCAGCTGCTGAGATTCCTGAACTTACCACTGCAGCTGCTGAGATTCCTGAACTTACCACTGCAGCTACTGAGGTTCCTGAATTTACCACTGCAGCTACTAAGGGTCCTGAATTTACTACTGCAGCTAATGAGGATCCTAAATTTACCACTGAAGCTACTGAGGTTCCTGAATTTACAACTGCAGCTACTGAGGTTTCTGAATTTACCAATGCATTTACTGAGGTTTCTGAATTTACCACTGCAGCTACTGAGGGTCCTTTATTTACCACTACAGCTACTGAGGCTCCTGAAGTTACCACAGCAGCTACTAAGATTCCTAAATCTACTAAAACAGCTACTGAGGTTCCTGAATTTACCACTGCAGCTACTAAGGTTCCCAAATTTACCACTGCAGCTACTATGGGTCCCGAATTTACCACTGCAGCTACTGAGGTTCCTGAATTTACCACTGTAGCTACTGAGGGTCCTGAATTCACCAATGCAGCTACTGAGCTTCCTGAATTAACCACTGCAGCTACTGAGGTTCCTGAATTTACCACTGCAGCTACTGAAGTTCATAAATTTACCACAGCAGCTACTGAGGTTCCTGAATTTACCACTACAGCTACTGAGGCTCCTGAAGTTACCACAGCAGCTACTAAGGTTCCTAAATCTACTAAAACAGCTACTGAGGTTCCTGAATTTACCACTGCAGCTACTAAGGTTCCTGAATTTACCACTGCGGCTACTGAGGTTCCTGAACTTACCACTACAGTTACTGAGGTTCCTGAATTTACCACTGCAGTTACTGAGGTTCCTGAATTTACCACTGCAGCTGCTGAGATTCCTGAACTTACCACTGCAGCTACTGAGGGTCCTGAATTTACCACTGCAGCTACTGAGGTTCCTGAATTTACCACTGCAAATACTAAGGGTCCTGAATTTACTACTGCAGCTAATGAGGATCCTAAATTTACCACTGATGCTACTGAGGTTCCTAAATATACCACTGTAGCTACTAAAGTTTCTGTATTAACAACTACAGCTACTGAGGTTCCTGAATTTACCAATGCATTTACTGAGGTTTCTGAATTTACCACTACAGCTACTGAGGTTCCTGAATTTACAATTGCTGTTACTAATATTCCTGAATTTACCACTGCAGCTGCTAAGGTTCCTGAATTTACCACTAAAGCTACTGAGATTCCTGAATTTACCACTGTAGCTACTGAGGTTACTGAATTTACCACTAAAGCTACTGAGATTCCTTAATTTACCACTGCAGCTACTGATGTTTCTGAATTTACCACTGCAGCTACTGAGGGTCCTGATTTTACCACTGAAGCTACTGAGGTTACTTAATTTACCACTGCAGCTGCTAAGGTTCCTGAATTTACCACTGCAGCTACTGAGGGACCTGATTTTACCACTGAAGCTACTGAGGTTACTGAATTTACAACTGCAGCTACTAAATTTCCTGAATTTATAACTACAGCTACTGAGGTTTCTGAATTTACAACTACAGCTACACAGGGTCCTGAATTTACCACAGAAGCTACTGAAATGCCTGAATCTACAACTGAAGCTACTGAGGTGCCTGAATTTACCACTGCAGCTACTGAGAGTCCTGATTTTACCACTGCAGCTACTGAGGTTCCTGAATTTACCACTGCAGCTACTGAGGTTCCTGAAGTTACCACTGAAGCTACTGAGGTTCCTGAATTTACTACTGCAGCTACTGAGGGTCCTGAATTCACCACTGCAGCTACTGAGGTTTCTGAATTTACCACTGCAGCTACTGAGGTTACAGAAGTTACAACTGAAGCTACTGAGGTTCCTGAATTTACCACTACAGCTACTGAGGATCCTGAAGTTACCACTGCAGCTACAGAGGATCCTGAATTTACCACTGCAGCTACTGAGGATCCTGAATTTACCACTGCAGCTACTGAGGTTCCTGAATTTACTACTGAAGTTACTGAGATTCCTGTTTTTACCACTGCAGCTACAGAGGATCCTGAATTTACCACTGCAGCTACTGAGGTTCCTGAATTTACCACTGCAGCTACAGAGGTTCCTGAATTTATCACTGCAGCTACTGAGGTTCCTGAATTAACCACTGAAGCTACTGAGGTTCCTGAATTTACTACTGAAGTTTCTGAGATTCCTGATTTTACCACTGCAGCTACAGAGGTTCCTGAATTTATCACTACAGCTACAGAGGTTCCTGAATCTACACTGCAGCTACTGAGGGTCCTGATTTTACTTCTACAGCTACTGAGGTTCCTGAATTTACCAATGCAGCTACTGAGGTTCCTGAATTTACCACTGCAACTACTGAGGTTCCTGAATTCACCACTGCAGCTACTGAGGGTCCTGAATTTACCACTGCAGCTACTGAGGCTCCTGAATTTACCACTGCAGCTACTGAGGGTCCTGAATTTACCACTGCAGCTACTAAGGGTCCTGAATTAACCACTGTAGCTACTGAGAATCCTGAAGTTACCACTGAAGCTACTGAGGTTCTTGAATTCGACATTAAAGTTACTGAGGTATCTGAATTTACTACTGTAGCTACTGTGATTCCTGAATTTACCACTGTAGCTACTGAGGTTCCTGAGTTTACCACTGAAGTTACTGAGGTTCCTGAATTTACTACTGCAGCTACTGAGGTTCCTGAATTTACTATTTCAGCTACTAGGGCTCCTGAATTTACCACTTCAGCTACTGAGGTTGAAATGAAGACGGAAAAACATGTTGGAGGACCGGGCAGTCAGCAAGAAAGCGCAAATGTTCCAATGCTTGTTGGAGGTTAGTGTTTATTGTTATTTAAAACATTTGATTGAGTTTTTAAGTGTTGTGTTTATATTTGTTGTACAGCACAGGCAATAAATGTGTAACTACTAAAATGATATATATTCATACAAATTAATTTTTTGCAGTATTTATACATTGTATTTTTTCATATCTGTCTTTTACAGTATAAGTTAATAGTAACCTCAGTTTTATAGTATTTAAAATTACTTTTAAATATAGTATTTTTACATGCAAAATTATTACCACTAAAATTTATCATATAATAAGAATTTTTTACAGATTTGATATTAACAGTATAACTCTATAAACATCTAAATTACTTTTTATTTAAAACTACTTTAAAATAAATATTGTCTGTTTTTCAGGAGCCGTTGCTGTGTTTGTGACACTGATGTTGTTAGTTCTGGCTATTATCCTGGTCAGGAAGAAAAGAAGTAAGAACTCTTGGTTTAACCGCAACAAAAAGTAAGTAAATTTTATTTTTGAATTTGTTATTTCTATTAAAAGGAATGTTTTATAGCTTAAGATCTAGGTATACTAAGATTAGTCTTTTGAAAAATCAGACAAACCTTCTAAGTTGCAAATAATTGTTGTGCTGTGATTAGATAATATAAGAAAGTATTTAGTTTTATGTATAAGTAGGGAGTAATTCATATTAACTTATAATTAAGCATATGATTCGGATGTGCTTACTTTTATTGAAAATAGTTCAGAAATTAAGATCAAAATTTTGAAAAAAAAACAGTTAGCATCTTAAAAGTTACATATTTATTGATTTTTTCAGTTATATAGTAATTAAGTTACTTATACCTGTTATAGACTTACTACTTAAATTTAAACAAAAGCTTGTAACTTTAAGCAAACATTTAAAGACATTTCAACTGCTTTTGATACAATATGACGTCATAATAGCACAAAATTTGCATCATTTTTCTGTATTATCGTACTTTTGTAATATAAAAAACAAATTCTTTTGTTGTTTTAACTTTTAGTTTCTTTGGTTTTGAATGTCAGTTAACCAGTAATATCGTTACTTAATATAATATAGTTAATGTAATGCCATTTAAATTTAATTTTGATATAGATAAAGAATGCATTTTGAATCATTTTCAGTTATTAGATATTATAAGTAATGAGACTGCCTTACCTAAAGAAACAAAATTAGACCTGTTTTTTAGTGAATTGCATTTAAATTCATTAAAAATAGTATTATTTAGTTGTTTAAGTATAAAATATTTTATTTAATAAAACAATAGTTATTTAGTTGTATTAAGTTTTTTTAACTTAAGTTTAAATATGTTATTTAAATATGTTTATCTTTAGTTAACTAAAATTTAAACTAAATATTAACTTTAGTTTAAATATGGTTTTCAAAAATAATATTATTGAAGTTTTTAGAGTATTATTAAACATTTTAATTAATGAAGATATAATGTGTCAGTTTTTTCATTGTTTTAATTCTGTAATTTAAAAGCTTTATATAAATGGTTTTTTAGTTTTTAACTCATAGCAGTTTAGTATTGTGTTATTGCATAAAAATGTTATCTACAAGACTTAGTTCTTAGTAAGGTATGAGCTTAATCTATAAAATGTTCAAAATCCTAAACCTTGCTAAGCGCTATATTATACATATAGTAAAACTAAATTTTACTTGGTACTGAATTGATAATAACTATTGTTAATTACTCTTTAAAGAATAAAAAAATATTAACCCAAAGCATATTAATAGTAAAAAAGTATTACAATTATATGATACGTAGACAGTAGTTGTGATTTGCTTTTTTGTCAAGATATTATTATATTATATCTTGGGACACCTTTATTTTTTATTTCTTTTAGAATTACTCAACGGTTACTTAAAGTTATCATTAACTACTATTAATAAGTTTCGTTTAACTTGGTGTTTTTGGTAGAACATATCCTACAACAAATGATTTAGTTAACGGTAAAATGAGGGTTTTCTAAATATGCGGAAACACAGTTTTGCATCTTATTTGGTTTTGGCATACATTAAGTACGTAAGAAATTATTATCAAAGTGGACCAAAGCATTTGGTGAAGCATATGTTCTATCAAAAAATCAAGTAAAATGAATCATGTTAAGGATAGTAAATGATTACTTTAATAAAGTGTACGTGGATCTATTCAGAAAAAATAATAAAAAAAGGTGTCCCAAGAAAAAACTTGCTTTATATATTTATGAATGTACAATTTTACAGACAAAGTTTGCATATCAGATGTAATTTTGACATTATAATAAATCAAAAGTGGTCGAATTTTTAAATCTATGATCATAACTATATATCTTCAAATAAGATATAAACTGTAAGTTTAAGACATGTATAAGTTACTTTATTACTATCCAAGTAAAAAGCATGCAATTTTAGTTGTCTAAAGTTTTTTTTTTTAATGTTTAATTTTAATTTTTATCTTTTTAAAAATAAAGCCTTAAAACATCGATAAATATGATTAGATATGTCCAGCAAACATTACTTAAGAACTGCTACCCATATTTTATGGATAAATATAAATAAAAACAATAACTTTACTAAATTATTTACTAATAATTTATAGGTTTTGAAATTTGATGTGTTAGACTGTATTTAACATGAGATTTTTTTCTTAATTATAAAACTTTAAGAGAATGTATACCAAAACTTGTTATAAAGTTTGTTTACATTTAATTAGTTACAATTTTATACTTAAAGAAAAATAAAATCTTTAAAATCAGGCAGTCTTAAAAAGTTTCTAGTGATGTCATTTTGAAAAATATTAATAATTTTTAAATTAAAACTCGAAATTTAAGAAAATGTGTGTCTAGATTTCATAGTGTATTATCTTGTTTAAAAAAAAACTCGTAAAATGATCAGTATTCTAATTACGGTTAAGAACTTTTGAAAATCAGTACAGAAATGAGTTTAAAATAGATAGAAAGCTAAACTATTATGTTTCTAGGAATGGTACTGTAAACATTGAAATGGAGAGCGCCTAGGAATACAACTTTGATTAACAACAAGTCGTGAAAGTACAGAAGATTTTCTGTTTGATTGATGTGTAAATATGACGGCATAAATCTCTTTTATTTATCTCAATATTATGTTTAATTTATTTTAATATATACCTCAGACCTTTTATTATACGTCTGGATTATTAGTTTTTTAGTTAGATATGATTAGAATTTCTTGTCGTTTAAACTAGAATAAAACTATTTGATGTTTTGATGTGGTGTTTTTGTTATTATTGTAAGTGATATATTCTGATACCAATAGTATTTAATTTGATTGAAGCAAACTACATGCTCATTATTATTATAAAAAAAACGTATCTTGTTTAAAGTTTTCCGATAGAAGTATATGTTTAATTTTATCTTTTCTATGACACTACTTAAAATTACTTCAAATAAAAGAGAAATTGCAAATTATTAATTGGTATATGTACATAGGTAAAAGTAGCAACACAGTGTGGCAAACTGCTACCTGTGAGCATCATTGTATTATAAATAAGATGGGACCAACTAAAATTGAAATATAACCAAGAAACGGTAAACTATGGTGCGTAGAAAGATTAAATATGGCCTGAATCAAAATTATTTTAACTTTTATTGGTTTTATACGGGTTTTAAATAAAGTGAGAAAAATTGACTCCTGTACAATTTACGAAAACATTCACTAGAGTTCATCATCTTTATTTTTAATATAAAACTAGATAAATCGGGTTCTATATTGAAACATAAATTACAGCTGCCAGTCCAAAATACATAGCATTTACTGACCCTTGTTTTTTATTTTTATTATTTAGTGTATATTGATTCTACTTCTATAAAATTGTTTAAACTAACATTACGATGCTAGAATAAAATTAGCAATGAAATATTTGTAAATTGTTCATAAGTTTTGAACAACAATAACGAAGGTAGGGGCAACAGGTTAAAGGAAGTTTTGGGATTTTTAAACTTTTATGCTAGCTCCATCACCAATGTCAGCTGGCCTGAACTATAAAGACTTACGTTTAATATTGTTTAACTTTCAATTAAAAAAGAATTTAAATAAGAGATTATATAACTTTACCGTGGGTTTAAATTTAAGATATATCAGCCGCAACAATTATCTTACTCTAGAGATACTAGGGTCTCCTAAAAAAATATAAAATTATCAGACTTATAAATCGTAACATTTACAGTTTACATTAAACTTACACTCTTTAATAAAGTTAGGATTGAATTAAAGAATTAAAATCAAGAGGTTTCTTGCAAAGAGGGCAAATACTAAAATGGTTTAGGAAGACCTTAATTACATAAAAAATAACGCAAAACTACCCGCAGCATTTAAGTATTAGTAGATTCTAATTAAATTAGGCGGGGTTTTATTAATTTTATTTTATTAACTTAAATTTAAACAAAGATGTATGAATTTAAAAAAATAAATAACTACACATTTCTAGTTGCAAGTTTATTGAACACTAAAAGCTAAAATATTAACTATCAAAAAATAAGTGTCCTAGAGTGCTATTTATTTAAGCACGTTCACCACGGATACGACGGGCAAGTTGGATATCCTTTGGCATGATAGTGACTCTCTTTGCATGGATGGCGCACAAGTTGGTGTCTTCAAAGAGTCCAACTAAGTAGGGTTCGGAAGCTTCTTGAAGTGCACCGATCAGTCATGTTATAATCAAGATGCCAGTTAATTACAGCTGTTAATATCAGCTGTTTACTATAGCAACTAAAATGCTAAAGTAACAATTTGTAGCTAACTTTTTCACATTTTTTACCTTATATTAAAATTTCATTAGTTATTTTTTTATTACTTTTGTTTTAATAAAATTAGTAAAAAGTTAACTTTAAAAATTTTTAATTTACATTGTACTTTATTATTATAACATTTTGTTTGTAAAATTAAAACAGTATATCATATTAATTTTATACATAAGCTCTTTCTTTTATAACAAAAATAAAGTTCTTTAGCTTAATGCTTTAAAAAAAAAAACTTATAAAGTACAAAAAAAATTTTCTGTGATTTTAAGTTTTAATTAACATTTTTGTTTATTGACTATAATTATTTGTATCATGTGTTTAAAAAAAATACATAATTTCTTCAAGGTACCACAAATTTAAATGTTTTAACATCTTAATATATTTATAAAAGTTTTTAAATTTTAAAATTTAAAAATTTTCAGGAAAAGTTCTTTGAAATATTTATGATATGGTTATACTTAATAAAAAAAAAACAAATTAATATCAAAATGTTAAAAAATATATTCATCCTCCTATGATCTTAAAAATCTTTTTTTTTTCTTTTATTTCTCATTAACAACAATTTTTAATGGGCCATAATAATTTTGGTTAAATTCAATCTATAAAAATAGAACAATTAAACCAACGCCAGGCTTTAAAAACAAGTTTATTGTTAATGAAAAATTGTTTTTAGATTTTTAAATGTAGTTAAAATTTAATAATATATATTATTTTTATAAATAAAATTTTCAAAATAATGGTGAAACTATTTTTCATCCTTGTTATTAGTGCAACATAAACTTTGGCAAATTATTAATTTTTAATTTAAATTAATTTATTTTTAAACTACATTTTAAAATCTAGAACAGTTCTATTTATTAGAGAAAAGATTAAACATTGCATGTAACATATTGAGGTGAATATTTTACCCTTATTTATGTTAAAAAATTAAAAGACAGCTATTCTACAATATACTATAAATAATTAAACTTAACTATGAAATTCACCTCTTTTATAATTTTTTTTCAAATATAAACAATTTTGAAAAAATTATAAACAGGTAAATTATACACATAAACTTATTACCCAAAACACTAAACCTAGTGTTAAATTAAAATGAAATAATTCATTCACCTAAAAAAAAACAATTAAATTTTAAAATATGCTAGATAAACTTATGTGTATTATCATTGTTTTTTTAAGAAATGCTACAGATTATCAAACTGCATACAAAAACTGCTTGTTCAAGTAGGGTAGTTTTAGAATATTTTAATAGAAACATTTTGCAGTTTTATAAAGGATATTCATTTAATTTTACAAGATGAAGGCATTGATAATTAAGTAATTTTGTAAAATTCTTGGAAATTTTTTCAATTTTAATCACACTTTAAAGAATTTTAATTAACCTTTTACCATTCAAAGACTTGTTTTTAAATATAAGGAATTAAGTAAATTTAAACTGACAAAATCTGGTATTTTTTTTTATTTAGTCAATTTTCCTGACTGTTTTCAAAAAAAGATTTACTTTACTATTCCTATTACTTGTTTTTATTTTTGCTTTTCCTGAGTTTTCTGACTTTTCCTGACCTTGTTGCAAGTCTGCTTAATTTACAGAACTAGTTGTAAAAACCTTGAGTTGTATACTAAAACTTTCAAATATAATTTTTTTTTTTAATAAATTACCTAATTATAATAAAAAAAGACTCAATGAATTTGCCATATCAAAAATTTAAAATAGAATTCATCTAAGCAAATAGTAGTTTCAAGTTTGTTAATAAAATATTAAATTATATTAATAAAAGGAATTAATAAAGCTTTCAATTTTATATTTCATCTTATCAATAATTATAAAATTAGTAGTAAATATTTTACCTTTATTTATGTAAAAAATATTTAAAAACAACTATTCTACAATAAACTATAAATAATTAGACTTAACCATGAAATTCACCTATTTTATAATTTATTTAAAAAATTTAAACAATTTTGAAAAAATTGTAATGAGGTAAATTATAAACATAAACTTATTACCCAAAACACTAAAACTAGTGTTTAATTAGAATGAAATTATTTATTTACTTAAACAAAAAACAATTCAATTCTAAAGTATGCTAGATAAACTCTTGTGTATTATCATTGTTTTACTAAAAAATGCTACAGATTATCATACTGCCTACAAAAACTGTCTGTTCAAGTAGGGTAGTTTAACAAAATTTTAATAGAAACATTTTGCAGTTTTATAAAGGATATTCATTTAATTTTACAAGATGAAGGCATTGATAATTAAGTAATTTTGTAAAATTCTTGGAATTTTTTCAATTTTAATCACACTTTAAAGAATTTTAATTAATTCTTTACCATTCAAAGACTTGTTTTTGAATATAAGGAATTCAGTAAATTTAAACTGACAAAATCTGGTATTTTTTAATATTTAGTTAAACTTCCTGACTGTTAAAAAAAACCTTACTATTCTTGTTATTTGTCTTTTTTTTCTGCTTTTCCTGAGTTTTCTGACTTTTCCTGACCTTGTTTCAACTCTGCTTAATTTACAAAACTAGTTGTAAAAACCTTGAGTTGTACACTAAAACTTTCAGGTATAATTTTTTTTTAGATAAATTACCTAATTATAATAAAAAAAGACTCAATAAATTTGCCACATTAGAAATTAAAAATTTTAAATAGACTTCTACTTAGCAAATAGTAGTTTCAAGTTTGTAAACAAAAATAATAAATTATATTCAAATTACTTTTAAGTGAAATCTATGTCTTAATAAAATAATTTATAATGAATCTTAAAAAAATATAATAATCAAACTTTATTTTCAAGTTTAAAAATTCAAATAATTTGATAAAAGTAGGATATAAGAAAAAAAAATTTGTCTATTTCATCTAATTTTTAGAAAAAAAATCAAATAATAAATTAACTTAACATCAATTAGTTTCAAAGCTACAATGTTTTTAGTTTATTAACCATTTAAATAAGTGGAAGATACTTTTCTTTAATTTTTCTAACCAAACATTACCTACAACTATAAGGTTAAAAGGTAGTTATGATTAAATTAACAATAAAGTGACTAAAATTAACCTTATGAAAATAAAAAAACATAAACTTACATTTAAGGCATTCATATTTATAAAAACAATATGGTTTTAAATATGTTGGTGTAATTGAATATATGAAACTTTTATGTTCTCAACTTGTAAAATACAGCTTTTTCTTTCATAAGAAATTTTAATTCTATTGCCGGGGATTTTATTTTTTTATTCTACTGCGGGGATTTTGTGCTCTGCGATTTAACATCTCTGGCACCGATGGCTGCACTCTGGAAACGAAGATCTGTCTTGAAATCCTGGGCAATCTCTCTGACTAACCTCTGGAATGGCAGCTTGCGGATCAGAAGCTCAGTTGACTTTTGATAGCGACGGATCTCACAAAGAGCAACAGTACCTAAAAATTAAATCACAATCAGTAAATTGAAACACTTAAAGACTGTTTAATTTGTCTAATTTATCATGAAAGTTACTTTGTTAAGAACAGTAACACAGCTAATTAATAGTAGGGTCCACCAGAGATGTTAAATCGCAGAGCACAAAATCCCCGCAGTAGAATAAAAAAATAAAATCCCCGGCAATAGAATTAACATGCTAAAAAAAATAATTTTGTATTAAGTAATTAGATTTTACTAGTTCAATCCAATAAACCAGTGAGACAACAATTACAATTATACTTAATTTTTCAAAAAATTTTTTAGGTTAAATCATATTTTAGTTAAATATTTAACATTTTTGAAAACTGTACATTCGATTTAAAGTTTGTTAAAAGATTATTTTGTTTTACTTTTATTCTTTTATAACTTATAAAAAAATAATTTGTATTAGTTTAAATACTTTTTGTTAATTTTTCTTCTTTTTCAGTTGTGAAATACACCTGCTGCGTTTACTTGCATTTTATATTTGAATAATGAATTTTTAGTTTTAGTAATTAAAATGACCAAGGATCATTTAACAACTCTTTCTAGTGATATGTATTATAATAACAGTTGTTGACAAGACAAGACCTATAGAGAATTATATATATATATGTTACAAAGTAATTACTGCCTACAAATTAGTTAGTGTATTTTTATGTTTAAAATGTAAGAGTTATTATTTGAACAATATTTTGTTTTTTTTGTGTAACTCATTTTAATTTGTTTTCCAAAGAAAAGTTATCAAACCTTGTTTTACAGTTGTTAATTTTACACTTAAATAAAGTTTTATTAATGCTTTATAAAAAAAAGTTTGATAATTTTTATTAGATTTTAAAAGCGTCTTAATGGACAAATATTTTAAGTGCTTAATGAAAAACGGTTAGCAGTAATTTCAAAAACATTGGTCTTTAGCTACATTTAATTTTAAACTTATTATATGTAGTATTTTTTTTTTAGTTTTTTTTTGCTCTTTTTCTAATTTTTAAGGCATTGTGATAAAATCTTAATATAATGATAAACAAATTTAATTTTTCTTATAAATACTTATCAATGCTTACTATTATCCATCATAGCTAGTTACTACCATTTATTAATATATACGTGTATATATGCAATGTTTCTGATTAATATCTAATTATTTATAGGTATTTGCCCAGCAATGAAACTTAATTGTACCAAGTAAACTTTACAGAACAATAGTATTGTTTTTTTTATTTTTAATTCAGCTTAAACCAAAAACTCTAGTTTGGACTGGATTAATATAATTGTTTGATATAAAAAGTTAAAGCCTTAATTAAAAAAAAAAAAAATTCTTGCTGCAAAAATAAATAACTGAAAATATTTCTTATCATCTCTGATACAATAATAATAAATAAGTTATTTTAAGTAGAACAAGTTAGTTAAGTATATAAATAAGTAATTAATATACGATTGATAAAAAAACTGTCTATTAAAATTAGTCCACCTAAACTTTTAGGTTATGTAACAAAATTACTGTAATTTGTTATTATAACTTGTACTGTTAATTCTAAAATCTAAATGTTTTACTTTATAATGTAGACATTTAAATAAATAATTTTAACTATTTTTTAATATGTTTTCAATTATAAATTGCTGAAGAAAATTGTACTTTAAAAAAGATAAGTTTCAATGGAACTTACCAATATATATCTAACATCTTATTGACTTTTTATTGTATCTATATAATGACTTGAAATAGCAAAAAAAGAAATTAACAAAAAGTTTTGTAACTTAAGTAGTAAAGTATTAATAGCTTGTTAACATTTTTATACATTTATAGCTAATATATTATAAAAAACATTTACAATGGAAAACCAATGGTTAAATCTCAGTCGTATGGAGTTGGAGGTTGGTATTTTTTAAGTTAAATTTAAAAAAAAAGCTAATAGTTTTGTAAAAATATTAAGAAATCATTCGCTAGTGTATTTATTTATTTATTTGTCTATAAGTGTTAGCCATTATTTGACTTAAATATTTTAATTTTATGTAGTTTTGAATTTTAAACATATATACCTACTGTATATGCATTATTATTTTTTAAACTTAATGATTTGTAACTATGGTTAGAAAAAAAAGAGGTAAAATAATTGGCTTAAAATCAAATTCATTAAGTATTAAGGAATTGCAACTTTTTACACTTAAACTAACTAATGTCATTTATGTTGAAAAAATAATTTATAAACAGATTGAGTGCTTGACAAAACTTTACAATTTAATTCAATTTTACTACCAACGAATAGAGAACAAAATTCAAATTGCAACTAAACTTGACCAATTAGACAGGATTGAAACAAACTAAACTACTTCCGACAAAAACTTTCAGAAGTAAGCAAAATTTTCAAAACCTGAACTCTGAAATAATTAAAGATAAACTTTCTACACTTGATAGGGAAATAGATCAGTACATTTACACGACAATTCAAAAAATTGATAACAAGAGAAAAGACTTGTTGCACAAAGGACTCACTACGGAAAGGATCCAGAAATTTCACCATTACGTTGCTGATGAATCAACTGTAGGCGGTCAATGCACAATTTGCATTCAAGATTTTGAAGTTTGTAGAAAAATGATGCGTCTCGACTGCAATCATGAATTTTGTAAAGAATGCATTGAAGGGTGGTTTGCTGAACACAAAACTTGTCCCAACTGTAGACAACCATTTTAAATGAACTACTGTTTATTGAATTGCATATAAGTACTCATAAAGTTTTTTGAATACTTTATTTTTGCATTAATAAATTCCAGATTTTTTAAAATTTTGTTTAGATTTATATTTAACTTGCTAACAACTTTTTTTTGTTATTTAAAAAGACAAACTTATTGAATTTAATTTAATTTGAAGCTATTCGATATTCTAAGATTACATATTTGAAAGATGTTAAATGAATTAGCTTTTGAAGACTTATGCCTTATTATTGTTAAAAAGTTTATGTTTTTTACTTTTATTTGAAACAAATAAGTCTGAGCTTTTTAATGAAACTTATCTTAAGTGATTTAAATTTAAAGTATTGATTTTTGTCTTAAAACGATTAAAAAAGTCAATTTTTTTTAATTGATCCTAATTGTACATTAAATTATCTAAGTGAATAAAATAAGCATTATTTAACCACAAATGACTTTAGATAACTATTGATAATTTTTAGTTGATCTTATTAAGATTTAGTTAAACTTATCAAACTTAGTTATAACAGAATGAATCAGTTATACCTAAAGTAAAAATACAAATATGATTGATTTACCTAATTCTGAGTCAGCTAAGTACAAACTAATTTTATGCTCGTGATGTAAATATATAAAGTTCCAAGTTAAATAAGATCTAAACTAATAGCTTTTGAATTATAGAATACTAAAAATGTGTTTTTAAGCTGAAACCTTGTTTGTCAGTAGCATTTCTGCAATATTAATAAAACCATACCATTAATAAAAGTTGCCAGATTTCAATAAGAAAACAATAATGAAAAAATATAAAAATTAATCGGCAGAAAATTCAGGCAGGAAGTGCTATTGTTGGTTGCTCGAAT
This sequence comes from Thalia democratica, assembly GCF_965202585.1. Classification (NCBI taxonomy): domain Eukaryota; kingdom Metazoa; phylum Chordata; class Thaliacea; order Salpida; family Salpidae; genus Thalia; species Thalia democratica. The sequence continues at coordinate 93,083,263 of NC_139166.1, read as the reverse complement.
AAAATATTAAGATTTAAAAAAAAGGAATCGTATTTAAAGTTCTTTCTCGCATAATAAAACATCTCTAATAGCATTTATCAATAAACCAATTAAATCCAAACAATTTTGCAAAAATAAAAAGTTATTGTTTTTTTAAATACAAGTGTCAAAAAATAATATAATTAATTTTTTTACTCAAGTAGTTAATGTCTAATACAGTTTTAGTTGTTTTTAGACTGATTTAGTTTTAACATTTGACAATAGCAGAATCGGTTTAAAAGAAAAACTCAACTGATTTTGCCAAAATTTTGCTATAGTCGGTCCGATTCTGACCCTAAAACTCAAGCATTTTTTAAAGTTTGACTATTAAACAAGGAAAACAATCACAAAAACTTTATAGAATTTAAGTTTCGTTTTAAAGCTTTTATCATTATTTTACGACATATGATTAGCGCTGAGTTTAGAAACTTTACAATTTTTACACTCTAAAATTATATTATTACCTTTTTGCTTTTAATGCGGTTTAAAAACTAACTTTTTAATTCAAAAAAGACCTTTTAAATGTTTAAAAGAAGGAAGTTTTTAATAACTAAAGTTGTAACAATTATTTTAAGAATTGTACTTAAGTTTAAAATTTTTGTGCAGCTTTGACATTATGACGTAATATCAAAATGTTGTATTTTTGAAAACTTTTGTCTTTTAAACTCATTCATTTAGTAAACAAGCTTTGTTAAGACAAAACCAATTGTTTATAAAACTCAATGTTTTTCAGTCCATTTGGCTTTTATTTTGATAGTTTTATAATGCTTTTGACTAGTATGAAAAGCAAGACATTATGTGAACTGCAATGATTAGCTTTTATAGTTGCATTACATTCTTTTACTACGTTTCTTTATGCATTGCCTTTTTCTGTCTAAGGTAAGCAGTTTAGTCTTATAAAGAGCAATTTGTATAAACATATAAATATCTACCGATTCAAGTTGTCTAATAACACAAAAAAATATAAGTTTACTTAGTTGTTGTTCTATTTCCTCGAGACTTTCTGAACAACACCTTGATGTTATTTTCTTTTTTTTTTAAAGTGATTTTTTTTTTGTAGGTGCATCAATTCATTATTTAAGGAAGGTCCTTCTTCGCTCCACTGTAGTCGTCTGTTTCTCCTGCACAAGCGTCTACTACGTACACAAACCAGTGCGAGTCACCAACAAAATAATAGCTAATCTAACAAATTATTTTCTTTCACCTTTTTTCAGTTAGATTTGGACAACTTTTTTTACAATGTTAATAAATATCTACCAAGTACATTAGGTTCTAAGCCATGTCATTTTGAACCAAAAGCACCGAAAATTTCTGATACTTTGTCCTTCCCCAACGCCTGTTGAAAGTAACAGTGTTACGATGTTTTATTTGGTTGTTAGATTTCCTTATCAAATCTATGTTTCTTTTATTATTTTTTAAAATTCATAAACAACGTTAAAATCAGGCGCCTTATTTGTTCAAGAAAAATGACTCTCGAAGTTTTTAAATTTTTATTTTGGACAGCAGCATTTTTCATGGTTCTTATTTGCAAAAATTTCTGCATTCTTATACTTATATAACATGACTGCAGTAGGTTTTAAAAATTTTTTTTCGGTTTTTTTAATCTTTGCTTTGAGGTAGCTTTTGTATTTTTCTCTAATAGGAAGCTTCTCCACTGCATGTTAAGCTGCTTCTTTTCAGTGGCTTGCTTTAGCTCGCTGATGACTTTATACTGTCGGTTAAATCTTTTTTGTCTTTGTTTATAAAAAGTGATCGTAATAATGTCACTTTTTGGTTTTTTTTTGCCACAATATTTTCCTTGAGCTCGTTAACCTCTTTTTTTTCGTTTTCTAGGGTTACAGTTTTGGTTTAATTTAAACCTCCACTGTACGATTTTCTGGAGTTTCATTTTCCAAGAACACATTTAAATAATAAATTTGTACAACCTTTGACATCATGACGTAATATCAGAGTATAGTATTTTTAAAACATTAGTCTTTCAAAGCATTCATTTAGTAAACAACTTTGCTTTCCTAAGATTCTTATTAATAGAACTTTTTGATAACAATTCTGTTCCGATTCAAAAAATACTTTGGTCTTTGAAAAAAAGGATGTTTTAAAAAATTGTTTAGACTGAATACTCTTTTGAGTTTTATCATTACCCTATCTGTTCTGGAATTCTAACTAAACCATTACTAAAAGTACAATTTGATCTTTATTGTCTAAAATAAGTTGAAAATATATAGTCCTTTTTGTTGAACTGTATACTTATTGTTTACAACAAAAAGTCATATTATCATACATAAGCAAATAATTTAAAGTGTGTAATCTGTTGACGTATAAATCTCTTCTGATTTAAATTGTCTGAATTCAAGATGACGCTAATTAAAATATTTTTATTAATTTTATTACAATTTGGAGGCTTGTATGATTATTCTGATTTCTCATATTTGCCATCAATATTATCTAGAAAACGTTCATCGAATTTTTTTCAGCTGACTGGTTCCAATCAGTGTGTTAATACTAAAAGAAACCAGCGAATAATTTTATTTATCTGCAGTCTTTCTTGTTTGACGTTTTTCATATTAACACCTGGCTCCTTGTTCTTTTCATGACTCACAAATTTTTAACTTCCTTGTTCTCCAGGGAGGTTTTAACTTCGTCACTAGTAAGTTTATTTTTCCAAAATGTTTATTTATATTCTACTGAGTAGAAACTTACTTCTTCAAGCTCCTGTTCACAACAACTAGCTCTACTTTCTTGTTTTCTGTAACCAGGATGATTTCTTTGAGCTTTTTTACACTCTCTTGCATTTGTGTATTATCAGTATTCACAACTTCAATTTTATTTTTTTATTTTTTTCAAACTGCTTGCAATCCAACATGCTTATTCTCAAGCTCTACATTATTATCTTTCAGCTCGTTTAGCTCGACATTCAGCAACCAATTTCAGAAAACGTTTCATGCTGTCAAAGTATTATTCCTACTTGATCTCCAAAACTTGTTTTGATTTTAATATATTCTGAAAACTTATCGATATTATTTAGTATTACTGTTCAAAAATATAATTTTAAGCGAATAACAAAAGATCCTAGCGAAACAAGTTCACTGGAATATATAACAATAACAAATTATACAGAATTCTTTCTTTTTTACGCTAACACATGTTTCTGTGTGTTAACGGATTAACACACTTTAACGGCGCTATGAATTAAAAGAAATTATTTTCTCCTTTTTTTTTTGTCTTACAAAGATTCAAATATTCTATTAGCACCTTTTACCAAAAATTTTATCTCAGTTTCGATTTTTTTTTGCGAGAACTTCAGCAATAAACAACTAATTAAAAAAAAAGAGTAAAATAAAGTAAAGTAAACTAATATCAATCTAGTTTGTCTAAACTTAAAATGATGCTTTTTATAAAATATTTGTTGTTTTAATTTGAATATTGTTTATATACTTTCTACTGTAATAAAAAAAAAGTTAAAGGTTTTTTAACTTGAAATTTCAAATACTTACTTTACGTCTGTACTACGTTTTTAATCTTCTTTTCTACAACTTACTTATAGAATATTAAAACATTCTACCTACTAGTTCAAGTTGTCTAACAGTTTTTGTTCTCATCTTCTTTATGAGCCTTTTTCATTTTTTCATAACAAAAACATCTTATACCTTAATTTTTGCATATTAAATACTTTTTAAATATTTAATAATGAAGCTCGTTGTAGTAACGTATCAAAGCTCAATTAAAATTTCTTAAGTAGCCCTGTGTTTTTAAACATATAAAATTTTATAGAACAATACTGTTTTTGTATTTGTAAATGGGCCCATTTATAATATCTATTTATAACAAACAATGCTAATGGTTGGTTTCTTGCTCGTTTGATTATATTTTTCTGGTTTTTTAAATTTCTCGCTCTTTAGAGTGGTTTGAAATTCGTCATTTATAACCAACTTCTCCCACTTTTTCTAAAAGTACCTGGTTTCGGTTATTGTCCTGAGTAGAAAATTCCTGCCGTTCTTGAGCTGATTTTAAATAAATAAATATTTATTTTCTTTAATTTAGGATTTTTTAAACTACTTTTTCATCTGATAAACTTGTTATTCTTTTAGTTTTTTGTGACAACATTTTTTTTTGATTGTTATTTTATTCTAGCTCTTTCCAAGCAACACTTTTCTTGCTTTTTCGAAGCTTTAACGCTCTCTAGAAAGGTTTAAATTTTATACTAGTTTTGAGTTATTCTATTGAGGAGTCATTTTGGAACTTGCGATTTATGCAGTTCTGAGAGATCATACATTCTCGGTCGTATTGTATATAAAGATTTTGTTTAATTAAAAAATTATTTTAGAGACAAATTCTTTAAGTAAATAAATTATTTATTTATCAATTTTATTTAAATTGTCAAAGTACAAACAAACACAAGCTAATGTTATTGTCAGCATACCTTTAAACTTAAATAAAAACAATTTTTGATAATAAACTTAGAATAACATTAAAAAAGCCTACGTTTTACTTTATTTTCATGAGTTTAGTTTAAATTATACAACAAAAAGTTGTTGATGTCATATTAAAAACTAACGCAAGTAGCTGTTTATAAATTTATGTATATAATTATAACATATATTATTATTTTATTATACTTTTCTAAAATCGAGTTTGGGCTGCATTTAGCGGCATATGAAAAACTAAAAAAAATAGGTATTACTACATTGTTTATTATGCTTTGATTAACTTTTAGTTTAACTGAAATTCAATATTGTTATACTATAAACAAGTTAAATATATCAAAAAGTTTTTTCTATAACTTACAGAAAAAGCAACAAGTTTAAAAACTTGTACCAATTTATTAAAACTATTTTAATGAACTAATTGTTATACTTAAACTAAAACCACACTGAGTAATAAAAAAATATTTCAGTTAATAATAATTGAACTAAAAATAAGTCAATGTAGTGAACTGTAAAAAAATATAAAATTATTTATTGTTCTATGTTAAATTAAATTTAAATGGTGAACAAAAAAGGATATTTATTTTCTTAGCTTTATCAATAAATTAAGAAACACGTGAAACAAACATACAAACAATTAAAGTTTTATGTGTAAAATTTAAATTAATCAAAAATTAAGTTTTGTTGACTTTAAAATGGTAATAGCAAACAATTCATTGTTAGCTCCTTTAAGTATTTAAGTATTGAGTTGAAACTGCATTGCGCGGTATATTATATTAAGAAATACATATATATAAGTAGTTTAATTTAACAAAAAGCCGGTGTAGTATTAAATAAAAATTTTTAAAGGTTTAAAGTTTTTATTAAAAAAAAAACAAATTAATAAATATAAACTATTTTTGTTTGAACAGTTGACTGTTGAGATTCGTAAAAAAAAACAAGAAATAAATAATTTAATAAAAAAAAATACTCAAGTTTTGGATTTAAATAAGAATTTAATCTATTATAAATGTTTTTAAAGCTTATACCACGTAAAATTTTATTAAAAATATTTATTCTTTGTAAAACAAAGTTTGAAAAAAAGTTATTAATTTAAAGCTAAATGAAAGTATTTTACAATTAATAAGTTTCATATGTGTAATTTAAAAATTAATTTGAGAACAAAACCTAATTTGTTTCATTGATGAAACTGTAAATACATAAATTAGTAAATGAAATATAACAATCTAACAACTAAACAATAGGTTTTGTTTTTTGTATAAACTAAGGTAATTTGTTTAGTTAAATATCTGTTCATGATAAAACTATAGAACATAAGCACAAAGAATTAGAAATGAAATAACCTGTTGTGTTATTTTATTATGTTATTAAGATTTTAGTAAAGCTACGAACTGAAAAACTGTTAAGGTATTCAAATTTGAGTTACTATGATTCAATATTTAAAAATATGTAGTTTTTATTACTAGTGGTGTTAACGGTGCGCACAAAATTTATTTTAAGTTGATTTTTACAATGAACAAAACTCATTCATGTGTGTGCTAAATTTATTTTAAGGTGTACTAGAATATTATACTGCACAAAAAACATTTAAGAGTGCACTAAATTTATTTTGAAAATTACCCTAGAATTTTGAAACTTAAAATGATGAACAAAAAACAAAAGTAAAAATAAAAAGTCTAAGGTTCTTTAAGAAGTTTTTTAAAATTTATAAAAGATTCTACGAGAAAATTTTGAAAATAGACGACTGATATAAACAATTAAATTATAATTAAGTACATTTCTTGCGCAACCTTTAGTTTCAAAATATTAAACTAAGTTAAGTTAATAGATAAAATTTTTTTTGACGTCATGAATAATGAATGCAAACAACTCTTTAAAGGTTTTTTATATATCTACAAAAACTACTGTTCGTTAACTAAGGATTTGGAATTAAGTTTGAACTGCATTGAGCGGTTAATTAAAAGCAAATAAAAATGTGTATTACAATGCTATAATTATTGTAACGCTTTGAACATCTTTTAGTTTAAAAAAACCAATATTATTAAATTATACAAAACATATAATTAATTGTAATAAATAAAAAAGTCTTAATAGAATTGAAAATAATTAAACAACTATTGTCATTAAATGAACTGTTATCTTCGAATTAAAACTGAGTGGTTAAAAATTATTTCATCTAATAATAAATATAATAAAAATAAGTCGATATAGTATTAGTAAACGTTTTGATTACATAATGACTAATTTCCAGTAAAGAAATATAGTTTTTTACTATATTATAACTGATTACAGTTATACAAAATTCGATATAACTACATCAGTACTTTTTTTTTAATTTATATATTTTATATTTAGAAAAGAGAATAATCACAAAAAAAAGTTTTATAAAACTACTTTATTAACTTTATTTTTTATTAGCTTAATATATGCTTTTATATTTACTATAACTATTTGTGGTTGCACAACATATCCTTATTTATAACGTTTTTCAAACGTTGTTAAATGTTAATTTTAAAATTTAAGCGCTTCTTTCAGTAATGTGTAGTAACTTTTTACTACAACTAACTAAACGTTTTAGTTTTTTGGATAAAGTAATTAGTATAGTATAGTTTATTATAGTTATAGCAATTGAAAACAACTACAAAAAAATAAAGCTAGGTAAAAAGGATGTAAACTTCACTTTAAAAATGTTAATAACATATTTTGGAAACTTTTCTCTTATTTACAATTTATTTGGTTGGTGTTTTCTTCTGAGCAACAATTTCTTTGATGTTTTTCATTTGGATTTTCTTCAGCTCGATATTCAAAAACTTTATACTTTGCTTTTACTGGCCTTTACCTGGTGATAATTTCGCTTTTCAAGCATCGATGGGATTGTATATCTTCTACTTTAAAATTGATAAGTTTAGCTTTGTGTTTTTTTATTTACCTTTTTTAATTTGCTGTAAGTGCTTCTATTATTTTTCAAAATTTGCTGGGACAATAAATTGATTTTATTATTAAGCTTGGTAATTTGTTCAGTTCCAACACTTAAAAACTTTAAAAGCTTCAATTCGTGTTCCATTATAATTTTAGTTAGGAACTTTCTTCAAACAATTAACATCAATTTCGAATTTAGTGTAGATAATTTTAGCCATAAATAACTCATTGACAAATAAATCATAAATTTCCTACTCAATAAATTTGTCTGAACGCATAATCAACAAATAGTAAAAAAATTTAACATTTCAAACTTCTCAGCTACATTCTCTTAGCGAACATTTTCTTTATAGTTATGTTATACAATCTGATCAATGTTCTTTTTTCAGTATCACAAGAAGGTTTTAAATATTTGAAAAGATTTCTTATGACTTTAGAGTTGAATTTAACGAGATGCTCTTTTACCGAGGTTAGACTGCAGAGCAACGTTATTATTAGCTTCAGCAAATATGTATTATCTCCTTCCAGCTCAGCAATCTTTTCGACTCTTTACTTGATCTTTTGCAGGATTCAAAAATGTTACAATGAACAACTACAATAAATCTTTATTTTTTAAAATAAAAAATCAGGTTTAACACGTTGAAGTTAAAAACTCATAGTTTTTAAAAACTCAATTTAAAACAAAAACTTTTTTTTTGTTTTTTGTAGTGTTTTTAATTATTTAAGTTTTAAAATGAATTTTAACTGGTTGTCCAAGGAAAAACAGTTGAACTTTATTTTATAGTTTTTGAGATTTTAAATAAAATAAATATTACCAATGTCTTAAAAAGTAAAAGATTACGTTTTTGTAATAAGATATCAAACTTCATTATATAATTTTTTGATTTAATGAAAAACCTTGAGAAAACTCTTGTTCATTCAAGCGTTTAAGAAAAACATTAGTCTGATGAAACTTTTAAAAGGCTAAACTCAGTCATATGTAAATAATCATCAGTTAAAAAGGAAATCATTCTAGACCACCTTGCTGCTGCTAACACGTAGTTAAAGTAGACATTAGTATTATTCGTTGTAGTGCTACTTTCTTGAAACTATTTTATGATTTTAAGTTCAAGTAATTAACTCTCATTCCATCTTTCAAATTTCTGAAAGTATATTCCTGTTAGATTTAATTCTTGTGTAAAATTTTTGACCACATTTAAAGTGTTTGCAAATGTTTAATTTTCTTTTATATAGTTATTGGTGTTTGCATCTGTTCTTTAATATAAAATTTTTGCAACAGTTGTCTTGCCAAGTTTATATAGTCATTACAAGTAGTTCTAAGTATAACTAAATATCAGTATCATCTAGGTTAATTTTAATGTTTAGTTATTATGGTTTATAGTTTGCTTTGTAAATACATTATAACCAACCATACTATTTATTAAGTTAAGTAAACGTCTTTCCTTCTAGATTATAATCTGAAAAATAAAGGTTTCAGTTTAATTAAAGAGTACATTAGTAATATTATTATTGGTTTTTTATTATCATAGTAAAGAGTTAGTTTTACATTGATATAATACTTTATAAGATCTGAGAAACATAAAGTAATGAATAGTAATACTTTATAAGATCTGAGAAACATAAAGTAATGAATATCTACAAAAATGGTTTCAAATTATTTAGATGTAATATTTTGTTGAGAACAGAAAAATTCTTTATGAAACTAATTTATTTATTTAGTATTTCATCAGCTATAATTTTAAAATAAGCATTTAGCTTTTACTATTTTTTTCCAATAAACCAGTGAGACAACAAGTACAATAAATCTTCCTTTTTCATTAAACCTTTTCATAATTGAAGTACATTAAAGTTTAAAACCTTGCACTTTAAAAACTCAGGATAGAAAAAAAATCATAGTGTTTTCTGATTATTTTAGATTTACAATGAATTTGAACTTTTTATCTAAAAAAAATTGATTAAACTGTTTTTTACAGTTTTTGAGCTTTCAAGTTAAATAACATATTACCATTGCATTATAGATGTATACTTTTTGTTAGATTGTAACTTGATATCAAATTGCATTACATAGTTGTTTTGATTCAATAAACATTTTAAGAAAACTCTTGTTTATCCAAGCGTTTTAGAGAAAAACTAGGTTGATAAAACTGTTTATAGGCTAAACTCAACCATATATAAATACTCATCAGTTGAAAACAAAATCATTCTAGAATACCTTGCTACTGCTAACATGTAGTTCAACTAGATTTTTGCATTATTTGTTGTTTATTGTTAAGTTCTTTTTCAAACAATGTTATTTTCTTTGAAGTGTTTTATGATTTAAAGCTCAAGTAGTTTATTCTGGTATAGCTTTTAAATATGTAAAAGTATATTTCTGTTAGATTTAGTTCTTGTGTAAAAGTTTTGACAACATTTAAAGTAGTTTGTAAAATATGATATTCATTATTCACTTATTGGTGTATGCTTCTGTTCTATTTATAATATAAAAATAAGTGTTATGCCTAGTTTTTATAAGTAGCTTTTAATGTCAGTATTAGTTAGGTTAATGTTATTGTTTATTTTTATGGTTTATAGTGTGGTTTTTAAACACATTTTATAAATAGTTAATTAGGTTTTTATTATAACCCACAAGGAATGTGAAATTAATTTTGAAAAAACTCTAGTATATTTAAGCTTATAAGATAAATTTGTTGTTTTTACTTAAAGTATTTTCTACTTTTACTACCAAAACTGATTGTGGTTTACTACTTAGAATATGTAGCAAATCATGATTTATGAATGTTGAACTTTTATAATTTTATTATTAATATGACAAGACAGCTAATGAATGTTTAATTTTTATTTAGCAGCTGAAGAACCAACATATAATTTTTTTGTTGTTTCGTGAAAATTTATGACAGTTTTTTGAATGGTTAAGTATATTTTTGTAAAGTTTTTAGATTATCGTTATGTTTGAAAAACTTAAAAGCAAACATGTTTTTACTGTACTGCTTCTTTATTTTCGCAATAGTTTATAAGTAACAAACATTGTTATTTTCATGGTATTGATGTGCAGTTTTTTTACAAGTTATTTATTAGTAAGTAAATTTATCTAGTTTTAATTGTTTCCTATTGCCTTTTACATTTATTATTCTTTACATTACAGTATGATCACTTTGTTACTGTATAGATCAGAGTTTCCCAAATCTTTTTTTTTTCAAATTGCCCCCTTTAAAGTAATTTAAAAACCTGTTACACCCTCCAACAGAAAGCTCTTATGCAAAAGGCTACCATTTATATTAAATTGTCTTTTTTTTGTCCTTTATCTGCAACTCAAAAACATCTAGTATAAGTATGAAGATTGTTAATAAAACACTTATAACCTTTTTTTTGCTCTTAATCTAAACTAAAGAATGTCTAATGTATCATAATATTAAAATTGCATCCCTCTCCCCCGCCTTTTGCCCCTTCACTATTTATTGCTTCCCAACTAACTTATATCACCCCAGAGGAAGATATCGCCCACTTTGAGAAAGCCTGGTATATATAGTGTATAAGTTTGAAAATTCTAATTTCAGGTTTGCTCTGTAATCAACTGATGTTTGTTGAATTATGTGTCTTGTTTTCTTACAATATAGTTAAAAATTAATAATGGTTCAAAAATTAAAAATAAAAACAAAAAAATATTAACAAAAATACATAATAGAAAACAATAAAATCTATCAAAAAATGAGCAAGGTAGGTGAAAATGAAGAAATATTGAAAGTTGGTGAGGGCAAATACGAGCTGATTCCTACACATAAATTGCAACCTCAACTTCGTGAAGATTGCTATCAAGTGATAGAAATGGAATTTCCTGGCTACTTTGATTTTAAGTTAGTTACTCTCAAATTTATAATGTCTGTAATCAATTTATAGAATGCTAACTTTGTATAAAATTTAAAGTTTCGTGATATACTTTTAACATCTAAATTAAATAAAACTATTTTTTGTTAGTACGAAAAACTCTTACTTAAAATTTTGTAACTGTTTTTATAATATGCTGTTTGTCAGTTGTTTGTTTAAAGTAATTCTATGTTTTTTAATAAAGTTATACTTTTATTATTCTAGGATGAATTCACTAGCGAACTCTAGTGATGAACTACCAACTTCACTTGCTTACATGGATACTTCCTCGAATCCCCATAAAATAATGGGACATGTGCTTGTAGAAAAAAATAAATACTTAATAGACGTTAATAAAATAGATGGCGAAAAATTAATTGAAATAAACAACACTGTTGAGTTAGACATGGGTAAGTTAACTTGATGGGTTACTTTTAAAGAAAATTATAATCATAACAACATAGTCATAATTGAATAAAAAATGTTTGAAATTCCAAAGCTTAAATACTGTAGTAAAAACTCTTATTAAAAGCTCATTAAAAGAATATAAACTTATTACTAAGTAATTTGAATTAAAATTATTTTTAAATTTTTAGTGACAGTATCGGAAGCTTTTAGAGGAAATCAGATTGGTAAAAGGATGATGTTGGCTGCTGAGAATTGGGTGTTGAAAAGAGGGTACAATTGTTGCGTGGTGAGCTCCCCAAATGATGTGGTGGAGTTTTACGAAAAATACGGGTACAATGTTGTATATGGACAACTAATAACTGACCCTATAGTTTTGATGAAAAAACAACTCTAAATCTTGAAAATTGGATGATTTTGCAACAGCTACAAACTTGCATAATAAGAACATTTTAGTGTGAAATAGTAATACATTGTTTAGTTTTTAAAGCATAGTTTTTTTCTTAATTTTTAGTTCAAGTAAAGTTCTTTATTTTCTATCTATAAAAAAGTTAATTATTATACATATAGGCGTACAAATCTTTGAAATATAATCCTAAAATATTTGTTTGTTTGTTCAAAAAAGTAAATTTAACTTTTAAAAAATTGGTGTTTTTCATTTAAAATATAAAATCTCCAACTCATTTCTAAGTTTTTCAATTTGCAGATCTCACTACTATTAAAATTAACTGTAGGGTTATAATGTAGAGTACAACAACACTAGAAACCATAACTAAATTAAATCAAAACTGTACTAATAGTGCTAAATACTATTCTATATAAAATAGGCTTGAAATCAAATAACATATTTTATAACTTAATTGCAAACACTAACAAATATAAAAAGTCTCCATGCTTTATAAAATACTTTAAACCTGGTCAAAACTTTCAAACAAGTTATTTGATGATAATCATCTTGTTAAAGTCATCTTTTCATCTTGTGCGGTAAAGTTTAGAAAAATTGACTTTTATATCCGTATAGATATTTTAAAAATATTATACCTTTTTTTTACATTTTTGATAATTTAAATATAATCTCTTGTTTGAAAATTGCAGCAAGTATCCAAATATTTCCAAACCTTTTTTGGTTGCTGTTTTCTTTAAATTTCTTCTGAACAACGCCATGTTTCAATTGTTTTGAGAGTTTTTTATTTGGAAATTTTATTAGTTTTTGTTGTTATAAGTTTTAGCTAAAATTTCACATACTTTTATTAAATTTTATTTTGTTTCTCTACTATATTTATTCAATCAACCATATCAGTTGTCGAACCAACCTGACCTTTTTGCCCATATTTTTCTGCAGACGGGGTGACTTTCTAGGACACTTGTGCTTAGGACCCTCTGCAGACAGCTTAGTATTTGTATTTCCTAAACTGGACATAATAATAAAGAATGCTTTTATGCTAACTTATTAAAATGTATCAGTTAGAATTATCTACCAACACTTTAGACTATTCTAGACTAGATTGTACAACTTAAGAAAAATATTTCGGGTTATATATCTATAACACAAAAGAAGCACACAACAAAATTACAAAATTTCTAATTCAAAAAATGCAAGCTGCTTTTAAAACTTTTATAAATATCTAGGCAAAATTTTTTTGACTAAATGTTTTATCTTCGATTTTATGTCTTCTATTTCTCATAACTGCAGTAAGCTCTAAGTTTTTTTTAATATTGAGAGTTCAACAATGAATAATGCAAGTAGCTGCAGCAGTTCATTACAAATTAATTAAGTTTTATTGTTTACTAATTTTTTCTTTGAAAAATTGTTTTAAACAAAAATAAATTTAAATGTTGTAAGTTATAATAAATTTGTCATAAATTAAAATTGTCAATTTAATAAATAATTAAATATTAATAAAAAGTATACAGCTAAAAGTATGCAAGCATTTGTTTTAATGTTACATACTTAAGTTGTTTTTTTTCTTTGTATTGATAATGCAGCAGTTCATTACAACAAGTAAACATAAAAACTAAACATATGATGAATAAGTAAGAGTGTTTATTCAAAAACCTAAGATTAAACGCCTTAACTATGTACTTAATTTTATTTGAGAGTCTAGCAAGAAAAACATATTGTAGCTTTAAAACTGTGTGCAAAACTCTAAATCTACATAGGTAAGGCTTTCTTATGTGTGAAATACCATGTTTTTAGTACATTAAGCGAAAAATAATTAACTAGTTTTACATTTTGTTTAACCTTTGACAAACAATTAAGTTAAATAAAAAAGTTTAAAGTGGTCTCTGAATCCAAAACGTTGAATTCAGCCGAATCCGAATCTGAGTCCAAAAAGCCCGGATTTGTCCTAATCCGAGTCCGAATCTTTGATTCGGTAGAGCACTACTATAACCTTTTATCGTACTTTTAGTTTATTGTAACTTTAATAACTTATCAAAAATAACCTCTAATTATTCAAATAATGTAAAAAAAACCTTGATTTTTTGAGCAAAAAATGCCGGGTAGCTGTCAAATTTGCAAACAAAGTTGCACGAATGCACAAAATTGCACGAAGATACTTTTGCATGAGAAGATAAAACTGCACGAAGATACTTTTGCACAAGCAGAAAATTTTGGACGGAGACATTTTTGCACGGTTTTTTTTTTTTTTAGTATTTTAAATTTATTTATTATTCTATTTTTATTTTACTATCACTGATACCCCTAACCCTTACCCTCGGTCAGTAGTTTTTCTATTAAATAGTTTTTTTTTATCTTTAATTTTTTTTAGATTTTATCAGTTATTTTATATCTTTAATATCTTTTTTACCTCTAACTCTTAACCTCGGTCAGTAATTTTTTTTCGTTTTTTTTATGTTATTTTACTCTCGTGCAAGAATCTAACTTGTGCAAAATTGACCTTTGCGGCAAAACTGTCTTCGTTCAATTTTGTCTTTGTGCAATTCTGACCCGTTCCCTAAAGCCACCTCCTGCACTATTAGCTGTAAAACTTTAACTAAAAAACTTCTTTTTCAGCATCTTAAAATCAAGTTGAATTAATCTGTTTTGTTATCAGCTGTTGATTCCTCATAACTTTTCAAAAGGTTTAAATATAACAAAAGCACATGTTTTTGTTATCTGACTAGTTCTAATCATAATAATCTCATAGAGCATACCATTAGAAATATTACAATAAAGTTTTATTTTAAGATTAATAATTTCACTCTATTTGTTGTATTTTCTGTTGTTTCTTTTTACTCAGTTTCTAAATTGTAAAAGCAGTAATTCTTTTTTGTTTAACAATTAACTCTACCAGCTTGGTAGCATCAACAAATAGATAAGAAAGCATTTTAAAGATCTATTTTATTCTAATCATAACTTAAATTCTAATTAAACTAAATAATTTATCATTGAAAATGTTTAAATTAATTTTAAAAGTTTAAAGTTTTTAAACTAAGTACTTTCACTTTTTTCGAATGATATTTCCTTGGATTATTTTAAGTAAAACTGAACTTTTTGTTTATTTTTTGTTGATTATGTCTGAATAACTATCATAATTTAAAATTGTAACAATTTGCTCTTCTTTTTACTTTTTTCTAACAAGTATCATTTCTTTGGTCTTATTAAGTTCGTCTAGCAATTTTTTTATTTCTAACCTTTTACATTTCTATTAAAAAGAACATTTTCTACAATGTTTTTGAATTTGGCTTTGATTTTCAAAGCATCTGAAAAGCAGAGAATCAATAGATTAATTCACAGTTTGTAAATAACTTCGAAGGTTAACAATTAAGTTAGTTTATAACTTTTGTTTAATATGTATACCACTTTGTAATTAGGACCTTAAGATTTTTAAACGTCACACATTCAAATTATTTTATTATCTTTAATATATTTGAAGGAAAACCTTATTTAGGTTTAAAGCCTTAGTTAGATTTTCTAATGCGCTCATTTATTTTTTACTAGTAACCACACGTTTCAAGCAATTTATTTTTTATCTTACTTTACTCTTCATAGGAAGAAGTAAATTTTTTCTTAGTTTTGATTGCAAGTTTTGTTTTAAGAACTTTTATTTCCAAAGCTTTTATCTTTCGAATTGTTTTTCTTTGAAATGACTTCACTGATATCATTGTTGCGACAAAACTTTAATTTCTTGACATTTCTGTTCAAAAGACTATTTATAAAAATTCTCGGATCTTTATTGTCGAAGAAAAAATAAAAGTTTTCCCAAAATAAAGCTTTCCAATCTTATTTATTCAAGTTGTTTTTTAAGTTTGTATCATATTAATCATTGTGATTAATATTAAACAATTCAGTAAAACTTTTGTAGATTATTAAAGCATTAATATCTGCTGATTCGAGTTGTCTGATTTAATAAGATGATTTTTCTTTCTGATCTTTTACTTTATAATCGTTAACTTTTGTATTAAGCAACATAAAACCTTGCATAAATGAAGTAAATGAAGTAAACAAATGTTGTAGTTCCTTTGACAATTTTCAATCTTTCAATTTATCATTTCTGGTTTTTCAATGTAACCGTCTTCAAAACTTATTACTTCTTTTTAAATCAATTTTGAATTTGAATTTTTGTATTATTATCTGAATTATTCAGGTGACTTTCTTACTTTGCTAACACAAACTTTACCTGCGATATGCTTTAGTTGAATTAAGATTTTCATCAGTATAAAGTAATTTTCTTTTAGTTTTTTTACAATAACAACAGTTTATTGAATTCTTCAAATTTTACTTTTTGTTTTCTGAGGTCACATTTTTGACTTGGTTTTATTACAATTTGTCTTTTGAAACATTAATTTAATAATCAACTTAGAAAAGACAACAGTTTTGTTATTAAACACTTTGGTTTCTGTGAATAACAAATATTTTTAAATGCTGTTGAATATATATTATGTGTGTTGTGGCTTTAAGGTACTTACTTTACGTTTTCCTGTCTAAATATAAATGCTAAAAGTAAATTAAGGATCTTTATGCTGATAAGTCTTCTGTTTATAGAAAGCAAATAAATCTATCATCTGCTAACTTTTGAGAACTAAATAGCAAAACACTGTTCTTTAATGAAAAAGTTTTAATTTTTAATGTTTAAATAAAATGAACGTTAATAACTGTTTTTCTTTTAATTCAAGGAATCTTAAACATTCATTTAAACATAAGTGATTTATAAAAATATGTATCTCCACTGGTTAAAATTGCCTGAAATAAAATTCTTCGTAATTACATCCAGTTTCGCTTGCAAGGCTACTATGCAGTTTTTTATATATTATAACTTGATATATTTCTACTAATTATGTTTCGTATAATTTTCAATCAACAAGCCATGGATGGCACATTACTTCTTTTAATTTCGATATTTCCATTTTCAATTATTGTTGGTTCTTTATCTGACGAAAAAGTTGTTTGTTTATTTGAAAAAAAAAAACAAGTTTTTAAAACAAGTTTTATAAGATTTATTTTTATTCTACTGAGGAAAAAATTCCTAACAGTTTTTTGTGCTGCTTCAACAGAAAGTTGTGAAATTAGTTTTAAATTTCAAAAACTTGTTTTTTGTAGTATTTATTAGATTTTCTGAGGTGCTTTAGCTCGTTATTTAAGTGGTTTTCACTATCTTTCCTTTTGTTGACCTTTTAAAAACTTAAGGCTCATTTTGTTTTCAATTATAATAAATTAAGCAGACAATATTTTGTTTTCTTTGTTGAGATCCACAAAAATATTTTGTGCTCAATCAAGAGTATTTATTATTTCTCTCAGTTTCGCTTACAAAGCTATTATCAGGTTTATTATGATTTTTAAGTTGATGTACAATTTACATATGTTTTCATTAACAAGTCATGGATTCTACATTTTTTTTATTGTCGATAATACTTTTTTAGCTGTATTAGATAATTTTTAATATGACGACTAAGGTATTTGTTGAAAAAAAAAAATTAATTTCTCATTTCTTCTACAAGGTTTATTATTTCAATTATAATGTGCCATCATTTTTCGTTTTATTATTTCGCCATCTAAAACTTTCTTAGTTTCCAATGAGACCAGCTCAAGGTTAAGTTTTGGTCCCAGCATGGAGTTTTTTAAAAAAGTTTGTTTTTCTTCAAGTAACACATTGATTCCACTTCGAGCTTTTTTTGGGGCTTTTTATTCAGAATTTATCAGTTGCTTCGGCAACATACTGATGATCAAGATTTTATACTAGCTTTGCTTTGTTTATTATGCATTTCTTCTACAAAATTACTAGATATAAGCAGTTTTATTTTATAAGCATCTTTATGATAAAGCTTTTTAACAACTATTTTTGAGACGTAAAACTACTTTTAAGAGCGCAATTATTTGAAAATGAAATGTTTCTAATGTTTTTTTTCTTAGAAAAGTTGAAACTTTAACCTTTTTTTATAAAAATTGAATTTCAGCATTATAATTTTACATTCTTAATTTAATTCTAGGGAAATATATTACACTACTGATACAAATTGTCTGAAAATAAAAGTTTGTAAAATTTCATCGTGTTATGAACCTTAATAATTTGGTAGAACTCATTATTCTTTCTTTTTATTTGAGTCAAAAGTACTATAAAATCGCTGATATTTTGTCCTTTTTTGGTTGTGTTGCAACTGTTGGAACTAGTATTGTTTGGCTTTTTTTTTGATATTAAAAATGGAACTCGGCTGTTTGGCCGCAGAATTTTTCTTAACCATTCGAAAATTTATAAATTAATTTATAAATTTCTAGCTGCTTTGCTATTATTCTTTTTGGACCGCAGTAAGTTCGTTAGCAACTTTTCCGTTGGCGGTTGTCAGATTTGCAAAACTTTCATGCTTATTCTCTGCGGCTTCAGCAGTCGGTGGGGACTCAGTGGTTGACGGGTTTTTTTATTTATTTTCGATCCATAATTTTTTATAAAGCATTCAAAAACCACACAATTTGTGAAATTTATTAATAGATTCGCAGCTGTTGCTACTATGTCTTATTTTATGACCGCAGCAAGTTTGTTAGCAACTTCTCTTTTGCAGATTACCCTTGATTTTCATATATATTCTCCGCTTTGAATGTTGAATTTCGAGTTTAGTTGTTTGTTTAAAAGTAATTTTCTCTCCTACTGCATCTCTAGCTTCTGCTCTCTCACCTAAACTTATTTTTGACTTGCAACAAATTTTTATATTTATTTTCTGCTAATAATATTTGAGCTCGAGTTCAGTTGTTTAATCTGCTCAAGCTTCACTTACTCTCTTACTGGATTTCTAGCTTCTGCTCTCTTACCTTTTCTATTTTCGGAAAGCAACAATTTCTTTAACATATAACTTGTTGGCTGGTTTTGAAACAATCTTATATTTATTCTCTGCGACTGCAGCAGTCAGCACATATTTGGTTGTTAAAAAATATTGCGAATAGCTTTCGTAGTAATCTTCTTTTAGCGTTTTTTCAAGCTTATTTTTTTCTTTGAGTTCCTTCTTCTTTTGTTTTCTACGATCACAATTTTTGGTTTGACCTAGTTTAAACTTCTAATTTACGATTTCCTCTACTTATTTTTCTAGAACACATTGAAAAGATAAAATGATACAACTTAAGCATCATGAAGTAATATGAAAATGTTGTATTTTTCAAAAACAGATTTTTTAAAGACATTTATTTAGTTAAGAACTTTGCTCTTTCAATATATAAGTTTTTTTACAAAACTTTTGCTTGTGTTGTATTCGCGTTTATATTACTTATTTGCAAACTTTTCTTTAAAATTTTTTGTGAAATTGTGTTTTGCGTCCTTTTTACAACATTAGTAATAACAAACTGTTAAATCTTTATACTAAATCGTCTTCTAAGTTTAAAACAGAAGGAACATATTGTGCAAACTACCTAATACTATATCAAAAGTATAAATGTTTATAATAAGATAAAACCTTATGTTGTCTTTCTTAAAAATTAAACTTCACCTTTGAACCGTCTTTTTTAAAACAATTTTAAACGTCTTACGGAAACTCATATGTATTAGTTAAAATAATTATTTACTGATTAAACTTATCTGAAACAAAGTATTGTTATATATATAGGAGCGGTATATAGTGGATTATTTTCAGTTGCGGCATCAAGTTTGTATACATTTTGCATTTTCAATACAAAAAATTTGTAAAAAATGAGCAGTTAAAACTTAAAAATATTATACTGATGAATCTTTTAAGTTTAAAACGATCATGTTATGCAAAGTATTTTTATTATATTTCAAAAAGATAATTAAAATAAAGTTGACTTTTGTCTTTCTTAAAATCTATAAATAACTTTTGAACCATCTTTTCATTCAATCAATTTTAAACAAACTAAAGAAACATATGTACATAGGTTAAACATAAAAATCTACTTATACAAATTACCTAAAAGCAAAACTGTACTTTTACTTACTTTTGAATGATGCCTTCATTTGGAATTTAAATTAGATTAAAACTTCCTTCACACATTTTTCAGGCTTTTCAACAGCTTTGTTAAACGTTTCATTTAATTTGTAGTTGAATCATTATATTTCTTTAAACTTGTTTCAGTTCAGTTATCTGACAAAGCTGCAACTTCATTTGATTGAAAGTTTTTATTGCAGTTTATTTTTTTAAACAACAATGTTTTCTTTATTTCGTCGAATTTATTTTTTAACTCCTCAAAGTTTTCTAATAACTTTTGTCTACAACATTTTTACATTCACAATTGAAAAATTTTTTTCTACAATGATCTAAATATTAATCAACTACGATGTGTTTCAAAGCCATGTCAATTTAGTAAGGTTTTTAAGAAAGATTTGAACTTCGTCAAAATTAAATTAATCTTCTCCGAGTGTTTACTTAATTTACTATGGAGATACTTTTTACCATTTTCGCTCGGTTTTTTATCAACAGCTGTTAGATTTCAAAAATAAAATTATATATCTTCATCTTTATATTAGTTTAAGTTCAAGTTTTATTTTAAAGCGTTTGCATGTTTGTTAAAGGAATAACCAAACTTATAATTTTTTTATTAACTTGTCATCGATGTCGCATTTTTTCTTCTATTGTTGATATTTTCATTCGACAAAATTTTTCTTGTTTTCCAACGTTTTTACTTCCTCGCTCTCTAATAATATTTTCATTTAAGAGAATTTGTGTGGTCTATGTGTCTATCATAAATCTGAATTCAATTAGTAGACCTTGGTTACTGTTTCTGTAATAGATTTTATTCATTACGGAAACAAGTTACGTATATATATATAGTTTTTCATAATTAAATAATTTATTTAGTTGGAATTTAATTGATTAAGAAGTAAACATAAGAAAATATATGAAAAATTAATCTGTTAGGGTAGTTTATATGTACAATATATTTTAACAAAATTAAATACTAAAAAACTGTAACGATATAAATAATTTAAGTAATTATGTTTAATTTTAAAATTATAACTAGAGATAACTTATTTAGTTTAGTTTTAACTGACGGTCTTCACTATATGTACACTATAGGACTTATTTATAGATTCACGGATTTCATTTAAAAACTACAATAGAAATTTTAAGTTTTTAATAAAAATAAAAAAAATAAATAAAAGGTCTAACATAAAATTAAAAGATGTTTTGAAAATAAATAATATATAACAAGAAATTGTAAAAACAATTACTACACTTTCAAGAATATATGAACACAACATTTTTGTATTCTACTCTAATTCGTACGTATTTTAAATACTGTTAAGACCACTGGTTTAAATCATAACTAAAATAATGTTTTAAGCAAATTTTATTTAATAAAACATAGTTATAATTAAGTTAAAACTTTTAATTTTTTTTATCGGTTTATTGTTATTATAAGTGAATTTGTTGAACAAGATTAAATTATTTATTTTGAAAAACTTAAATATTCAAGTCAACGTGAAGCAAGAACACATTTATATACGAATTGTAGTTAAAAAACAGAAAAGTTTTATTATATAAAAAATTGGTGCTTGTGGTGTAGTTATATGTAATTTATATACCACTTATTTAAAAAAAGTTATTTGTGTTTATGTTTTAATAAAATACTGCTATACTTGCATTGTTCATTATTTGAATGCTAAATATTTAAAGAATATTTAGAGCTTGTTGCAGCTATGAGAAATGAAGTTAAAACTCAATGATGTAATAGTTCATCGATGCAGTTAAAATTACTAATGCAACACCTGGTCAGAACATAAAACTACAGTTTTATTTGGCAGTCAGTGTTTTGGAGAGAAACTGACAGCAGGAGCTACTGAATTTAAATTGCACTTAACTGTATCTGTTTGTTGTAGGTATTGTTACATAAAGATTAAATATTTTAAATTGCACGTAAATTGCTTTAAATTGTTTGAATTACATTTAAATGTTTATTAGTTTGTTAAGCCTTTTACATTTTATGGCTCACTAAAGTTTTATTTTACTTTAAGTTAATTGTTTTTAAACTTATGCAATAGATTTGAACAGCTGCTAGTTATACAATTGTTTTCAAGTTTATTGCACTAACCTTCGTCTAACATTTAGTTTGCATTTTTAAGTGATTTGTAAAAGTTTTAAAGTATTTAATTTTTTGACAAATAGATTTTGTATTAGTGTTTTGTGAAAATTTTCATATTCTTAAACATGTGAGTTTTATGTATTTTTAGTATTAATCTAAACTAACTAAATTATAAAAAGATTTATCTTATATATTTTTGATAAAGCTTAGTTTGTTTCAACAAAATAAATTAGTGTTAATAGAGCTTTAGTTATAGTTTGGTTATAATTAAAGTAACTTATTAAAAAATCAAAATGTAGTAACAAATATACATTATTTATTTTGTTTTGATTTATTTTATATGAGTTGTTTTAAACATTTGTAGACGAAAGTATTTGATTTGTATAAAATTAAACTTTATTTTTTTTAATTTAAAAAATAAACTTACATGATACTATACAAAATAAAACAATTTTTTGTCTGTACATGAAAGTATTACTACTACTTTCGTTTAAAGCATTGTTTTTAAATAAAGTTACCAATATATTTCAGGGTTTCTTTTTTATTTTCATTTTTTTCAAGCTCAGTTAGTTGACCCTTGGTGCAAATTTATTTTTGTGCAATTTTGTCTTTGTACAGTTTTGACCTGTTCTCGTTTAAACTACTGTAAATACCACTGCCTTAAACAATTAAGTATGACTAAATACATGTCCAGAGCAATTTTTAGTTTAAAAGAAAAAGTTTAACGAAATTGTAGCGTAACAAAGTATTTCGAAATAGAGCATTATTTCGCCCTTTGCTACTTTGAGTGAAAGTGCTTATTTTAGTTATTTTTATCATTATTAATAATAAAAAAAATTTACATAAATTGATGAATAAAGTTATATGAAAAATGACCTGTTTAACTACAGTTCCATGAGTACAATTTGTAATATGTAAAAAAAAATCGTATATTTGACGTCATTATTAATAAACGCAAACAGCTCATTGAACTATTTGTTTATATTTATCTTAATTATTGCTTGTTTAAGAAATGGTTTGGTATATAAGTTTAGACTGCATTGAGCGGAATAAAAGAAAAATAATAATAGTGAGTTTTATTTAAAAACATGCTGATAAAGTAAGAGATATAACTATTTAATGGAATAATTTCCTCTGTAAAAAATAATAAAGTTGTTTAGTATATATAGATTAATTTTGTTTTAATTGTTACTCATGGAAGCTAGTATACACTACAAGTTACTACTCATATTACGAGTAACTAATAGCCTATTTTTTTAAAAGTGTAATTTGTGTAGTTAAGTAGCTTTTTATAATAACAACAAGTAATAAAAAAACATACAGAATTAGCTAAATATTTTACGGTATTTAAATTTTCAAAGCCAGAAATTAATAAAATTAAGTTAATACTAATAAATAAAATACTTAATAAAAATACTGTTTACAAAATATGTGAATAAAGTTTGTAATAAACAGATTAATTGCATAACAAACTACGCAGTAAAATTAGAAGCTGTTTAGTCTATATAAAGTTAAATAGTATGTATTTTTGCTTTTAAATTATGTAGTGTTTAGTTTATCAAAAGTGACTATTAGGTCTAATAATAAATATTAAAATAGCAAAGGTATATGGTAAACTACTTAATTTATAATGTTTTTAAGCTTTTAAATTAAATTGAAACTTAAAAGTTACAAATTTATCTGTATTGAAAAAAAGTTTTCTTTATTTATTTTTATTGTGTTAAGTAAAAACAAGTAAAAAATAGAAAGTTTTTTTTTCTCAACAATTTTTTAATAATTATTTAAAATGGCAAGATTTTTTGACATTATAGTTTCAATTATTTTACGTAGACAGTTTATCATTAAATGTATTGTATTAGTTCTTAAAACAAAGTACTACACAAAAAAAAAATGATTCGAGTATATTTATTACAGTGTTTCCTCAAAAACTAACATTACTTTATATAATTGAAATTGGAGTAAAGAAACTTTTTTTTCACAGTTGCAGTAATTAAAAATTTGTTAAGATGCTTTTAAAACCTTTTTTTGGCAATTATACATTTACAAAGAAAACTAGTTAAAAGTATATTTTTAGAAAAACTCGCAACATTGCTTTAATTAACTTTTAATGATCAGGGGTTTTGATTATATGCAAACTAAGTTATATTTTTATTAACAAAAAATAACAATGCTCACAATATGTCTGTTCTTTTTTTCTATACTTTTGATTTTTTTAACAATAAAGCAATTCAAAAATATTGTTATTCCGCATTAATGAAAAAATATATATTAGGGACTTTAAAAATGATCACTTCTATATTAATCAAATATTAATTTAAGCATTGAAACACTAAAACACGAAAAACAACGACAATAAATAAATCACTGAATGATAAATAAATGATAAATTAATCTCTACGGATTCAAATTTTGTGACAGCTTTATTAGTATTTTGTATTTTTTGAGCTGCAAGAGAAATACTTGTTTAAAGTACCGTTATATCAGCTGTTTTTCTTTTCTTACCGCTGGCGATTTATTTTTGTGTTTATAACTGATTAAAGTTGTCTGAAAAATACTTTATTGGAAGTTTTAAGTTTATAACTAACTTAATTTTGAGCATCAAGTGGCACCCGTTGTACTTTAATTTCAAAAGTATTCGAAAAAGGTGGTTTATTGACAGTGAAACCAAGTAATAAACAAAATAGTTAATTCTTTCTTTTATCATTGTTTGGATAAACATTTTACCAAGTAAGTTGAGAAATTTTTGAAGTCAACACATATATTTATATTATTACATTCAATTAAATAATTTCACAAGGTTTTTATTTTGTAGTTTTACCACTTTTGTTTTATTTTGTGACACAAAAAAAAACTTTTTCGTATATAATTTATTAATGAAAAAAATGCGAAATCTTAAACATGTGATACTGCATTTATTTTTTACAAAACAAATTAAAGAAATCTCAATATAGATTCAAATCACTTTTCACCAGTTGACCTATTAAAACTTGCTATCTATATAAAGAACTGCTAAATGAACTTAATAAGCTAAATGTACATTAAGTATTAAAAGGTTAGTTACAAATTAATATTTTAAATGAGACTTTTGTTGAAATGACTATTGTCTTAATATTTATAAATGTATATTTACGTAGTAATATACTGTATATAATACTTGTTTATAATTTACTAATGATTTATTAATTAAAAAGGTAATGACCATTATTTAATATAATTTTTATTTAAAAACTAATCAAACCATAACAGTTCATTACTTTTGTTTTAGTATTGAAAAATTTTAAGTTTTAATAAAATTGTTTACAGAAAACATTATCCAACTATTATTACAATGAGTATTACTTCTTAGTTAAGTGAAATAAAAATTTTTTTGATTATAATAAAGAACAAGATGAAGCAAGCACGCGTTTAACTTGAGTTTCATTATAAAAACCTCTAATATATTAATTCTGAGTTTTGTTAGCGTTAATTGTGATAAACGCAAAGAGTTGATTGAAAATTTTACATATTTTTTTAATAGCTATTGCTCGCTAAATGGTATTTTCAATGTAAGTTTAAACTGCATATAGCGGTGGTTATAAAAGTAATTAAGTTTAAATTATTCTACAAAACTGTTTGAAAAACTATTGTAGCCGGTTTATTCTAAATGTAAATTTGTTGATGCAGAGTTATTAATTAACTTTTTATTATATGTTATTATATTCAATCAACTAAAGTTTTGCCTTTTATTCAACTGCGGAAAATCGAACTTTGTAAACAATAAACTTTATCATGTAAACATGTATTTTTATTCATCTTAAACTCATTACTAATTGAAATGGATAATTTTTGTTACGTATTTTATCTTTATGTAAAATGTATGTTCTTTGTAAACTAATGTTTAAAGTAAGAGCTATTTAACTTATTTTTATTATTTTCAGATTAGAAATATTTTACTTATAGTTTTTTTAATATATTTAGTTTGTAAGCTACTATGGAAACAAAATTTTATTTTCTTATAATTAAATTAGAATACAATTAATAGTATAAACTACAAGTAAATGTTTTATTTATTATAAAGTAATTTATCTAGTTCAGTTTTAGTTGAATAAGCAGTAAACATAAAACAAAAAAGAAATTTATCTGTTAAGGTAGTAAATACGTGTATTAGATTTAAACAAATTATTCACAAAAAACGGTAATAATTGAAAAAAGTACTTTAGTTTGATTTAAACATTATAATTAGATATTACTTATTCTGTTTTGTTTAAATTAGTGGTTTTCACGATGTGCTCAAAACACTAAAAATTTGATTTTAACAATTTAAAAATTAAGTGGTCTAAGCTATATAGTAAAAAATTGTTTGAAATTCAAATTAAATTTTGAAAGAAAACTTTTAAAATGATTACTACATTTTTATAGAGATTTGAGCTTTGTAATTTTTTTTTCAAAGTTAGTGTGCAGTAAACTACAGTAAATCTATTAGTTTAAATCAAAACTAAAGTTCGCTCAAGGTAAGATATTATTTTAATCTTATTATTATATTATAATTTTAGTTAATAAATAATATATTATAACTAGTTTTAAAAACTTTTGATTTTTTTTTTCAAGTCTTTGTTGCTATGAGTGAAAGTGCTAAACTAATTGTATTATAAAAATCAAATTGTTTATTTTCGATAATAAAAAAAGAATTAGACGAAACAAGCGCAAATTTATGTTTATGCCCTTTAAGTATAATTTATTTTGAACAAAAATGAAGTTTCGTTGACGTCATTAATAATAAACACAAACGGTTGTTTATATATTCTTATAATATTATAAAAAATATCATTTGATATATAAATACCAGTATTTCTTATTTTGAACTGCATAGAGCGGTATATTACAAAAAAAAATATTGTAACGATGTCGATATGGTAATAGGTACGATATATTAGTAACATAATGTTTTATGCAAGGGATAAAAGTATAGTTATCTAAAAATATATTACTATTGTTACAATTAATGACTATTAAAATTCGTGAAGTTTCTTAATCAATAAATAAATTTTGAAAAAAATCTACAGCCTCTACTTAAACGTCGTACAAAAAAATTTTTACTAATTTTAAATAACTTTACTACTTATTTCACATAAAAAAACTTTCTCTTTGTAGATCTCTGTCTCTTTCTCTGTCTAGATTAATAAACAAGTGGTTACTGTAAAACTAAGTGAGCAATATTTCTAAGTTAATGTTTTCAGTACATACGTATGACAAACAAACTTATGTAACAACTAAATTAAACTTCTTTAATAATGAGACTGAAATAAACCTAACAGTACTGTAAACTCAACAAGTTACTATTTATACTTCATGTAACTAATAAATTTTGTTTTCGAAAATTTTTTTTTATAATAAATAAAGTCTAACGACAACTAGTACATGCTTAGCTTAAATTAATTTAAGTTATATACGATAAAAATTTACTTGTAAATTAAGGTAATAGTTGATATTCAATTAACATAAGTATTAAAAATTTGTATCAAAATAAAAAAGCACAAGTAATATTTAGCAATTAAAACATTTCTAATACTTTTTTTTGGATTTCGTAAAAAAATGTTAAAAAACTAACTTTTATATATAACACTAACACATTTTTTTATTTACACAATGATTTTAAAAGACAAAAAAACTTTATTTTGTTTTTTTTAAGCATGTGTTATTTAGTGAAGTAACTATAAAAAATGCACAGCTTTAAATAAAATAAATTTAAAAATAATCTTTATTTACAAATTTTAACAATTTTCAAAGTTGTAAAATGATTTATTACTTTTGCCGCTATTAACAGTCTTCGATTAGTAAATATACAAGCTTAGTAAAGTATAATCTAATAACAAAGTCTCAATTTTTGTCCCTGTAGAGCTAATTATACAGACTTTCAACATATAAAAGTTAAGTGTATACAAAGTTATTTTGTTTTGCTACTAACTTTAGCCTATAAATACGTAAACTTTATAAACTTAAACTACAAACAGATAACTTTTTTTAAGTTTATATACATACATAAAAAATAATAGTTCAAAAGAAACCTATTTTATAAAATCAATAAAAATGTAGATAAGACATATAAATATAAACAAGTTGTTCGAAATAGAATAAAGTTTACAACTTCTACATAGAAAAAAATTGTCATGTGTTTGTTTTTGTATGGTTTAGTTTATTGAATAACAACATGTAAAAAACTTCATACAAACGATGTTAGCAATTTGAACACTCTTAACATCGAATCTTTTGAAACATTAAGTTCATTACAGGCAATTTTGAGATAGTAAAAAACCCAATAAAATTAAAAATAAGTACGTTCATTCGCACTTTACAGTGACATAATATAAAAAAAAACTTCGATTTGTTTTGAGGTGTTTTTTTAAGAGTGTTAGTTTAAAAATACAAATAATAATATATATACATTATAATACATATAACATAAAAAATTTAGCCGTATTTTATTACAACATTTATGTTGTAATATTTAAAAATATATTGTTAAATAGCTAGTATTTAATAACAAGTAAATTAATAAAAACATTATTTTGTAAAGCAATTAAGGTAAACTTGTTTAAAAACAAATAGTAGCTTAACAAAACTTATCGCTAAATGTATGAAAAGTATAAAGTGAAGTTTTTATCATTTTTTGAAAATGTTTCACTTTTGATAAAATTATGATTATCCAGATTGTTGAATGTTTAAAATCGCTACTAATTTATTTACTGCTTTTTAATTTTTTGAATTGTACAAATATTTGTTTTTGAATAGTTGATGTAGAAAAAAAAGTCAAATATTTAAACACATTAGTATAATTATTTTACTTAACTAAATTCAGGTTTTAAGTAGTTGCTAGTATATAATGTAGTCATGCATTTTATTTCTTAGGTACACATGTATATACAAAGAAACAAACTATAGTTTAAAATAAAAAAATTAAAGGAAATAAGTAGCGAGTGCAAAATACTTTGAAGTTTTTATATTTTTTATTAGCTCTGTTTCAAAGCAGCTCATTTTGACCGATCAAAAGTAAATTTTCTTTACTTATATTAATCGATTTAACGGCTGCGTAAACGATAAACAATATTAATGCAAAACAGTTAATTAGAAATTTATAAATACTACTGAAAAAATGAATTAAACAGATCAATTTACTAAAAACGTTTTACTTAAGAACTGTCTTTTATCAAAGCTCTTAAGCTTTATTGTAAACCTTTGATATTATTACATTCTTTTGTTTACATATATAATCTAAGTAGCATTTAATTAACTTTTTACTATAAGATCACATTTTATTTTTAACAGATTTGTAGACAACTTTATATTCTAAAGCTATCGTTTTAAAAGATTTCGAATTATATATACCTTGTATAGTAGTTAACAAAAATGAAGCCTAAGCATATTGCTAATACTACAGATTGCAAGTTGTTTAGCTTACAATATAAATGAAACCAAGTCGTATACTTTAATGATTATAAGTTTTCTTTATTACCAGGTCAGTTTATAAAAGTATAAACCTTACTTCATTACTTTAATTAATGACACTTATTTTGAAAAAAAAACGTGTAGAAAAAAGTGTTTTAAAACTTAATTTTAACCACGAATTAGTTGTCACTAAGCATTAAGATTTTGTTTGAAATTGTTTATCATTAAGTACAAAAAGATTTAGTATAGTTTTTCAAACTATACTAAAGTAAAAATTTTAGTATAAATGAAGTACAAATGAGAATTTAGGGATTTTTGGCTTTTAAATTTAAATCGGTTAGAAATTTTTTCGAAGGCAAACTATTAGGTCAAAATTTCATCGCATTTGTTGATGAAAAACTAAACAGTACTTATTTTTGTTAAAATTGGAGTAAATAGATTTTTCTTCTACATTCGCATTAATCAATTACTTTTTAAGTATTTAGCTAAATACTTTATTATACAATCTATATACTGCCTTTTTTCTGCTAAACTTTTGTGTAGACAATTTTTCATGTTGCTTTATACTAATTTTGAACGATAAAATGTTTTGTTTATAAACAAAATAGTTTTCTATATTTTTTTAATTTCCGTAATAAAAAAACCACTACATATATTTTTAGTTTAAAAATTTAAAATTTTTCTAAGCCACAAAGCAAATAAATAAATAAAGAATTAAAATTGCGCATTATTTTAAAAGAATATTTTATAGAGTATAAATTTAAAGAAATCAACTTTAATCATATTATAATTAAGAGTTTGAGTCTTACTAACAGAGTTAAGCAATTTAAGCTTTAAAATTAATAACAGTTAATCAAAATGTAAGTCATATTAGTTCCTTTTATACTTACATTGATTAGCTCTATTTGAATTAACTTAATCTGACATTAAACTTTATAGTTTAACTAGTATTTTCTTTAAGTTTTGAATATTAAAACAAAAATATACGCTTAGAACTAAAAATTGAGAAATGTTTAGATCAAGCTGCTAAAATTCTGAAATACTTTTATTAAAACACGTAGGCGATTACTCTCAATTGTTGTAAGTAAGCTTAGGTGTAAAGATTAAACAAAACCTTTTGATATCAAATAAAGCATAACGTAGTTTATATTTATTAGTATTTATCTACTTTTTTGTATTTATACTTTAGTTATTTCAGTAGTAAGTGTAAAATAATTATAGTAAATCTAAAAAAATTGCTGAAATCTTTATTATAAAATCATTTTTAAATAGCTTTACTCGTTTTATAAAACTAAGAATTAAGTGTTCGCTTGTTTTTAAGTTTTTTAACGAGTCTAATAAATGTAAATAAACATTACTTAATGTTTAAAACAAGAACCTCACCTAAATTAACAAAACAATTAACTTTTAGCAGCATAAAAAGTCAAAACATCAAAATAGCTTAAATGCTAACAAAAATAAACCTTAACTTAACTATTTGTCCTATACAAATTATTAAAACTATTTTGAAAACCTTTCATCTGAAATTTTTTTTTCTCAAATACCTTTTTTTTGATTATATTTATTAGAAAGCATTCTTTTTTTTTTGACTTATTAAAAGTTAGATAATGTAATTTGATTATTATCGGCCAATTTGATATCTATTTCAACATTAAACTAGTTTAAGTTTGTTTATATGTCTAGTTTTTATTTAAACATGGTTTATATTAAACATTTTGTTTTTTTATATAAAAAACACTTATATAAATACAATTCAAAATTAGATAAAAGTATGAATTTTTTTTAAGGTTAGCAACCTACGATTCGTAAAAAAAAACCTTCTAAAGTTTTAAAAGAAAGTATTACAAAAGATGATTTTTTTAAATAGTTAACAACTAAAGATAACAAATATATTTTCGGATTTATGCACCATTAAGCCTCAGCACTTAGCAAGTTAATTTACTCTAACATGTTTGTAAACAGTGTTATAGTATAAAATTGTAGTTGTTAAATATGAAATATTTATTCTTTAGAATATTTTAAAATTTTTACCACTTACAATATTGATTATACTGTTTGATAAAATAAAGTTTATGTAAACATAGCGCACCAAACTACTTAAAAAGAGTAAAAATTGATTTAAACGTTTATCATAATTTTTTAACACGTGAACGTTTAAGTGACGTAACAATGTAAAAATTTACAAGTTTGTGTGAAAATTTTTATAAATCCAGCAGAATTTTTTGTCAGGATTGAACTTTCTTTAAATAAAATATGACTTCCTTACCATAAGTATTTTAACCGCAAAAGTGGTTCAAAATTTAAACTAAATAAGTTTAAGGAACATTACGTAATTAGGACAAAATTTTAGGTCATTATTGGTCAAACTTAACCTTTATAAAAAAATATTGTATTCATAAATGATACTAAAATAAATATCAGAATACTGCCAATTTAAGTTTAACTACATTTTAACCTAGATAGTTAGTATTCCAGTTAACAAAAATAAGCTAATTTTATTTTAATTAGCTAAATGAAGTTTATTTGTAATTTGAAATTAAACCCTGTTAAAATTTTCACAAAGTACTTTTGTTTTAAAATCAAAAATTATTAATTAATTATTTTTCTAATATATGTAACAAAACAAAATTAAAATTTTTATTTCTTTATTTAATAAAGCATAAGCAAGAAATTTTAAAAATATAAAACCATTATTTGCGACAAATAAATAACAACACTAATACTTATTTATAGTTTACAGTAGTTTTGAATAATGTCAATAATTATTTAAATATAAAGTTTTTAAACTACAACTATTATAGAATTATTGCACTAAACATAATTTTCTTTTTTTTTCATTTTATCTAAAGCTCAAGGTGAATTTTCAAAGTTTTACAAAATTACTGTTTTTGTTTATCAAAATTTTATATAAATGTAATCATTTCTGTTATTGAAAAAAATAGTACCAATTCAAAGCTTACGTTTTAACAAATTTTTGAAAAGTGTTTAAAAAAATTGAGTATAAGTTCAACAGAGTACGAAAGCAATATTTTGAAAATAACAACGATTATTTTTTCTGCTTACATAGTGCATTGTATAGTGACGTACCAAAAAAACTAGCGCGTTTTTCAGTGATTTTTTTTATGAAATTTTCCAATTACAACGGTGTCCAATAAAAATTATATTTAACTAATGTTTAGACAAAAGCAATGTAAACTAAAGTAGTGTAAGCTTAGATACAAAATTAATATTAAAATTTGTAAACAAACAAAAACTACTACTTTTCCAATCGATCTTAGGATTTTAAAACTTCAATTTAAACACTATTATTCTTACCTTAGGGAAGACTACTAGTTCTCACTCAAGGCATTTTTTGATTAATTTAAAAATAAAAATGTAGTGTAAAAAGAACAAAAAATATAAAAAAAATAATATATTTCGTTGATTAACTTATTTTACAGTATTCTTTAAGAATTATTAAAATTGCTTGATGTTAAATGTTATAAACATATAAGTTATATAATTGAACATTAGTAAAACCGTTAATTAAATATACCATGAAATTTTAGATAGAAAAATTGTATACAGCGTAGGAATAAAAGTAGTCAAATTTTCCTTCTACTTATTGAACAGAAATCGCTGCATATGCGCTAAATAGTGACGTACTAAAGCGAGGAGCGCGAATGTTTTGTAAAAATTATTGGAAAGTAGGCAGATGTAAATCAGGTGATAAAAAATAGACTTAGATAATATAACCGATTTATTTTTACTGCCAATGGCAATTTATAAATGTACTTCATCATATCTTAAGTATTAAATATTAAAAATCAATGTAGGTTTTTATTTCAGTTAAATCAATAATTATATCGCTAAAATGATATTAAAATTTCGAATTTAATACAAATAACTTATATATGAAACAGGTTTAATTTTTCATACTTACAAACCGGTTATTTTAATTTTTATACGCATTTAAACAAACTACTAACAAATAAAATTTTAAATAAGTAATACTGTATACTTAGTTGTATTGTAACTTAAAATATGTGAAAAGGATTAATAATTTTCAAAAACAAATTATTAACTATAGAAAGTAAAAAACAGCATGGATAAATATCATGTTATGTTAGTACTACTAAGATATATAGCAATTATTATTTTTGTAAATTGTTTAAAGTTTGTTTAGTTTGTTATCAATAAAAAACATGTTTTATATATAAGTTAAAGATTACGTTTAACTTAATTTTTATGATGTTATATGCAATAATGTGTTAGAATCTTTAAAAAAAAAACTTATTTTTAATACTATTGAAAATAAAATTTACTACTCCTCGCTTTACTTTAAGTTCATGTTTATAATAAAACGCTTCAGTTTGTAAATCTAGATTGGTACTACTCTACAACTACAATTAAACTGTAAAAAAACTTTTAAAAACTTATAAAAAAATAATACAACCTTAAAAATATTTAAAAAAGCTTAAAAAAGGAAAATCAAATTTACTTTATTACTTTAATAACATTTAATACCTGTATCAGGATATTAACTTTACTTTTAGAAAAAACCGTGTATCAGTTAGATAAACAGTAATTAAAACCCAAAAAATGTTTAACTTAATGTTAAGTAATACTTAATTTAGTAATTTATGTTTAA
This sequence comes from Thalia democratica, assembly GCF_965202585.1. NCBI lineage: Eukaryota > Metazoa > Chordata > Thaliacea > Salpida > Salpidae > Thalia > Thalia democratica. Next base: position 93,049,125 of record NC_139166.1, on the reverse strand, counting down.
CTAGTTATAAAGTTTTGATGCTTTTCATTTTGTAAGCCAATAATATTTTTTTTGAACTTATTTGATAACTAATTGGATAGACTTTTACAATTAAGGTTCTTCTTTCTTAGATTATTTATATCATACTTTATGATACTAGTTTATAAATTTAAAATCATTTAAAATTAGTTTTTTAATAAAATATTAAATAGTCGTGTTTTAGTTTGTTTTACATTGAAAAAATTCAATTAATAAATTAAAATTGTTAGATTTTGTTCAACAAAAAAATAAGAAAAATCTAGCATTAAAAAAAATAAACAAATATCGGAAGAAAATTACTTTATATTCAAACTTTTTAGCAAGTGCTTAAGGAACAAAAAAAACCTTGTTAATTTTTTAAGATTATTTTATTTTAAATGTACGAAATATCCACTAACAGTTTTAAATAACAAGCTAATAATATTAAGACTAAAACTTATAAACAATTGAGACACATTTCAATCACAAACGTATCATTAAGCAAATAAATGTAAGATATACTTCAGCTAACCCTAATTTGTTACAACTCTTAAACTAATTAAATTAAAAGACAAACTAGACAAAACATACAATTCAACTTATAAAAATTAGATTGAATTACATCTTATTACTCAATAAAACGTTTTTAACGAATTGTAATTCAATTTTTTTTAAAACTTGCTGTACTAAAACGGTTTTTAAAACTTATAAATATAAACTGAACATAAATTTAGTTATAATTTGTAGTATTGTTTTCATGTTCAAAATTTAAAATAATTAAACTAAAATGTTTTTGAACTTTAGAAAAATCTAATATTATTGATGGTATTTATACTAATCGCGCAATCGCTTACACAACTTTTTCTGAAAAATGTAAGCTTTCAAAGTTTAGAAATTTCATAATAAACTATAACATTTACATACTTAAAACATTGTACTTAAAACACAAATTCTTTGTATAACATAATTGGTTAAAACTCGAAAAACTTATTTTTTTTTTGCAGCATGTGCGTAAAAAGTGACCTTTTAGTGACGTTGTGACAAGAAAAAACGCTGAATTTTTTTAAAGCTGTTAACAAGTTCCAAGTTGTACACAGCTAATACAATTCGAAAATTAATTTTTCAAAGGTATAATATTTTCACTGCGTAAGCGGTTTTAATTTTGTTTATTGTATATTATCCTTGTTTAAACACATGTTTTTAAAAATAGATAAAGCTAATGTGTGTCAAATTATCTTTAAAATACACTAAAACGATAATGTTTAAAAGATGATTTTTACAAACAAAAAAATATGTTTTACAGACTAGTTTGAGACTTAAAATTTTTTCTTTATGTTTTTTATACAGATTATTTATTTTTTTAAAATTCAATTATAACTAAACTGTTACTTTAAAAGTAAAGTTTAATAAACATATATTTAAAACTTGATATAGTTTTTAAATAGTTCTATTATTTTGAACTTTAATTTAAGTTTATTCTTGACGTTAACATAATTTAGTATTGTGAAAACTAAAATATTTAAAACGGTTTCAACAATAAGTTTAAGTTAAATAAGTAAGTATATATTGAAAATAATAATTTTTAAAATAATATATTAAATAAAAATTTTGTTAGTAGACTTTAAAAATGCAGAATTAGATTTAAAATTTTTACTTTTAGAATAATTTGCTACAAGATAAAAGTAAAAAACATGTTTTAAAGCAGAACTTTTATAACAAAGTAAGAATAGTTTTAGATGTTTTAATCAAAACAAGTTTTTACATGATATAAAATCAAAAGCTCTTTAACATTTTTAATATTTATCATTATCTGACAACTTGGAAACTTACCATGATTATATGGAAAGAATAAGAAAAAAAAATTGATAAAAATGAACATAATTGTCGTAATATGTTTTCTTGGGATTTGTTGTATAGTAAAGATAATAATTTGAATATTACTAATAATTTTGAAATGAATTTTTTTATCAATTGCGTTTTTGTGATTTCTCTAGATTATACTTTAACAAAAAATTGTTAGTGTGCTTTAAAATACATTTGAAAAGTATATTAATTTTAACTGCTAGCATTTGAAGTTTGAAGTGACGTAACAAAGAAAAAAATCAATTATAAGAAGTTTTCTCATAAGTTTAACAATTTAGAATATTTGGTCAACAAGCAGATTTCATTTTTCTTCGTTTTAATAGCGTAATGCGGTTTGTTTTATCTAAAGGTAGTTAGAGGAGCTGAAAAAAATCGAATATTTTTATCGCATTCAAGTTTTTAATTGTTTAGATATCGTTCAAAGTTAACTATAAAAATACATATTATTTATATCAGGCAGGTTAATCTACAAGAAAAAATCAGCTTTTAAATTGTATACTTTATAAGATAAAGTTTTGCACTATAAATAAAAAAAAATACTTTAAAATTTCAAATAGCTTAACATTCGGTAAGGAAACCAATTTTAAAGCAAAGTTGTATATATATCATAGTGTGTTCGATTTAAGTAGCTAATTAAACAATTAACAAACTTAGTTTGAAGTTAATGCTTTCTCTAAACAAGTTTAAAATGCTGTAAAAAACAGAATTACATTTGTAAAAATTGTTAACATTTACACCTTTTAGTCAGACAATAACAAAAAAAATACACATTTTTAAATAAGAAAAAAACCTAAATAAATAATCAGTAAACATGTTTTGACCTTACAGAAGTACAATTAATAATTCTTTTGCAAGCAGCATTTTTATAATTACACTGCAAACTTGAAGTTTTTTAACTAAAAACTTTAAATTTACAAATGTGACTTCAATATTAATTTATTTAAACCATATATATATATATATATATATAGAAGTAAATGATAATTTGCTTAAAACTTTAAGTTATATATGTTTCAAAAATGATTAACAATTAATTTTTTAATTTTAGTTCCATAAATTTAGGGGCATGAGTTGTAAAGTTTTTTAGATTTATAAGCTTTCATATTGTTTAAATATTTAATTTTAGTATAACTACTTCCTAGCATGTCAACCTTCGTACGTGATATTTTGTATTTATAAGTGTTATGTATCTAAAAAATAACTCTAAGAAAACACAGTATTAACCTTTTTTTAAACTTTATTTTTGAAGTACTTACAACATAAAAATTACAATTCTACCAATTAAAAAAATTTTGAAAACTATTGGTTTAACCCTTAGTATGTTGTTTTTGTAGCAGAAAGTAAAAAAACAATACCCTAGTATAAATTACTAAAACTCAATTTAAGATTTGGTAGGAAATAAAAAAATCGAAAAAAGTTCAAATATACACTATAGATATATTTTAAATTCAAATAGTATAATCACTGAATAATTTTGAATTTAAAAACTTTAAAACATCAAAGAAAAGTTTAAACTATAAAAGCAATCTAATAATTATTATTTTAAAGAAGTAGTTATTGTTTTGTAACACATCAAGTTATTTACATAGAACTTTTTGATTACAGTACTTATATTTAATTGTTAGTTGAAAACTTTTATTCTTATAATCAGAAACAAATTACTTTATTACAAAACTGTACTTAATGAAGTAAAACGAATTTTTACTTTTACATAACAAGCAAAACCTTTTTGAAAATGTTCATTGTAGTTATAATTGTAAAATTCTAAAAACTAAAACTTTTTGAAATAGTTAATAAATTGATTTCGTTCAACAAAATTAAATCTTAAAACCCTATTTTTGTATAATTGTTATTTTTAGCATTCAATTTAACTTACTAAATGGCATGAATATAATTCTAATTTAATAAAACTATTTACAAAAATTTACAGCTTCTAAATCTATAACGTCACTAAAACAATCACGTTTTTAAAATTCAAAGAAAAAATAGCCTTAATTTTAGTTTTATTTAAGTTGTTGATTTTCAAATTTTGCAACCAATATGTTCTGTACAAAAGCATAAAAAAGCTTATTTTTCAAGTATAAACCGTGATAAGTTAATGAATAATTTTTTAAATTTTAAAACAAAAGAACTTTTATTTATTTAAAATAATTTAATGGACATTATCAACCTGTAGAATTAGCGAAATGTTTCAATAATTTTTATTTCTAATTTAAGATTTTAAAATTCTTAGATCGACAATATAGTTTACTTACAAAGCTTATAATGTAGTTATAAATTAGTAGTGTTTTTAGTGTACAATTAAAAAAAGTGTAGACAACATCTACAAATAAAGCTTAAAACTGACCGTTTTTTTTCTTTATTTATTTTTAAATAGTATTAGACTTTAATTATAATAGGTTATAATTTGTTTATAAAATTTAAGTTAATGTTTTTTTTTTATTATGAACGTTTATAGTACTCGATCATTTTTATATCAGTTTAAGACCAACTGTTTGAGATTTTGAATTTCGATTACTAGGATATTAAAAAAAACTAAAATTTTTAAAAACAACAAAAGTTTCAAACTTGAAATTTTAGTTTAATCAAGTAAAACTGCTAAATATATTTTTGTATGATTATAAAAATTTACCTAAATGATAAACCTAATAATGTTTAAAATATAAAGTAAAGCCTAAAGTTTATAGCACACTAAGCTAACATACTAAATTAAAAATAAATATGTATTCGCTTTTCAAAAGGCTCTTAATACTACATGAAGTTTAATAGAATTTAGTTATAATACAATGTTTGTTCTGGTAAGAATCTTCAGTTAACATTATGTTGTTAGAAATTTTTGGAGGTGATTTTGTGTAATTCTTTTGTAAGCAAGTACTTTATAAGCCTACTGAAGTTTATTTACATGTTAGGGTTTGTAAGTGATTAAAACTGTGCAAATAATCATTTTACAAACTTCTCGTAAAGAAACTTCTAGCTTTCGATTATAATTTTAAGTAAAAACCTTCAATTTTACGTGTAATTAATTTCTGTAGTAGTTGTAGTAGACTACTAGCTTTTAATACTATTAAATTTTAGTTATCCACTAAGCTTAGGTTAAAAACTTTTATTTAGAACTATTTACATTATTTAGCTTTAATTTAAAAAAAATTACTAATTAGGCTTTTAATATAAACAATTCTTTTGTTTTTTAAATCATCATATATCTAAAAGTAATAAACTTTTAAAAACTGTATAAATAACACTTTTAAAAGCGAAATATTTTCGTAAATTGAGGTTTTATTCGTAATAAAAATTAAAAATAAAAAATAAAAACAATTAGATTAATTATTTGAATAAGTTAAATGTGTAAACTAATTTTCAGCAAAAAAACATTAAAATATTGTAGAACGTAGTCCAAAATCTAAGCTAATCACAGTAGCTCTGTAATATTTAACTTTAAGAAGTTTGTTGAGTAGTATTTGATAAACATACGAATCTTATTAAAATAATTCCCTTAGGTAACTTTAAGTATAATTTAAAGTGTAAAGAAAATGATGTTTTATATACATATCTAATAATGAGCACAAACAGCTCTTTAAACAATTTCGTAACAATAACATTTTGTATGTTTTTATAATAATTATTATTATTCTCAATATGCAGCAAGTATTTAGTTTAATAAACATTAACCGGTATATAAAATAAATATAAGACTTTAATGTTGAAAAAAGATATTGATGCAGTAATAGATATAACTTTTTTCTTATATAAAGGGTTTCTCTAAAAAGTATAAAATAATCAACTAAATTTAGATTACTTATGTTTTTATGTTGACTAATGAAGTTTGTAAACAGATACAAAATAACAAGAAACAACATTTAGAAAAGTAAAGACAATTTTTACTTAGCTTTGTAAAACCTAAAAACTATATTATTTAAGTTTTTTAATGGTTATCTCACAAATAAATTAACAAAAAAAACTTTTTTTTTTATAAACTTGCTAACTAATATGTTTTGTTTTTGGAGTAAATTATTTTTTTTTATTGATGTCTTATTTCTATTTAATAGATAAAAATAATTAAAATGAAAAGATTTTAATTAGTAAGTTAGTCTAGTTGAAATTGTAAACTAGATTTTAATGAAATTTCACATTAAAAGAACGATAAAAGTACTGAAAATTTAAGTTAACTAAAATTGCCTTACAGTTTGTAACTAAATAGTACTTTTTCAGTAATATTTGATAAACAAATAAGTTAAATTCAAATTCGTTACTTTAGGTAACTTTAAAATAAACTGATGTTTAAAGAAAGAATAACTTTCATTGTCTTCTTTATACTGACATTTATATTATATATTCATTAACAAAAATTATACTTTGTTCATAAATTTTTTTTTCGTCGAGTTTAGACTGCATTGAGCAGTATATCTAGATAACTGTATTTAATTTTCAAGAAATTAAACTGTATTTAATAATCAAGATACCGATGTAGTAATAAATATAACTTTTTGATGACATGAAACTTTAAAATATACAAAATATACATAAAACTTTTTAAATATAAATCATAGTCATAAAACATGAACTAACTTTGTTTAAACTGATGACAATTGAACTTCACAGACAGAAAATTATAAAGATTTATACTAATCACAAAAATAATTCTTTTCTACTACAACGCTTGTATTTACTAAAATATTACTTTACTTTCATAGTTTTAAATAACTACAACACATGTAATTTTAAAGTTACAAAATGTTATAGCTAGTATTTTTAAATTGATACCTAATTTAAAATCAGAGCCGACAAAAAGTAGAGACAAGCTGTTAAAAATTAGCTACAAAAATTACGAAGCAAAGTTATATAAACACAAGCTAATATTACTATCAGCATACGTTTAAACTTAAATTAATTAACATTTTATGATTTTGTTAATGACTTAGAATAATATTAAACAAGTCAACGTTTGAATACAATTCCATTTTAAAGTAAACAAAAAAATATTGTCGTTGACGTCATTTGTAATGCAAGCAAACTGCTGTTTAAAAATTTTGTATACATTTATAACAACAATTGTTTGTTCATTACATTTCTTAAACTCGAGTTTAGACTGCATTTAGCGGTATACAAGAAATAGAAAAAACACATAACTACATTGTATATCATGCCTTTAGCATCTTTTAGTTTAAATTAAATTGAATGTTATCAAAATAAAAAAAAATTATTAAGTGTTATTAGATTGATACTTTATTTAAAGTTAGAACTTACAGAAGTAGAGAGAAGTTATTTAAAGTTAGCATCTATATAATTTACAAAGCAAAGTGCATATAAACACAAGCTAGCTAATGTTACTGTGACTTTTTATTAAACTAAACTAAATTAATAAAATGTTTTACGTAATGTTTTAATTAAAGATTAACACTAAACAAGCGAAAGTTTCACTTTATTTCCATGACTATAATTTAAGTTATACAACAAAAAAAAAATTGTAGAAGTCATATTAGTAATTAACACAAATAGCTGTTTATAAATTTCTGTAGATAATTATATTAACTATTATTTGTTGATCATAATTATCTATACTCGAATTTAGAATGCAATTAGCGGTATATAAAACTCCAGAAAAATAATTAAAACTACATTGTTTATTATGCTTTGAGTATCTTTTAGTTTAAATGAAAGTCATTAGAATCATACTATAAAAACTTAAGTATATAAAATAGTTTATTTTGTAGTTAACAGAAAATAATATTTTAAAATTTTGTACATATTTATTGAATCTGTTGTCAATTGTTATACTTGTTATATTTAAATTAAAACCAAACAAAGTGATATAAAAATATTTCAGTCATTAATAATTTAATTAAAACTAAGTTAATATAGTGTACTATAGAAATATTTATAAGCAATTTCTCGTTCACTGTTAAATAGAGTGGAAATACCGAACAATTTTTTTATTGATAATAAATGAAGACAAACGTGAAACAAACATACATTCAATTAAATTTCTATGGTTATTCTTTATATTCATTCTTTCAAAAATTTATTTTACAAACTAAGTTTCGGTCAAAGACCTCGTCAGTGCTTAAATAAATCTTATTCAAATAGTTTAAGAAAACTTTGTTAGAAATAAATGAAATAAAACAATAAAATGTTCTTATTACACATTGTAAAAAGTTATATTAGATTCTCTAAAAATAAAAACTTGAACAACAATCATATATTTATTTGAGCATATAACAAGTGAAACACAAAAACGTTTAACGAAAGTTTGAAAAAAAAAACTATAGCACATAAAGCATCATTATTCATCATTAAAAGCTTTAAACATTTAAACAACAAAGTGACGTAACGATGCTGTAGGACGTTCAACTTATAGTAAATTTTTTGTTTATAGTCAGTTAAATTTTACAATTGTTGTTTTTGACTCTTGTTGTTTAGTTTTTTTTTTTTTTTTTGAGCTGCACAGAGCGGTTTATACCTGCTTTTAGTAAAATTAAACTGTTCATTATTTATTATTTAATAAAATAAAAGTTAAGATAATTTATTGCAACATCTTTATAATACTTTCTACTATATATACAACAAAAATTTCAATTTGCCAAACGCAGTGCAAATATTGATTAAGATGTTATAAATACTAATCATCGATAAACATGGTGTTGTAATTTTAAACTACTTATTTAAAATGTTAAAATAAATTTATTTTGTTACGTCATTTTCAAGGTCGCATGAATTTCACTTCTAAGCAAATTTTTGAAAGTCTAAGGTTTTTTTTACTCTCAAATAGATAAGTTGATTAATACATTGTTCACTTCTACGATTATCTCTAAGTGTGTTATATTTCTTATTATGATCAATTATACTTTATCGATTAATATGATGATTAATTTTAACATGTTATATTTACTCAAATTAAAAAGGTTTTATTTTCAAATTTGACGTATTATATAACATAACTTTTGAAAGATTTTATCTGAGTAAAAATTAAAAAACTTATTATAACTTTAGCTTCTTGATATTTTATTTATTGTTGGTTAACTAAACGACAAGAAAAATTTTATTTTAAAATTATGAAATAATTTATCATAAACAAGGAAAATTATAATAAATATTTCAATTATACATACAATAAACTAAAGTTTAGAATAACAGGCAATTTATACTTAAAATGCATTTTAAACAAACTAGTTTTGTTAATTTCATTACACAAATGTATAAATAAACGTTAGATGACAAGGTACTTTGATTTATAAAATCCTAGTTCTATAGCCCGTTGTAAGTTTTAATTGTAGTTTTATAAATAAAAAACAACATTTTTAGTTGTCGTTCATAAAGTTTTGCGTTTTGTAGATAAAACCGTATTATACGCAAAGATATATATTTTTTATAGTTATGTGAATGAAAACAGAAAAGTACTGTTAAATTAAAAGTTTAAACTATCATTCGTTTAAAAGCATTTAAGCAGAAACTAATATTTTTAAGCTTCGAGATTAAAAAAAAAAGTAAGTGAAAAGTTTGAAAGACGTAATAAAATTCTTATTGTCAAATTTCTATAATAATTACATAAAAAGAGTCAGTAATTAAACTTTCTGATACTTTACAGATTTGTTGGTATATCGATATTGCACAACGCCGTGCATATTTAATAAATTGTTATTTTTGTAACCTTGAATAAACAACTTAACATAAATATAAATTTAGTGATTATAAAAATTAGTTCGTGAATATTTATGTTAAATTCAAAATAATCTTTATTTTCAAAATTCTTTATGCTTTTTATTATCTATTTTATTTAAAACAAGCAAGTGCGCTTCAAAAAGAAAAACTTATAAGTTAGGGGTAAGTATAATTGAAGAGAAATGCATTTAAATTGTAGTCAAGAAATTATAAGTACGAGAGAAGTATATTGACGTAACAATGTAATTACTGTTTTTTTTTTCTCTTTTTCTTTCGTTCTAATTAGTCGTTAGATTGCTGTAAAACAAAGTTGGAATCTGTTTTACCACGTTTTGTTTTTGAAACCGTATAGATCGGTTCAAAAAAAAAATTGCGGAAATTTATATTATAGAATTTTAAAAATTAAACAACTTTTAGAGTACTTTCATAAAAGATAAGTACTACTGGGTAAAACAAAACTTTAAAAAATAATTAATGTGAGTTAATCAAATAAATGAATTTTGTAAAAACTTTAAGTAAGTAAACTAAACCAATTGTAAATTATAAGTTAAGTAAATGTTTGATTTCGGGTTTTAATTTATATGTTTGAAAAACTATAACTTAGAAAATCTTTAAATGTTTAAATAAAACCTCACTATGATATTTTTGTTTTATTAAACTTTAAAAATCTATGCCTTTTTTTTTTGCGTTCTATAAGTCTTAAATACTTAATTATTAACTATTATTGTACTTTTTTTTGAAATTATGATACAATTTAAGCTGTATTATTATAGCAATAAACATATTTTTTTAATAAGTTCGTGACTAAAAATATAAGCTGTAATAACATTAAAAACACAACTAAGTTTTAGTATGTAAGTTAAAATAAATACTTCTGAAAAAGAAAAAATATTTTAAATAAATCAGGTCAAAAATAACTTGAGCGAATATTAAGATTTAAAAAACATTAAACTTGTATATGTAGTACGTGAAAAGTTTAATGACGTAACAATGCCATTATCGTTAAATTTCCATTAAAAAATGGTTAAAATAAGCTGTCAAATTACTTTATAATTAAGTTCATCTGGTATCGTTTTGAACTTAGTAGAGCGGCTTCAGTAGCATAATTTTCTGTTTAAAACAAAGTTTTAAACTTTGGAATTGTTTTATTTCTTATGAAGTACGTGTACAATGAAATTTCAGTTAGCAATTTGTTTAAAAATTTCTTAAAATGATGTTATATCATTTATTAAACGTCACTGATTTATACATCTATGATATAGCTAAGATAAAGTAAATTATAATATAAAGATATAATTTACACATCAACAACATAAAATAGTGAAAAATATATAAAACTTTGACTACGAACTTGAAGTTTTAGTGTTTGCACTTTGTTTTTTATAATTTATTTAACATTTAAGTTTTTTTGTTTAATATTTTTTATAACAGAGGTTTAAGCTTATTTAAACATTTTAAACTAAATTTAGTAATGTTTAGAAAGTAATGACATTGTATGCACATGTGCTTAATATTGATGTAAAAATATTGAATTTTTTTAATATTATATAATCACTGTTGTACCAAAGCGTAAAAACACCTTAATTTAACACTCTATTACACCATATTACAATTTCAAATGTATACATTACTTTAGATAAACATTTATATTTAACAAAATTTCAAACCAACTGTTCATTTAAAAATTTTTTATTTAAAAATTCAAAATTAAACTGTTTATAAGTTAATGCCATATAGTTTTTCATTTGTACTAATTTTAACCTTTTAAGAGAAGTTTTGACATTCAATTTTTTCATATTTATCACCAAACATTTAAGTATAGATACTTTGAAAAATTTTACTGTACAATATTAATTTATGTTTTGTATTTGTTAAAGAAGCTAATACTGTAGTGTTTTTCGAAAATCATTTATACTTTTAAAAGTATTATTAAATTCAAACTAACTAAATCAAATAATAATTCGAAAAAAATGTTAAGTATTCGTTAAATTTATAGATAACAAAACTATACATGGAGTAAGAATAAAAAACTTCTATCGATCAAAAAGATAAACAGTTACGTTGCATTCGCGATAAACAGTTACGTAATAAACATGCTTTTAATCAAAGAAAAAAATATAACTTAAAGTACATAGTGTGTTTTATTTAATGTAACACAGAAGGAACTAAAAACTAACAAAACTACAAACAATAAATAAAAAGCAGTTTAAACAAAAAACTTTTTAAAACTATTTTGTTTAAAAATCATATTCGATTAATTTTTTGTTGTCAATATTTTGTTTAATTGAATAGTATTGTTCAAAACTTTTTATACCTATGCATGGATGAGATAATATTTACTTTGATATTTTATGATATTTAAGGTATAAAAATTAGTTATAACATTAAAATACTTAATTTGTTTTTGTTGGAAGCTGTTAAAAATAAGTTTGTCTAAATCAAGCTATGATAATTCTCAATCTAGCTAAGTTACCTATTTAATAGAATTGTACTCATATTGTATAAAAACTACTAGAAAATGAAAAACGGGACCCCCAGAACGGGTTTTCGCGCGCCATTCCCGGACAAAACTTTCCCGGGCAGTCGTCCGGATCGTCGAATCGCGCTGGACCCTATTATCTTTTTGAACTTTTTAAAAGAGTCAAAAACTTAATTCTAAAATGCCTTATTTTCAAAACCTCATAATTTCGCTGTTTTCAATGCTAAATTTTAAAAAAGCCCATTTTCGCCCTCTACCGGCCTTGAACTGCTCGAAAACTGCCATTTCCGACTTCTAACTTTTACTTTTTTCAAAGTAAAACCAATGATGAATCGAGGTATTTGAGCGGTTTTCGATTTTTACTTTTACTTTTTTCGTCGAAAATCCAACATTGAATTACGGTATGTAAGCTTATTTCGATTTTTACTTTTACTTTTTCCGTCGAAAAACCAAGGGTCGAAGTGCGGAAAAGAGCTTTCATTTCAATTTTACTTTTACTTTTTTCCGACGAAAGTCGACGTTGGAAAAGGCCCATACTCGATTTTTACTTTTTTTCGGACAGAAATAAAGTCCAAAAAAGGACCTTTTCACCCGAAAACCGGTGTTTTGGGGTCCCCACGGAACCCCCAGAACGGGTTTTCGCGCGCCATTCCCGGACAAAACTTTCCCGGGCAGTCGTCCGGATCGTCGAATCGCGCTGGACCCTATTATCTTTTTGAACTTTTTAAAAGAGTCAAAAACTTAATTCTAAAATGCCTTATTTTCAAAACCTCATAATTTCGCTGTTTTCAATGCTAAATTTTAAAAAAGCCCATTTTCGCCCTCTACCGGCCTTGAACTGCTCGAAAACTGCCATTTCCGACTTCTAACTTTTACTTTTTTCAAAGTAAAACCAATGATGAATCGAGGTATTTGAGCGGTTTTCGATTTTTACTTTTACTTTTTTCGTCGAAAATCCAACATTGAATTACGGTATGTAAGCTTATTTCGATTTTTACTTTTACTTTTTCCGTCGAAAAACCAAGGGTCGAAGTGCGGAAAAGAGCTTTCATTTCAATTTTACTTTTACTTTTTTCCGACGAAAGTCGACGTTGGAAAAGGCCCATACTCGATTTTTACTTTTTTTCGGACAGAAATAAAGTCCAAAAAAGGACCTTTTCACCCGAAAACCGGTGTTTTGGGGTCCCCACGGAACCCCCAGAACGGGTTTTCGCGCGCCATTCCCGGACAAAACTTTCCCGGGCAGTCGTCCGGATCGTCGAATCGCGCTGGACCCTATTATCTTTTTGAACTTTTTAAAAGAGTCAAAAACTTAATTCTAAAATGCCTTATTTTCAAAACCTCATAATTTCGCTGTTTTCAATGCTAAATTTTAAAAAAGCCCATTTTCGCCCTCTACCGGCCTTGAACTGCTCGAAAACTGCCATTTCCGACTTCTAACTTTTACTTTTTTCAAAGTAAAACCAATGATGAATCGAGGTATTTGAGCGGTTTTCGATTTTTACTTTTACTTTTTTCGTCGAAAATCCAACATTGAATTACGGTATGTAAGCTTATTTCGATTTTTACTTTTACTTTTTCCGTCGAAAAACCAAGGGTCGAAGTGCGGAAAAGAGCTTTCATTTCAATTTTACTTTTACTTTTTTCCGACGAAAGTCGACGTTGGAAAAGGCCCATACTCGATTTTTACTTTTTTTCGGACAGAAATAAAGTCCAAAAAAGGACCTTTTCACCCGAAAACCGGTGTTTTGGGGTCCCCACGGAACCCCCAGAACGGGTTTTCGCGCGCCATTCCCGGACAAAACTTTCCCGGGCAGTCGTCCGGATCGTCGAATCGCGCTGGACCCTATTATCTTTTTGAACTTTTTAAAAGAGTCAAAAACTTAATTCTAAAATGCCTTATTTTCAAAACCTCATAATTTCGCTGTTTTCAATGCTAAATTTTAAAAAAGCCCATTTTCGCCCTCTACCGGCCTTGAACTGCTCGAAAACTGCCATTTCCGACTTCTAACTTTTACTTTTTTCAAAGTAAAACCAATGATGAATCGAGGTATTTGAGCGGTTTTCGATTTTTACTTTTACTTTTTTCGTCGAAAATCCAACATTGAATTACGGTATGTAAGCTTATTTCGATTTTTACTTTTACTTTTTCCGTCGAAAAACCAAGGGTCGAAGTGCGGAAAAGAGCTTTCATTTCAATTTTACTTTTACTTTTTTCCGACGAAAGTCGACGTTGGAAAAGGCCCATACTCGATTTTTACTTTTTTTCGGACAGAAATAAAGTCCAAAAAAGGACCTTTTCACCCGAAAACCGGTGTTTTGGGGTCCCCACGGAACCCCCAGAACGGGTTTTCGCGCGCCATTCCCGGACAAAACTTTCCCGGGCAGTCGTCCGGATCGTCGAATCGCGCTGGACCCTATTATCTTTTTGAACTTTTTAAAAGAGTCAAAAACTTAATTCTAAAATGCCTTATTTTCAAAACCTCATAATTTCGCTGTTTTCAATGCTAAATTTTAAAAAAGCCCATTTTCGCCCTCTACCGGCCTTGAACTGCTCGAAAACTGCCATTTCCGACTTCTAACTTTTACTTTTTTCAAAGTAAAACCAATGATGAATCGAGGTATTTGAGCGGTTTTCGATTTTTACTTTTACTTTTTTCGTCGAAAATCCAACATTGAATTACGGTATGTAAGCTTATTTCGATTTTTACTTTTACTTTTTCCGTCGAAAAACCAAGGGTCGAAGTGCGGAAAAGAGCTTTCATTTCAATTTTACTTTTACTTTTTTCCGACGAAAGTCGACGTTGGAAAAGGCCCATACTCGATTTTTACTTTTTTTCGGACAGAAATAAAGTCCAAAAAAGGACCTTTTCACCCGAAAACCGGTGTTTTGGGGTCCCCACGGGACCCCCAGAACGGGTTTTCGCGCGCCATTCCCGGACAAAACTTTCCCGGGCAGTCGTCCGGATCGTCGAATCGCGCTGGACCCTATTATCTTTTTGAACTTTTTAAAAGAGTCAAAAACTTAATTCTAAAATGCCTTATTTTCAAAACCTCATAATTTCGCTGTTTTCAATGCTAAATTTTAAAAAAGCCCATTTTCGCCCTCTACCGGCCTTGAACTGCTCGAAAACTGCCATTTCCGACTTCTAACTTTTACTTTTTTCAAAGTAAAACCAATGATGAATCGAGGTATTTGAGCGGTTTTCGATTTTTACTTTTACTTTTTTCGTCGAAAATCCAACATTGAATTACGGTATGTAAGCTTATTTCGATTTTTACTTTTACTTTTTCCGTCGAAAAACCAAGGGTCGAAGTGCGGAAAAGAGCTTTCATTTCAATTTTACTTTTACTTTTTTCCGACGAAAGTCGACGTTGGAAAAGGCCCATACTCGATTTTTACTTTTTTTCGGACAGAAATAAAGTCCAAAAAAGGACCTTTTCACCCGAAAACCGGTGTTTTGGGGTCCCCACGGGACCCCCAGAACGGGTTTTCGCGCGCCATTCCCGGACAAAACTTTCCCGGGCAGTCGTCCGGATCGTCGAATCGCGCTGGACCCTATTATCTTTTTGAACTTTTTAAAAGAGTCAAAAACTTAATTCTAAAATGCCTTATTTTCAAAACCTCATAATTTCGCTGTTTTCAATGCTAAATTTTAAAAAAGCCCATTTTCGCCCTCTACCGGCCTTGAACTGCTCGAAAACTGCCATTTCCGACTTCTAACTTTTACTTTTTTCAAAGTAAAACCAATGATGAATCGAGGTATTTGAGCGGTTTTCGATTTTTACTTTTACTTTTTTCGTCGAAAATCCAACATTGAATTACGGTATGTAAGCTTATTTCGATTTTTACTTTTACTTTTTCCGTCGAAAAACCAAGGGTCGAAGTGCGGAAAAGAGCTTTCATTTCAATTTTACTTTTACTTTTTTCCGACGAAAGTCGACGTTGGAAAAGGCCCATACTCGATTTTTACTTTTTTTCGGACAGAAATAAAGTCCAAAAAAGGACCTTTTCACCCGAAAACCGGTGTTTTGGGGTCCCCACGGGACCCCCAGAACGGGTTTTCGCGCGCCATTCCCGGACAAAACTTTCCCGGGCAGTCGTCCGGATCGTCGAATCGCGCTGGACCCTATTATCTTTTTGAACTTTTTAAAAGAGTCAAAAACTTAATTCTAAAATGCCTTATTTTCAAAACCTCATAATTTCGCTGTTTTCAATGCTAAATTTTAAAAAAGCCCATTTTCGCCCTCTACCGGCCTTGAACTGCTCGAAAACTGCCATTTCCGACTTCTAACTTTTACTTTTTTCAAAGTAAAACCAATGATGAATCGAGGTATTTGAGCGGTTTTCGATTTTTACTTTTACTTTTTTCGTCGAAAATCCAACATTGAATTACGGTATGTAAGCTTATTTCGATTTTTACTTTTACTTTTTCCGTCGAAAAACCAAGGGTCGAAGTGCGGAAAAGAGCTTTCATTTCAATTTTACTTTTACTTTTTTCCGACGAAAGTCGACGTTGGAAAAGGCCCATACTCGATTTTTACTTTTTTTCGGACAGAAATAAAGTCCAAAAAAGGACCTTTTCACCCGAAAACCGGTGTTTTGGGGTCCCCACGGGACCCCCAGAACGGGTTTTCGCGCGCCATTCCCGGACAAAACTTTCCCGGGCAGTCGTCCGGATCGTCGAATCGCGCTGGACCCTATTATCTTTTTGAACTTTTTAAAAGAGTCAAAAACTTAATTCTAAAATGCCTTATTTTCAAAACCTCATAATTTCGCTGTTTTCAATGCTAAATTTTAAAAAAGCCCATTTTCGCCCTCTACCGGCCTTGAACTGCTCGAAAACTGCCATTTCCGACTTCTAACTTTTACTTTTTTCAAAGTAAAACCAATGATGAATCGAGGTATTTGAGCGGTTTTCGATTTTTACTTTTACTTTTTTCGTCGAAAATCCAACATTGAATTACGGTATGTAAGCTTATTTCGATTTTTACTTTTACTTTTTCCGTCGAAAAACCAAGGGTCGAAGTGCGGAAAAGAGCTTTCATTTCAATTTTACTTTTACTTTTTTCCGACGAAAGTCGACGTTGGAAAAGGCCCATACTCGATTTTTACTTTTTTTCGGACAGAAATAAAGTCCAAAAAAGGACCTTTTCACCCGAAAACCGGTGTTTTGGGGTCCCCACGGGACCCCCAGAACGGGTTTTCGCGCGCCATTCCCGGACAAAACTTTCCCGGGCAGTCGTCCGGATCGTCGAATCGCGCTGGACCCTATTATCTTTTTGAACTTTTTAAAAGAGTCAAAAACTTAATTCTAAAATGCCTTATTTTCAAAACCTCATAATTTCGCTGTTTTCAATGCTAAATTTTAAAAAAGCCCATTTTCGCCCTCTACCGGCCTTGAACTGCTCGAAAACTGCCATTTCCGACTTCTAACTTTTACTTTTTTCAAAGTAAAACCAATGATGAATCGAGGTATTTGAGCGGTTTTCGATTTTTACTTTTACTTTTTTCGTCGAAAATCCAACATTGAATTACGGTATGTAAGCTTATTTCGATTTTTACTTTTACTTTTTCCGTCGAAAAACCAAGGGTCGAAGTGCGGAAAAGAGCTTTCATTTCAATTTTACTTTTACTTTTTTCCGACGAAAGTCGACGTTGGAAAAGGCCCATACTCGATTTTTACTTTTTTTCGGACAGAAATAAAGTCCAAAAAAGGACCTTTTCACCCGAAAACCGGTGTTTTGGGGTCCCCACGGGACCCCCAGAACGGGTTTTCGCGCGCCATTCCCGGACAAAACTTTCCCGGGCAGTCGTCCGGATCGTCGAATCGCGCTGGACCCTATTATCTTTTTGAACTTTTTAAAAGAGTCAAAAACTTAATTCTAAAATGCCTTATTTTCAAAACCTCATAATTTCGCTGTTTTCAATGCTAAATTTTAAAAAAGCCCATTTTCGCCCTCTACCGGCCTTGAACTGCTCGAAAACTGCCATTTCCGACTTCTAACTTTTACTTTTTTCAAAGTAAAACCAATGATGAATCGAGGTATTTGAGCGGTTTTCGATTTTTACTTTTACTTTTTTCGTCGAAAATCCAACATTGAATTACGGTATGTAAGCTTATTTCGATTTTTACTTTTACTTTTTCCGTCGAAAAACCAAGGGTCGAAGTGCGGAAAAGAGCTTTCATTTCAATTTTACTTTTACTTTTTTCCGACGAAAGTCGACGTTGGAAAAGGCCCATACTCGATTTTTACTTTTTTTCGGACAGAAATAAAGTCCAAAAAAGGACCTTTTCACCCGAAAACCGGTGTTTTGGGGTCCCCACGGGACCCCCAGAACGGGTTTTCGCGCGCCATTCCCGGACAAAACTTTCCCGGGCAGTCGTCCGGATCGTCGAATCGCGCTGGACCCTATTATCTTTTTGAACTTTTTAAAAGAGTCAAAAACTTAATTCTAAAATGCCTTATTTTCAAAACCTCATAATTTCGCTGTTTTCAATGCTAAATTTTAAAAAAGCCCATTTTCGCCCTCTACCGGCCTTGAACTGCTCGAAAACTGCCATTTCCGACTTCTAACTTTTACTTTTTTCAAAGTAAAACCAATGATGAATCGAGGTATTTGAGCGGTTTTCGATTTTTACTTTTACTTTTTTCGTCGAAAATCCAACATTGAATTACGGTATGTAAGCTTATTTCGATTTTTACTTTTACTTTTTCCGTCGAAAAACCAAGGGTCGAAGTGCGGAAAAGAGCTTTCATTTCAATTTTACTTTTACTTTTTTCCGACGAAAGTCGACGTTGGAAAAGGCCCATACTCGATTTTTACTTTTTTTCGGACAGAAATAAAGTCCAAAAAAGGACCTTTTCACCCGAAAACCGGTGTTTTGGGGTCCCCACGGAACCCCCAGAACGGGTTTTCGCGCGCCATTCCCGGACAAAACTTTCCCGGGCAGTCGTCCGGATCGTCGAATCGCGCTGGACCCTATTATCTTTTTGAACTTTTTAAAAGAGTCAAAAACTTAATTCTAAAATGCCTTATTTTCAAAACCTCATAATTTCGCTGTTTTCAATGCTAAATTTTAAAAAAGCCCATTTTCGCCCTCTACCGGCCTTGAACTGCTCGAAAACTGCCATTTCCGACTTCTAACTTTTACTTTTTTCAAAGTAAAACCAATGATGAATCGAGGTATTTGAGCGGTTTTCGATTTTTACTTTTACTTTTTTCGTCGAAAATCCAACATTGAATTACGGTATGTAAGCTTATTTCGATTTTTACTTTTACTTTTTCCGTCGAAAAACCAAGGGTCGAAGTGCGGAAAAGAGCTTTCATTTCAATTTTACTTTTACTTTTTTCCGACGAAAGTCGACGTTGGAAAAGGCCCATACTCGATTTTTACTTTTTTTCGGACAGAAATAAAGTCCAAAAAAGGACCTTTTCACCCGAAAACCGGTGTTTTGGGGTCCCCACGGGACCCCCAGAACGGGTTTTCGCGCGCCATTCCCGGACAAAACTTTCCCGGGCAGTCGTCCGGATCGTCGAATCGCGCTGGACCCTATTATCTTTTTGAACTTTTTAAAAGAGTCAAAAACTTAATTCTAAAATGCCTTATTTTCAAAACCTCATAATTTCGCTGTTTTCAATGCTAAATTTTAAAAAAGCCCATTTTCGCCCTCTACCGGCCTTGAACTGCTCGAAAACTGCCATTTCCGACTTCTAACTTTTACTTTTTTCAAAGTAAAACCAATGATGAATCGAGGTATTTGAGCGGTTTTCGATTTTTACTTTTACTTTTTTCGTCGAAAATCCAACATTGAATTACGGTATGTAAGCTTATTTCGATTTTTACTTTTACTTTTTCCGTCGAAAAACCAAGGGTCGAAGTGCGGAAAAGAGCTTTCATTTCAATTTTACTTTTACTTTTTTCCGACGAAAGTCGACGTTGGAAAAGGCCCATACTCGATTTTTACTTTTTTTCGGACAGAAATAAAGTCCAAAAAAGGACCTTTTCACCCGAAAACCGGTGTTTTGGGGTCCCCACGGGACCCCCAGAACGGGTTTTCGCGCGCCATTCCCGGACAAAACTTTCCCGGGCAGTCGTCCGGATCGTCGAATCGCGCTGGACCCTATTATCTTTTTGAACTTTTTAAAAGAGTCAAAAACTTAATTCTAAAATGCCTTATTTTCAAAACCTCATAATTTCGCTGTTTTCAATGCTAAATTTTAAAAAAGCCCATTTTCGCCCTCTACCGGCCTTGAACTGCTCGAAAACTGCCATTTCCGACTTCTAACTTTTACTTTTTTCAAAGTAAAACCAATGATGAATCGAGGTATTTGAGCGGTTTTCGATTTTTACTTTTACTTTTTTCGTCGAAAATCCAACATTGAATTACGGTATGTAAGCTTATTTCGATTTTTACTTTTACTTTTTCCGTCGAAAAACCAAGGGTCGAAGTGCGGAAAAGAGCTTTCATTTCAATTTTACTTTTACTTTTTTCCGACGAAAGTCGACGTTGGAAAAGGCCCATACTCGATTTTTACTTTTTTTCGGACAGAAATAAAGTCCAAAAAAGGACCTTTTCACCCGAAAACCGGTGTTTTGGGGTCCCCACGGGACCCCCAGAACGGGTTTTCGCGCGCCATTCCCGGACAAAACTTTCCCGGGCAGTCGTCCGGATCGTCGAATCGCGCTGGACCCTATTATCTTTTTGAACTTTTTAAAAGAGTCAAAAACTTAATTCTAAAATGCCTTATTTTCAAAACCTCATAATTTCGCTGTTTTCAATGCTAAATTTTAAAAAAGCCCATTTTCGCCCTCTACCGGCCTTGAACTGCTCGAAAACTGCCATTTCCGACTTCTAACTTTTACTTTTTTCAAAGTAAAACCAATGATGAATCGAGGTATTTGAGCGGTTTTCGATTTTTACTTTTACTTTTTTCGTCGAAAATCCAACATTGAATTACGGTATGTAAGCTTATTTCGATTTTTACTTTTACTTTTTCCGTCGAAAAACCAAGGGTCGAAGTGCGGAAAAGAGCTTTCATTTCAATTTTACTTTTACTTTTTTCCGACGAAAGTCGACGTTGGAAAAGGCCCATACTCGATTTTTACTTTTTTTCGGACAGAAATAAAGTCCAAAAAAGGACCTTTTCACCCGAAAACCGGTGTTTTGGGGTCCCCACGGGACCCCCAGAACGGGTTTTCGCGCGCCATTCCCGGACAAAACTTTCCCGGGCAGTCGTCCGGATCGTCGAATCGCGCTGGACCCTATTATCTTTTTGAACTTTTTAAAAGAGTCAAAAACTTAATTCTAAAATGCCTTATTTTCAAAACCTCATAATTTCGCTGTTTTCAATGCTAAATTTTAAAAAAGCCCATTTTCGCCCTCTACCGGCCTTGAACTGCTCGAAAACTGCCATTTCCGACTTCTAACTTTTACTTTTTTCAAAGTAAAACCAATGATGAATCGAGGTATTTGAGCGGTTTTCGATTTTTACTTTTACTTTTTTCGTCGAAAATCCAACATTGAATTACGGTATGTAAGCTTATTTCGATTTTTACTTTTACTTTTTCCGTCGAAAAACCAAGGGTCGAAGTGCGGAAAAGAGCTTTCATTTCAATTTTACTTTTACTTTTTTCCGACGAAAGTCGACGTTGGAAAAGGCCCATACTCGATTTTTACTTTTTTTCGGACAGAAATAAAGTCCAAAAAAGGACCTTTTCACCCGAAAACCGGTGTTTTGGGGTCCCCACGGGACCCCCAGAACGGGTTTTCGCGCGCCATTCCCGGACAAAACTTTCCCGGGCAGTCGTCCGGATCGTCGAATCGCGCTGGACCCTATTATCTTTTTGAACTTTTTAAAAGAGTCAAAAACTTAATTCTAAAATGCCTTATTTTCAAAACCTCATAATTTCGCTGTTTTCAATGCTAAATTTTAAAAAAGCCCATTTTCGCCCTCTACCGGCCTTGAACTGCTCGAAAACTGCCATTTCCGACTTCTAACTTTTACTTTTTTCAAAGTAAAACCAATGATGAATCGAGGTATTTGAGCGGTTTTCGATTTTTACTTTTACTTTTTTCGTCGAAAATCCAACATTGAATTACGGTATGTAAGCTTATTTCGATTTTTACTTTTACTTTTTCCGTCGAAAAACCAAGGGTCGAAGTGCGGAAAAGAGCTTTCATTTCAATTTTACTTTTACTTTTTTCCGACGAAAGTCGACGTTGGAAAAGGCCCATACTCGATTTTTACTTTTTTTCGGACAGAAATAAAGTCCAAAAAAGGACCTTTTCACCCGAAAACCGGTGTTTTGGGGTCCCCACGGGACCCCCAGAACGGGTTTTCGCGCGCCATTCCCGGACAAAACTTTCCCGGGCAGTCGTCCGGATCGTCGAATCGCGCTGGACCCTATTATCTTTTTGAACTTTTTAAAAGAGTCAAAAACTTAATTCTAAAATGCCTTATTTTCAAAACCTCATAATTTCGCTGTTTTCAATGCTAAATTTTAAAAAAGCCCATTTTCGCCCTCTACCGGCCTTGAACTGCTCGAAAACTGCCATTTCCGACTTCTAACTTTTACTTTTTTCAAAGTAAAACCAATGATGAATCGAGGTATTTGAGCGGTTTTCGATTTTTACTTTTACTTTTTTCGTCGAAAATCCAACATTGAATTACGGTATGTAAGCTTATTTCGATTTTTACTTTTACTTTTTCCGTCGAAAAACCAAGGGTCGAAGTGCGGAAAAGAGCTTTCATTTCAATTTTACTTTTACTTTTTTCCGACGAAAGTCGACGTTGGAAAAGGCCCATACTCGATTTTTACTTTTTTTCGGACAGAAATAAAGTCCAAAAAAGGACCTTTTCACCCGAAAACCGGTGTTTTGGGGTCCCCACGGAACCCCCAGAACGGGTTTTCGCGCGCCATTCCCGGACAAAACTTTCCCGGGCAGTCGTCCGGATCGTCGAATCGCGCTGGACCCTATTATCTTTTTGAACTTTTTAAAAGAGTCAAAAACTTAATTCTAAAATGCCTTATTTTCAAAACCTCATAATTTCGCTGTTTTCAATGCTAAATTTTAAAAAAGCCCATTTTCGCCCTCTACCGGCCTTGAACTGCTCGAAAACTGCCATTTCCGACTTCTAACTTTTACTTTTTTCAAAGTAAAACCAATGATGAATCGAGGTATTTGAGCGGTTTTCGATTTTTACTTTTACTTTTTTCGTCGAAAATCCAACATTGAATTACGGTATGTAAGCTTATTTCGATTTTTACTTTTACTTTTTCCGTCGAAAAACCAAGGGTCGAAGTGCGGAAAAGAGCTTTCATTTCAATTTTACTTTTACTTTTTTCCGACGAAAGTCGACGTTGGAAAAGGCCCATACTCGATTTTTACTTTTTTTCGGACAGAAATAAAGTCCAAAAAAGGACCTTTTCACCCGAAAACCGGTGTTTTGGGGTCCCCACGGAACCCCCAGAACGGGTTTTCGCGCGCCATTCCCGGACAAAACTTTCCCGGGCAGTCGTCCGGATCGTCGAATCGCGCTGGACCCTATTATCTTTTTGAACTTTTTAAAAGAGTCAAAAACTTAATTCTAAAATGCCTTATTTTCAAAACCTCATAATTTCGCTGTTTTCAATGCTAAATTTTAAAAAAGCCCATTTTCGCCCTCTACCGGCCTTGAACTGCTCGAAAACTGCCATTTCCGACTTCTAACTTTTACTTTTTTCAAAGTAAAACCAATGATGAATCGAGGTATTTGAGCGGTTTTCGATTTTTACTTTTACTTTTTTCGTCGAAAATCCAACATTGAATTACGGTATGTAAGCTTATTTCGATTTTTACTTTTACTTTTTCCGTCGAAAAACCAAGGGTCGAAGTGCGGAAAAGAGCTTTCATTTCAATTTTACTTTTACTTTTTTCCGACGAAAGTCGACGTTGGAAAAGGCCCATACTCGATTTTTACTTTTTTTCGGACAGAAATAAAGTCCAAAAAAGGACCTTTTCACCCGAAAACCGGTGTTTTGGGGTCCCCACGGGACCCCCAGAACGGGTTTTCGCGCGCCATTCCCGGACAAAACTTTCCCGGGCAGTCGTCCGGATCGTCGAATCGCGCTGGACCCTATTATCTTTTTGAACTTTTTAAAAGAGTCAAAAACTTAATTCTAAAATGCCTTATTTTCAAAACCTCATAATTTCGCTGTTTTCAATGCTAAATTTTAAAAAAGCCCATTTTCGCCCTCTACCGGCCTTGAACTGCTCGAAAACTGCCATTTCCGACTTCTAACTTTTACTTTTTTCAAAGTAAAACCAATGATGAATCGAGGTATTTGAGCGGTTTTCGATTTTTACTTTTACTTTTTTCGTCGAAAATCCAACATTGAATTACGGTATGTAAGCTTATTTCGATTTTTACTTTTACTTTTTCCGTCGAAAAACCAAGGGTCGAAGTGCGGAAAAGAGCTTTCATTTCAATTTTACTTTTACTTTTTTCCGACGAAAGTCGACGTTGGAAAAGGCCCATACTCGATTTTTACTTTTTTTCGGACAGAAATAAAGTCCAAAAAAGGACCTTTTCACCCGAAAACCGGTGTTTTGGGGTCCCCACGGAACCCCCAGAACGGGTTTTCGCGCGCCATTCCCGGACAAAACTTTCCCGGGCAGTCGTCCGGATCGTCGAATCGCGCTGGACCCTATTATCTTTTTGAACTTTTTAAAAGAGTCAAAAACTTAATTCTAAAATGCCTTATTTTCAAAACCTCATAATTTCGCTGTTTTCAATGCTAAATTTTAAAAAAGCCCATTTTCGCCCTCTACCGGCCTTGAACTGCTCGAAAACTGCCATTTCCGACTTCTAACTTTTACTTTTTTCAAAGTAAAACCAATGATGAATCGAGGTATTTGAGCGGTTTTCGATTTTTACTTTTACTTTTTTCGTCGAAAATCCAACATTGAATTACGGTATGTAAGCTTATTTCGATTTTTACTTTTACTTTTTCCGTCGAAAAACCAAGGGTCGAAGTGCGGAAAAGAGCTTTCATTTCAATTTTACTTTTACTTTTTTCCGACGAAAGTCGACGTTGGAAAAGGCCCATACTCGATTTTTACTTTTTTTCGGACAGAAATAAAGTCCAAAAAAGGACCTTTTCACCCGAAAACCGGTGTTTTGGGGTCCCCACGGGACCCCCAGAACGGGTTTTCGCGCGCCATTCCCGGACAAAACTTTCCCGGGCAGTCGTCCGGATCGTCGAATCGCGCTGGACCCTATTATCTTTTTGAACTTTTTAAAAGAGTCAAAAACTTAATTCTAAAATGCCTTATTTTCAAAACCTCATAATTTCGCTGTTTTCAATGCTAAATTTTAAAAAAGCCCATTTTCGCCCTCTACCGGCCTTGAACTGCTCGAAAACTGCCATTTCCGACTTCTAACTTTTACTTTTTTCAAAGTAAAACCAATGATGAATCGAGGTATTTGAGCGGTTTTCGATTTTTACTTTTACTTTTTTCGTCGAAAATCCAACATTGAATTACGGTATGTAAGCTTATTTCGATTTTTACTTTTACTTTTTCCGTCGAAAAACCAAGGGTCGAAGTGCGGAAAAGAGCTTTCATTTCAATTTTACTTTTACTTTTTTCCGACGAAAGTCGACGTTGGAAAAGGCCCATACTCGATTTTTACTTTTTTTCGGACAGAAATAAAGTCCAAAAAAGGACCTTTTCACCCGAAAACCGGTGTTTTGGGGTCCCCACGGGACCCCCAGAACGGGTTTTCGCGCGCCATTCCCGGACAAAACTTTCCCGGGCAGTCGTCCGGATCGTCGAATCGCGCTGGACCCTATTATCTTTTTGAACTTTTAAAAGAGTCAAAAACTTAATTCTAAAATGCCTTATTTTCAAAACCTCATAATTTCGCTGTTTTCAATGCTAAATTTTAAAAAAGCCCATTTTCGCCCTCTACCGGCCTTGAACTGCTCGAAAACTGCCATTTCCGACTTCTAACTTTTACTTTTTTCAAAGTAAAACCAATGATGAATCGAGGTATTTGAGCGGTTTTCGATTTTTACTTTTACTTTTTTCGTCGAAAATCCAACATTGAATTACGGTATGTAAGCTTATTTCGATTTTTACTTTTACTTTTTCCGTCGAAAAACCAAGGGTCGAAGTGCGGAAAAGAGCTTTCATTTCAATTTTACTTTTACTTTTTTCCGACGAAAGTCGACGTTGGAAAAGGCCCATACTCGATTTTTACTTTTTTTCGGACAGAAATAAAGTCCAAAAAAGGACCTTTTCACCCGAAAACCGGTGTTTTGGGGTCCCCACGGGACCCCCAGAACGGGTTTTCGCGCGCCATTCCCGGACAAAACTTTCCCGGGCAGTCGTCCGGATCGTCGAATCGCGCTGGACCCTATTATCTTTTTGAACTTTTTAAAAGAGTCAAAAACTTAATTCTAAAATGCCTTATTTTCAAAACCTCATAATTTCGCTGTTTTCAATGCTAAATTTTAAAAAAGCCCATTTTCGCCCTCTACCGGCCTTGAACTGCTCGAAAACTGCCATTTCCGACTTCTAACTTTTACTTTTTTCAAAGTAAAACCAATGATGAATCGAGGTATTTGAGCGGTTTTCGATTTTTACTTTTACTTTTTTCGTCGAAAATCCAACATTGAATTACGGTATGTAAGCTTATTTCGATTTTTACTTTTACTTTTTCCGTCGAAAAACCAAGGGTCGAAGTGCGGAAAAGAGCTTTCATTTCAATTTTACTTTTACTTTTTTCCGACGAAAGTCGACGTTGGAAAAGGCCCATACTCGATTTTTACTTTTTTTCGGACAGAAATAAAGTCCAAAAAAGGACCTTTTCACCCGAAAACCGGTGTTTTGGGGTCCCCACGGGACCCCCAGAACGGGTTTTCGCGCGCCATTCCCGGACAAAACTTTCCCGGGCAGTCGTCCGGATCGTCGAATCGCGCTGGACCCTATTATCTTTTTGAACTTTTTAAAAGAGTCAAAAACTTAATTCTAAAATGCCTTATTTTCAAAACCTCATAATTTCGCTGTTTTCAATGCTAAATTTTAAAAAAGCCCATTTTCGCCCTCTACCGGCCTTGAACTGCTCGAAAACTGCCATTTCCGACTTCTAACTTTTACTTTTTTCAAAGTAAAACCAATGATGAATCGAGGTATTTGAGCGGTTTTCGATTTTTACTTTTACTTTTTTCGTCGAAAATCCAACATTGAATTACGGTATGTAAGCTTATTTCGATTTTTACTTTTACTTTTTCCGTCGAAAAACCAAGGGTCGAAGTGCGGAAAAGAGCTTTCATTTCAATTTTACTTTTACTTTTTTCCGACGAAAGTCGACGTTGGAAAAGGCCCATACTCGATTTTTACTTTTTTTCGGACAGAAATAAAGTCCAAAAAAGGACCTTTTCACCCGAAAACCGGTGTTTTGGGGTCCCCACGGGACCCCCAGAACGGGTTTTCGCGCGCCATTCCCGGACAAAACTTTCCCGGGCAGTCGTCCGGATCGTCGAATCGCGCTGGACCCTATTATCTTTTTGAACTTTTTAAAAGAGTCAAAAACTTAATTCTAAAATGCCTTATTTTCAAAACCTCATAATTTCGCTGTTTTCAATGCTAAATTTTAAAAAAGCCCATTTTCGCCCTCTACCGGCCTTGAACTGCTCGAAAACTGCCATTTCCGACTTCTAACTTTTACTTTTTTCAAAGTAAAACCAATGATGAATCGAGGTATTTGAGCGGTTTTCGATTTTTACTTTTACTTTTTTCGTCGAAAATCCAACATTGAATTACGGTATGTAAGCTTATTTCGATTTTTACTTTTACTTTTTCCGTCGAAAAACCAAGGGTCGAAGTGCGGAAAAGAGCTTTCATTTCAATTTTACTTTTACTTTTTTCCGACGAAAGTCGACGTTGGAAAAGGCCCATACTCGATTTTTACTTTTTTTCGGACAGAAATAAAGTCCAAAAAAGGACCTTTTCACCCGAAAACCGGTGTTTTGGGGTCCCCACGGAACCCCCAGAACGGGTTTTCGCGCGCCATTCCCGGACAAAACTTTCCCGGGCAGTCGTCCGGATCGTCGAATCGCGCTGGACCCTATTATCTTTTTGAACTTTTTAAAAGAGTCAAAAACTTAATTCTAAAATGCCTTATTTTCAAAACCTCATAATTTCGCTGTTTTCAATGCTAAATTTTAAAAAAGCCCATTTTCGCCCTCTACCGGCCTTGAACTGCTCGAAAACTGCCATTTCCGACTTCTAACTTTTACTTTTTTCAAAGTAAAACCAATGATGAATCGAGGTATTTGAGCGGTTTTCGATTTTTACTTTTACTTTTTTCGTCGAAAATCCAACATTGAATTACGGTATGTAAGCTTATTTCGATTTTTACTTTTACTTTTTCCGTCGAAAAACCAAGGGTCGAAGTGCGGAAAAGAGCTTTCATTTCAATTTTACTTTTACTTTTTTCCGACGAAAGTCGACGTTGGAAAAGGCCCATACTCGATTTTTACTTTTTTTCGGACAGAAATAAAGTCCAAAAAAGGACCTTTTCACCCGAAAACCGGTGTTTTGGGGTCCCCACGGAA